>NC_142480.1:23790625-24107500 GCF_049115385.1 Moschus berezovskii | reverse complement strand
AAAACCTTCCTCAGTGATCAATGCAAAGAAATAGAGGAAAACAACAGAATGGGAAAGACTAGAGACCTCTTCAAGAAAATTAGAGATACCAAGGGAACACTTCATGCAAAGATGGGCTCAATAAAGGACAGAAATGGTAGGGACCTAACAGAAGCAGAAGATATTAAGAAGAGGTGGCAAGAATACACAGAAAAACTGTACAAAAAATATCTTCACGACCCAGATAATCACAATGGTGTGATCACTGACCTAAAACCAGACACCCTGGAATGTAAAGTCAAGTGGGTGTTAGGAAGCATCACTACGAACAAAGTTAGTGGAGATGATGGAATTACAGTTGAGCTATTTAAAATCCTGAAAGATGATGCTGTGAAAGTGCTGCACTCAATACGCCAGCAAATTTGGAAAACTCAGCAGTGGCCACAGGATTGGAAAAGGTCAGCTTTCATTCCAATCCCAAAGAAAGGCAATGCCAAAGAATGCTCAAACTACTGCACAATTGCACTCATCTCACACGCTAGTAAAGTCATGCTTAAAATTCTCCACACCAGGCTTCAACAATACGTGAACTGTGAACTTCCAGATGTTCAAGCTGGTTTTAGAAAAGGCAGAGGAACCGGAGATCAAATTGCCAACATCCGCTGGATCATCGAAAAAGCAAGAGAGTTCCAGAAAAACATCTATTTCTGCTTTATTGACTATGCCAAAGCCTTTAACTGTGTGGATCACAATAAACTGTGGAACATTCTGAAAGAGATGGGAATACCAGACCACCTGACCTGCCTCTTGAGAAACCTCGATGCAGGTCAAGAAGCAACAGTTAGAACTGGACATAGAACAACAGACTGGTTCCAAATAGGAAAAGGAGTACGTCAAGGCTGTATATTGTCACCCTGCTTATTTAACTTATATGCAGAATACATCATGAGAAATGCTCGGCTGGAGGAAGCACAAGCTGGAATCAAGATTGCTGGGAGAAATATCAATAACCTCAGATATGCAGATGACACCACCCTTATGGCAGAAAGTGAAGAGGAACTCAAAAGCCTCCTGATGAAAGTGAAAGAGGAGAGTGAAAAAGTTGGCTTCAAGCTCAACATTCAGAAAACTAAGATCATGACATGTGGTCCCATCACTTCACGGCAAATAGATGGGGAAACAGTGGAAACAGCGGCTGACTTTATTTTTCTGGGCTCCAAAATCACTGCAGATGGTGATTGCAGCCATGAAATTAAAAGATGCTTACTCCTTGGAAGGAAAGTTATGACCAACCTAGACAACATATTAAAAAGCAGAGACACTACTTTGCCAACAAAGGTTCATCTTGTCAAGGATAGTTTTTCCAGTAGTCAGGTATGGATGTGAGAGCTGGACTATAAAGAAAGCTGAGCGCTGAAGAATCGAAGCTTTTGTACTGTGGTGTTGGAGAAGACTCCTGAGAGTCCCGTGGACTGCAAGGAGATACAACCAGTCCATCCTAAAGAAGATCAGTCCTGGGTGTTCATTGGAAGGACTGATTTGAAGCTGAAACTCCAATCCTTTGGCCACCTGGTGCGAAGAGCTGACTCATTTGAAAAGACCCTGATGCTGGGAAAGATTGAGGGCAGGAGGAGAAGGGGATGACAAACGATGAGATGGTTGGATGGCATCACTGACTCGATGGACGTGGGTTCGGGTAGACTCCGGGAGTTGGTGATGGACAGGGTTCATCACCTTTGCAGTTCATGGGGTCATAAAGAGTCGAACACGACTGAGCGACTGAACTACTTAAAGCTATCAGGTAAATTTTACACTATAACTTTCACTTAAAAAAAATCAAAATCATTTCCTTCTTGTTTACTTCCATTCTTCCCAACATTGCCACTCTAATCCAAGACGGAAGAAGAGAGGGCAATGACCACTCCTTGCTATGACTATTAACTGCTAAAAGGAGCAAGGTCATGGGTATCCGGATTCACTGCTAACTCATTGCTCTTGTCCTTTAACGGCTTATCAGCCTGAAATTATCTCATTTATTTAATTTGCTTCTAAAGGGCAAATCTGGCCTATTACTGTATTTTTAAGCAACTAGAACAATGCCCAATACACAGAAAATATCTAAACTGAAGAATGTTCTTTCAGGAAGACAAAAACAAAGGAAACTCCAGATCTCCAAGCAAAACACAAAGTTCTTCACTAACCTAACCTCACTGATAGCTTCGGATATTACTCTTCCACAGCTCTGTAGACAACTGAGCTTCGCAGCTGGCACTAGTGGTAAAGAACCCACCTGCCAATGCAGGAGATGTAACAGATGCAAGGTTCAATCCCTGGGTTGGAAAAATGAGAAGGGTATGGCAACGCACTCTTGTATTCTTGCCTGGAGAATCCTGAACAGAGGAGCCTGGCAGGCTACAGTCCACAGGGTAGCAGAGAGTTGGACACGACTGAAGCAACTTAGCACACATGCATGGTTTGTAAACAGCCACTGCCAAAGCTAGGCATCTGTTGCCACCCTCTCTGTTCAGTTAGAAACAGGACAAAGCTGTAGGAAGGCTTATCCTGTTGTACTGCAAACCCAAGCCTTGAAACCAAAAGTACCTACAATGAGACTTTTACCCAACTTACAGCAAGATGCTTTTGGACTGAGAAGCTTTTCTAACCACAGCACAATGGGATAATAAAAAACAAGGAAAAAAATAAACCATTTTTAACAGATGTACTACTTGCCTCTACATCTCATGATAGCTATGGTAAAATGAAGAATTATTTGTTGAATAGCTTAATAATTTGTATCTTCTGGGGACCACAGGGCAAAGCACAGTTGTCCCTCAGTATCTATGAGGTATTGCTTCCAGGACGTCCCCTACCATAGATACCAAAAGCAGCATATGCTCAAGTCCGATATATAAAATGATATGGATGTAGAACCCCTGGACATCAAGAGCTGACTGTGTTTCTGCCAAATGAGTCACATGCAGTGGTAAAACTACACAAGTTTTTCAGTAGCATGGTCAACCTCATGCATACTGACCATGCTGCTATTTTTTAAGTGATTTCACTTCAATCAAGGGAACTGAAGATTATTCATATTTATTTCGGAAAACACTGAAACAGGCAAGTGGCGCAGTTGACTATATGCTTTACCTAGTTTTTTAAAAAAACCCGCAGAAATGGGGCTTTCCTGGTGGCTCAGTGGTAAAGAAACCACCTGCCAACGCAGGACACATGGGTTCAATTCCTGTCCAGAAAGATCCCACATGCCACAGAGCAACTAAGCCTGTGTGTCACAACTACTGAGCCTGTGCTCTACAGCCTGGGAGCCACAACCAGAAAAGCCACCGCAGTGAGATGCCAGGACACAACTGGAGAGCAGCCCTCGCTTGCCACCACCAGAGAGAAGCCTGTGCAGCAACCAAGACCCAGCACAGCTGAAAATAATTCAAAAAAAATTTTAACCATAAAAAAGAAATATAATTACATTATACCTTCAAGGAGTTTCCTGTGTGTAGTAGTTTCTTTAAAATCAATCCTGAAAAGAAAACATGATTTTAAACATTCACATCTTATTCATTTCTAAATGTCAAGAGTTATCGGTAAGACTTGAAATCACTTTAAAAACAAGTCCTGGGCCACCTCCAAATTATTCTTGGTAACCTTAACATCCCTCTGGCCATAGTCTTGGGATAGAGGGCATATAAAAAGTCACCATTTTAACACATGGTTTACTGGAATTATATATGATTTATCCTATTAAACAATAAAACCAAAATTGCATTTAAGGCAACAATCTATATATTTTACTTAGACTAAGAATATAAATAAATACTTTCACCATCACTAATACAAATAAAAACCACTGTAGAAAATTACATAGTTAATCAAATAAACACCTGAAACTCTAGTATTTCTTAACAAACATTTCCCCTGTACTACTTTTTCTTTTCAAAATACTCAAAGTATTCAAAATACTTTTTCTTGTGATTATACAGTATTTCAAACCTATAATAAAATAATGAAATAATATTCACAACCAACCAGAAGTCCACCATTCAGTTTGAACAAATCTAAACAGTCTCATGTTTCCTATAATTTCAAAATTTCATTTATTTATGTTATTTATAATGTTTTATACAAGTATCACTGAAGCCTCCTGTGAACTTGTCCTGAATCATTTTCCCTTCCCTCCCCAAAGGAAATCGTACCCAGATTTTGTTATTAATTATCTCAAAAAAAATTTTGTTATTACTACTTATCTATAAATCCATAAAATATTTAGAAATAGTTACTATGCTTAAAATTTATACTAGTAACAAAATTTCCTCTACAGCTATTTGTTCTAATCTTGCATCTTTATTTTTTCCAGTAACACCAAGATTACATATTTTTATATGAAATATATATAAAAAATGATTAAGATGTGACTCTATTGCTTAAGTTTTATTTATCATACTAAAATAAGCTTTAATATTTCAACAAACTGTGTTGATTTATCTGCAATTCCCTTCCTCATGTCTGAGCAAATACAGTTTCTTAAAACAATTCTACGTAAAGCCTAGGTCTTAATCAGCTCTCCTAAAAAATCTATACATGCTAAATGCATTGTAGTATCACCAACTGAACCATGGAACAGAAAAAGAAGTGGAAAACTAATCAAATCTGATGAGCATTTTTAATCATGCATGGGCAGTAAGTTCTGTTGGATGCTTTTTCTTCTGCTGGCATTACAGTCAAATAAACATCACAGTCAGCATTACAGGTGGTTTTGTCATTTATTCTATTAATACTGTGTTTTACACAAAATGCTTTTCAAATATTAAACCAACCTTGCATCCCTGAGATAAATTCCAATTGGTTACCATTTACATACAGTCTTTTCATCATACTACTAAATTTAGTTTGCTAATAAATTATTAAAGATTTTTGCCTCTGTGTTTATGATGGATATTGAACACTACTGTGTTCTTTTGTGAGGTCTTTAATTTGGCTTTATTATCAAGATGATAATAGACATGTATATAGATTGGGAAGAGTTCCTTTATTTTCTGAAAGAGTTTGTGACCAATTGATATTACATCTTTTTAAGATATTTGGAGTTAAGTTTTCCTTTGTGAGAAGATTTATAATTGTTACTTTAAGTGCCCCAGAGATTAAAAAATAGATGGTATACTTGAAATGAATCCTTCTCAATTAGTAGATGTTTTTAAAGTATTCAACAACAGGGAACAAAGACAGACACAAGGAGATGCAAAATGGAATACAGCTTTTCTGGCAGCAGCACTGAAAGTGAGTAATCTAAATGAGAGCTCCCAGGTGGCTCAGTGGTAAAGAACCTGCCACCAGTGTTTTCAGTCCCTAGGCTGGGAAGATCCACTGGAGAAGGAAATGGCAACCCACTCCACTATTTCTGCCTGGAAAATCCCACGGACAGAGAGGCCTGGCAGGCTACAGTCCATGGGGTCACAAAGAGTTGGATACAACTGAGGCTATGGTTTTTCCCGTGGTCATATGTATGGATGTGAGAGTTGGACTGTGAAGAAAGCTGATCACTGAAGAATTGATGCTTTTGAACTGTGGTGCTGGACTCTTGAGAGTCCCTTGGACTGCAAGGAGATCCAACCAGTCCATTCTAAAGGAGATCAATCCTGGGTGTTCATTGGAAGGACTGATGCTAAAGCTGAAACTCCAATACTTTGGCCACCTCATGCGACGAGTTGACTCACTGGAAAAGACTCTGATGCTGGGAAAGGTTAGGGGCGGGAGGAGAAGGGGACGACAGAGAATGAGATGGCTGGATGGCATCACCAACTCTGTGGACATGAGTTTGAGTGAACTCCAGGAGTTGGTGATGGACAAGGAGGCCTGGTGTGCTGTGATTCATGGGGTTGCAGAGAATCGGACACGACTGAGCGACTGAACTGAACTGAGGGACTGAGCACATTCTTTTTTGAGTCAGTTTGAATAAGTTGTTTCTTTCTATGAATTTGCTGGTTTTATTAAAACTGCCTTGGGTCTTTCTTGGTGATCCAGTGGCTAAGATTCCGGACTCCCAATATAGGGGGCCTGGGTTCCATCCCTGGTCAGGGAACTAGATCTCACATGCCTCAACAAAGACTCGGCACAGTCAAATAAGTAAATATCTTAAAAGAAAAAACTACCTAACTTGTTAGTGTAAAGTTGTTCAAGTTACTTTTTTTTTTTAAGGATTCTTAGTGACAAAGAAACATGACCATTGATATATCTTCTCAAATTGGACATTTATTGGACTACTACTAATCATGACAACTAGAGAGCCCAAAGCTCTTTTACAGATTGAAGACTACATTTCTCAGGAGAAAAACTTTAGAAGTTCAGATGTCTAGAGAAGTTTCTTCACAGATAACCAAGAACATTTTAATGATTATGAAATAAAAAATAGGATTTCACTATTCTATTGGGCACCTTATCATGCTTATTAGCAATTCATATGCCTTCTTTGGTGTGATATATATGCAAATATTTTGTATATTTAAAAAACTTATCTGTCTTACTGAGTTGCCAGAGTTCTTTATATATTAAGGACACATCATGTTTAGTCTTGAGTTTATCAAAAAAGTTTATTCTCAAAAGGCTTTATTATTTAAAATTTTGTTTTTTTAGCCCCTGCATCAATATCCATCCTATATGTAGTTTCTTTTGTTTCCAGAACTGCTAATTGGGATGACTTCTAGTTTCAAAGCCTCAGAGATTTTATTTCCTACAACTGATTAAGAATTGTAGGGCCTAAATAAATCTATGACTCTTTTTTAAGAGGAAAATACAATTTTTACAAATGAATATAAGGCCTATAACATTCTACTTCAACAAGATATGGTGGCACCACAAGAGAAAGGTCATGAGAATCACTGCTGCTGCTAAGTCGCTTCAGTCATGTCCGACTGTATGAGTCCATAGAGGGCAGCCCACCAGGCTCCCCCGTCCCTGGGATTCTCCAGGCAAGAACACTGGAGTGGGTTGCCATTTCCTTCTCCAATGCGTGAAGGTGAAGTCGCTCAGTCGTGTCTGACTCCAAGCGACCCCATGGACTGCAGCCCACCAGGCTCTTCCGTCCAAGGGATTTTCCAGGCAAGAGTACTGGAGTGGGGTGCCTTCTCCTTGTTTATGTTTAGGAAAGGAAAAAAAAAAAATCCTATGCTCTATAGCAACATCTACAAAAAAACCGATAATACTTTCTTCTCCCTGCTCTTAGCTATGGAGCAGGAGACAAGTAAAACAGTTGCTGATGGTTAGGTCTCCCATCCACCAGACCACAGCACAGAAACTGAGGACCACAGACCAGTCTTCTTTCCAGGCACATACCTCTGGAAGAGGACAAGGTGAGAGAACAGGTTGAGTTAGGGCACTTTGGTTAAGGCCCAACACAGCCACTCACTGAAGGAAAAAAAATCAAATCACCCCCCTAACCCACCCAAATACCTAAACAGGCACCTTCTAAAAGTAGAACTGTGGTTGTCACAAAACTTTTGTGAAGTTGTCACAAAAAGTAGCTAATCATTTTGCGACTGAAAAAAGAACAAACACCGATTTAAAAAAAATCCTGTCTGCGGGAACAGACTGGGTGACCTCGCTCAAGTTAGCAGGTCTGTCTGAGTCTCAGCTGTCCCATTTGTAAAATGGGCACAATATAAAGCTGAGTAACCTGGCATAAAGAGTTTAACATAATGCCTAGTTAGTGGTAAGCAGTCAATCCATGCTGTTAGTATCAAGAATGTCTAAGCCAGTCCTTTCTCCTACTCGAAACTGCTTTCCTCAGTCCACTCCGGGTTTTGGACCTTGCTTCCGCACAGATGCTGGACAGAGCAGCTTTGCCCCCTGTAGAGGAAGGCCAATGGATCGGGATTGGGAGAACGGGCTCGATACCAGATCAGCAAAGAGCCTCAGGCTTTTTGTCTGTGAAATGGGCACGTGGACTGGGTCCATACCCACCTCACAGACAGGCCGCAGGCAGGATGGCTAGGAGGAAAAGCAATTGTGGCAGGTTACCTAAGGACAGGGCTGGCCAGTGGGCGGCAGGAGCCAGGCTCACAGGGCGCTTCCTTGGTATGGTGGCTGTCTGTGTATTCACCACAAGAGAAAGGTCACAAGAATCACTAGCAATCACCTTTGTTCTCATTGAGACACTGAACCAAAGCCAGAAATTGCCTACCTGCATATGCCTTTTCCATCCAAGAGGGAAAAAAGGCTTACAATGAGAGTCAGAGAGTCCTGTGGCAATGCTATGATTGTTAAAGAACCAGACTCCAAGCCAGCCAGTGTCTTTGCTTAACTCCTTGTAAGAGAAGCCTGTGACCTCCTGCCTACTTGGTCTTTCACAGTAATCCACAGCAGGGTTGCATTTTTTTCGTTTCCCCTGGCTCTTCAAGCAGTAAGCTAAACCACAGGTTCGTGCTTTTTTTTTTTTTTTTAATGGAGCAAATTGCCAACCTACACTGCTTGCTTTCAAACCTGGAACCCATGGATCTTATACTTGGCACTTTGCATTTTCTCTTCCATTTCTGATTATAGAATGCAAATTTACTTTGATGCAGAGTCTACTTTTATTTTTCTGCTTTATAGTTTATCATCATTGCTAACATATTCAGAGTAAGTTAACAGGTGGATCAAAGAAATTTAACTTGCCACTATGAAACTTAACATGCCTTCATGTATGTTTTTATCTTATATTCCCAGTAAGTTTAATTCTGTATTCTTTATTTTTACTAAAGTATAAACTATGAACTGATTTCAAATAATAACCAACTCATTACTGAATATGTTCAAATATTATCATTTATTTCAAATGTGAAATAGTATTTATATAACTTACCAATACTATGAAACTGCCATCGCTGATGAATTCTTTCTGGAAGAAGTTGTAAAATTTTCTAAAAATCAATATGAATAAAACAAAGAAAAGTATGAAAAGCAAGTAACAAGTCCACATCTTGAACAATGTGAAAAATTAAAGAACTTACACAAAGCCTTTAAGAGTTTCTTATGCAGAAGATAGTATTACAAATACAAAATCATCTTTGAACTAGTCTGATGATAGTGGCATTACTTCAGCATTGGCATACTGATCAGTATCTGAAAACTCCAGCAAACAACAAGCTATACTAACTGAGTCTTGGAACAGGAAATTGATGAAATTTATCTTTTACAATGATGTAAAAATTATATTTCTCTTTAGTGAATAAATACTATATTCTTTAAGGCTTGTTTTCTATTCTTAAGACTGTCTATGTAAACTACTGATCTGTTCTAAATTCTTTGAGACACTAACATCTGTTATATTTTCTCTTCAAGTAGTTCTTTCTTTCTCCTATTTTGATAAACCTAAGAGGGGAAATATTTTGCTTTCACAAAAATCCTATCAAATACTTTTATGAAATTAATCACGTGAACCCAAAGATACTTATATATTATAATGGCTATAGGTATGAGAAAATAATTTTTAAATTCAGGATCCCTATAGTTAAGCTAACCGATACATACTTCTACAAGTTTGGAATATTTCTTACATATAATGTCTTCAAAATTTTGTCTTTATTTTCCTTTACATATTGCACCTGTATGAATTATTCTACTTCAATAGCTGCCTTATTATGCTGTTGAACTATGTTCTCAATACTCATCTGCTTGCTGAATTGTATTTGTTATTATTGCTGCTCTATTTTATTACTATTTAGAGTCACCATTAATTGAATGTTCATAAAGGCCAAATAATAGACACTTTATATAAAGGATATTTCATTAATCCTCAAAACCATCCTAAAAGGAGTGATCTCATTTGCCATAACAGGTTAAGAAATGTGCTTAGGTTAAAAAGTGGAAAAACAGATTCCAGCTTCCATATTCCTATATCCAGAATTTGTGCTCTCATACTATTCTGTTCAAAGAATGGTATGCCTGTTTTTACACTTCTCTATCTTCCTTTTGATAATCATCTCTAGCCCTTCTCATATAAGAGGATGATGAAGAAATTATAAAGTTCTTCACAGGCAGGTGCTATTCCCATATAAGATACATAAAATTCTTCAGCCTTGCCCTCCTACATTTCTCCCATACTTAGCCAGCAACTGTATATTTATTGCAGTATGGAAAGAGATAAAATTATAGAAAACTAAAAAGACAAGTTTGTGAACTACTTAAAGTACTTCTACATTATCATGATTAAATTACACTTTATCATCTTTTTATTCAGTAATATAAAGATGAAAGAATGTATACTCTTAACTACACAGAATAAAACAGAATATCAATCCTATGTCATAATAACATTCCACAGTGATGCACTTTATTCCAGAAAAAGGAAATCAGTTTATTTAATTTCTTGATCTTTTAAATCATTAGTCTCTAAAGGTGGAAGTCAGATATTGTTACCATCATAAGTACAAAAACAGCACACAGGTTAAGTATTTTTTCCAAAAGATAAAAACCCTACATTTAACACTTCTTTTCCTAATGAAATTTAGTGATGGATTACAGACAAACATTTCAGTTCAAAGAGTAATGAATGACCAGTATATATTACATACAGAAAAATAAGTATTATGTTTTAATAGAAGGAATACCCTGAAAGAGCTTCTATTAACTAGTCAATGATCTCAATTTCCTAAATATAGTTTCACAAATGTCTGAAGGAATACTTTCCAAGAATTATTATCTTTTCTCTGTACATACTCTTTTATTCTTTCTCAAAATATCCATGTTTTAATACCCCTCTTGTAAACAATTCATGCAAACACTCTGGGAGGTAAATATGAGCAAATTCCTCAGAGTTAATGACTAACGAAAACTAACTGAAGAACAGGTACCAAACCAGTTACTTCTTTTGGAATACTTAAAAAAAAAAAAAAAAAACTTTCTTTTTTTAAGCTGTGACTAACTCAGCAACTGAGAGAGATCAAATTCTTTAAATTCTTCTAAACCATACCAAAATAGTCAATATACAAAAACAGTGAATTTTCTCTTTAATCAGCAGTAAATAGAATAGTTCAATCTTTAGAAACTGATATCTAAATTCTTTATGCCTTTCAAAACACAAGGTCTAATCCTGGCTGTTTCCTGATCGCTAAAATTCTCAATAGAGATTGGAATACTCCTATCACTATTTTGATTTGAAAGCCAGAATGAAGAGCAAGGAGTTATTTGAAAAGCATGTGTGTCCCTCATTTTTATCACTGTGCCAAAAATAAAACAGGAATTTTAACAGTGTATCATATGTTGTTATTTCCTTCTGCTTATTTAGCAATAAAAACTTGTCCCACCCCAATAAAAAGTAATGTGGTAGATCAACAATGTATAAACTGTTTAAACTATTCTGTACAAGTTTTCAATGAAAAGCAGTTAAAGCGGAAACTATGAACTCCTTAGGTATATATAGAAGTTCCATGAATTTACCCTCTCAAGTAAGAATGTTTTAGAATTTCTTAAAAAAATTCTCCATTTGTGAAAACATCCCACAAATTAAAATTTTCATTGCTTGTAAACACCATAAATATTATACCAATTGTGGCTTCAAATGCATAAAACCATTAATTCTATCTGTATCTAAAATATACCTCAGAAAATAATTAAGACAGGTATTTTTTAGGATAAACAATAGAATTCAGTTTTTAAAAAGCATGGCAGATTCACAGTGCTTGTTAATATTCAATATATTCCTTTGTATGTTACAAAAAATAATTTTGGGAAAAAAGTTACATGGGTAGGTACGTACCTCAAAAATAAAAAGTATCGCATCCAATTCCTCCCTTTGAGACTTGTGACCTAAAACATTGTTACAGAAAAATATTTAAACATTATCATTTTGTCCTCAATGTCAACAACCACTTAAAAACCTTAAAATATTTCAGGCACAGTTTTTTCTCAGTGGTTTTTTAATAAAATATTTAAACTGTATTCTGTTCAATGTGTAGACAATATCATAACATCTCTACTCCTTTTAGACAATTAAATTTAGGTTCTACGTATTTATGTCTAACAAACAAATCATAATATACTGTGGCAAACTCTTAAGTGAACTCTTAAAAATAAAATTATGAAAATGACTGCTCAAACCTGACACATGGCCCTAGGGCAGAGTAAAGGTGAGAAAACAGGTAAATCTGACCAGAGAAAAGGCAAATCTTCTAAGCGTTCTCAAAATAATAAGGGTATTATTAATACTACTAACCCACAGTCTGAGCAGGGTGTCTACAAGCCATCTGAGAGGAGAAGTGAAATAATACTGAAATTCCAATGTGCAAGAGTCTATTTTAAGTGAATGTTTATGACCATTATTTGAAACATCAGCATAAGCCAGGATTGATTTTAACATCTTACCTTTCTGTTTAAGACTAGCTTCGATAGTAACAAAATTCTCAAAAAACACATAATATATATGTGAAAAATGTTGGTCAAAAAACTGTTTAAGATCAATGGATTCTGCATTCTCTGAAAAATAAATGAAAACAGTTTTTAGTGATTACTATTTATATCACATTCAGCAAATATTTACTGTGGCAAGTTTCCTTCAAAAATGCCAAAGAACTGCTCTTAAACGTCTATTAAAATATTTGAGAGACTTATTTATACCTTATTCTCACAGCTTTAGTTTTTAAAGATTTTAATTTTAATTTTAAAAACTGGCTAAATCAAGATATTATAATCTTTGAAGAAAACAATGTCTTAGAAAGATTCATCCAAAATCATTAAACAAACCAAAAAAAGTTTTATTTTCAATTCACAGCTCACATTTTGTAACTTCTCCCCAAGACAGTTAAAAATCAGTATTTCTAAGAGTAATAAAACATGACTAAAATACATTTATTTTAAATATCTAACAACAGGCTTTACAAATAGGCATTTAAGTATTACAAAACTCATAAAATACTGCTACAAGAACTGTCAGTGTAGTCCAAAGCACAGAAAACTAAACATTTAACTGTATCCACAGCAGCAAGCGTTGGGTACTAACACAAAATTACTTTCAAAATACAGGAAGGAGTGAAGGTGGGGAAAGAAGAAAAGCTTTGACAGAGAATGTATTATCTGAAAAGATCTTTGCGGACAGGAAGGAATTTGGATATGATGTGGTGGTTTTGAATAAGAAAGACGTTCTTGGCATAAACAAAAACATGAAGTGAAGAAAACAGGATAGAATGCAGAAAAATCATTCATTTTTGCTGGCTTTGACCATTTTGATAAAAATAAAATGGAAAAAGTAGCCTTGATAGGTCATGAAATGTCTTTAAGTGCAAACTAAGGAAATGGCATTTATCATTTGAAGAAAGATACCAACATAGGTATATAGGTGCTTGTGCTTGGTTGCTCTGTCTTGTCCAATGCTTTGCAACCTCATGGACTGCAGCCTGCCAGGCTTCTCTGTACATGGGGATTCTCCAGGCAAGAATACTGGAGTGGGTTGCCATGCCCTACTCCAGGGCATCTTCCCAACCCAGGGATCAAACCCAGGTCTCCCACATTGCAGGTGAATTCTTTACCGTCTGAGCCACCAGGGAAGCCCAAGAATAATGGAGTGGGTAGCCTATCTCTTCTCCAGGGGATATTCAAACCAGGCTCCCCTGCATTGCAGGCAGATTCTTTACTTAGGCATTTTATTGTTTGTTTTCAGAGGGAATGATTAAGTTGGGGAAAGGGGGAGGAATTAATAACTTTTATATACTTCCAACTATTCAAATTCATTTACAAAAAGCATGTGTCTCTTCTATAATAAACAAATTTGAAAAAAGAAACTGGAAAAAAAAAATTTTTTTTAATACCCTGGGAGTGAAATATAGGATAAACTACTACTTGTTGGTAAATTCAAGTTAAAGGTAAGAATCAATTAATTTCTTGGAAGGCTTTAAGGCTGAAAAGAAGATTTCAGTATAAAGTTAAGTATTAACAACATATACATAGCACTTTAAACTCTCTGTGGTGTATTATCTTATTCTATGAATATTCATAATAACTCCCAAATTGATACCTCATCTATGGAGTTTTCCAAGACTGTTTCCCTTTTGCTTCACCCTCCCAAAGGAAGGGATGGATGCCCTCTCCTCTCTATTTCCTTCTGTTCTCTACAATTCTCTCTCATGAAAGTAATTATGTCTCAAGTATTTCCTTGTCTCTTTTCCAGGACTTGCCTATAGCTTCTTTAGGACAGAAAGTGTATCTGCCTTAGCATTTCCAAAACTTAAGCACAGTGCTGAACATGCAAATGTGTTTTATTATAAATAAACAAATTACTTTGATTTTATGGTATTCACTTTGTAGCTCAGAAATTTATATCTTGGAAAACACTGCATAACCTGCTGACAAGCAAAATAGCATTGCTTCATCTTGACTGGAATAAGAACACCCAGGTTCTATTCCTACCTGTAACAGTATCTGTGTGACTCTTCAGAGAACTGGCGGGGGGGGGGGGCGGCGGGTAACAGCTAACATAAACAATATTTCCCATATGCCAGACACTCTTCTAAGTTCCTTATAGAAATTAATTCCTATATTCCTCAAAACAGCACTATGAAATAAGTACTATTATTATCCTGACTCTAAAGATGAGGAAACAGGCATAGAGAGTTTAAGTAATTCAGTTAGTAAGAAACAGAGTCATGGATTTAAACTCAACACAGCCTGGACTGGGCTTCCTCGATGGCTCAGACTAAAGAATTCACCTGTGATCGATCCCTGGGTTGGGAAGATCCCCTGGAGGATGGCATGGCAACCCACTCTAGTATTCTTGCCTGGAGAATCCCCATGGACAGAGGAGCCTGGCAGTCCATGGGGTCTCAAAGAGTGAGACACAAAAGAGTGACTAAGCATACATAGCAAACACAGCCTGGACTTAGTGCTTATGCTCTTAACCTCTATGTTATTCAGCCTCCAGTGTTAACACATTTATAAGAAAAATAAGAAAAGAACAAAGAGTAACAGTCACTGAATACTAGTTAAACATATTTTAAAGAATACCAAAACAGAACACATGCACTAAAATAAACAGGAAAAGTATTCTATTTTCCCCACAGAGTAGTTTGAAATAACAAAGAACTATGAAATCAGAATGAAATAAACTGCTATAATTATCACTAAATTTCCTGAAACTAATGTTTCTAACAAAACTAATGTCCCCAGGGAAAAAAGAAAATGAGAACAAAAACAGAGCAAAACAAAAAAAAATCAAAACATACCAGAAGCAAACGTGAATCAACTTAAGATTTTGCAACATAATTTAGGAGCCAAGACAGCGTCTCTCTATTTCCTTCCCATAAAGCAGGTTAAACAAAGCCTGGAAACTACATACTTACTAATAAAAAGTACTGAATCAAAATTAAGAAGTTTGTTTTTTATATCCGTATCTATTTATAATGATCTAGTTAGCAAATAAAAACTGTTATAAAATACTTTTGCTCATCAAGTCACAAAATTTACATGGTGGGGGGGAAATAGGAGAAGAAACACAAAAAAAGTGGATATAAAAGGATAGGTAGATACAAAAGAATAATATAAAAGAAGTCTTACTAATTTAAAAATAACACAAAAGAAAGGAAATATAAAAAGAAAAGCAGGAAGATAGATTATGGAAAAAACTTCTACCCAATACCTTTCTCCCCATCCCCCGCAAATGACCATAACCCATTATGGGTATTGTTTTTTTCTCTTTGTGTGAATGCCTCCATTAATTTCAGTCAATATGGCTCCTAATTACGTCACATTAGCTGATACAACTGTCCCTCTGTATCAGCAGGTGATGGTTCCAGGAACCCATCAGATGCCAAAATCCAAGCATACTCAAGTAAGTCCCTTACATAAAATGACACAATATCTGCATATAACTTATGCACATCCTCCCACACACTTTACATCATCTGTTGCTGCTGCTAAGTCACGTCAGTAGTGTCCGACTCTGTGCAACCCCATAGATTGCAGCCCTCCAGGCTCCCCCGTCCCTGGGAATCTCCAGGCAAGAACATTGGAGTGGGTTGCCATTCCCTTCTCCAGTGAATGAAAGTGAAAAGTAAAAGTGAAGTCGCTCAGTCATGTCTGACTCTTAGCGACCCCATGGACTGCAGCCTACCAGGCTCCTCTGTCCATGGGATTTCCCAGGCAAGAGTACTGGAGTGGGGTGCCATTGCCTTCTCCGTTACATCATCTGTAGGTTACTTATAAAACCTAACACGATATAAATGCTACATAAATAGTTGACTGGGTGCAGTGAGTTCAAGTTTTGACTTCTGGAACTTTCCAGAACTTTTTTTTCCTAAATATTTTGGATCCATGGTAGGTTGAATCTGAGGATGCAGACCCACCACTCCAAGATGGAGTGCCAATTACATTATTCTCTTATAGATACTAGATGCTGTGGGGGACAGGAAGCATGCCTTAGCTTCTTTAACCTTGGATATTTTTTTCAAAATTTTAATCTGAGGGAGTGCTCTGCATAGTGCTAAACTGATGGCTGGAACTTAAAAGCTTAAACATTCAAAATTTGCCCAATTTTAGAAATACTTCTGTTTGATTTGTTTGTGAACTAGAGGTTCCTTAAAGGAATCAAATAAACATTTCAACTATAAATTAAGATTGAAGTTTCTGAGATTGTAAAAAACTAACTTAGGCTTCGGAATGCTTTGAAGACCTTTGGGAATACTAACTTTAAGTGGCGAAACAGTTCCAGACCTCACTGAGTTTTCGCAAATAAAATTTCAGATGTCTCTTTAAGGTCTTTTTATGAATAAGGTTAACACATCTATTTCCTACTACATACTCTGAAGACATTTAAGCTCTGTAACATACATAATCAAAAATTACACAGTTTAGAAGCCAGTGTTCCTGAGCTTAAATTTCCAACACCCGTACTAAATACCTTCCTTATAAAAGTTATCACATAACCCAAGTTGGAAGATCAAAAATTCAAAAAATTTTGCAATATTATCATTCTTCCTCCTCACCTGTTTAAAAAATAATTACCATTTAGAACTTTTTCTCAAATGATGGCATTATAATACACTAAACTATGAAGCGTACCACAAGGAATCTGCTTCTAATAATAAAGTAACAAACAACGCAAATTATTTCCTTAAAATAACCAATAATAATGAGGACTGATGCAACAATATGGTGAATAACACCAAAAACCTCTCCAACTGCAGAGACACAGAAACGCTGGATAAAAATAAACACAAGAAGGAGTGGAAATGAAGACAAGAGAGTAAGTAGGAAAGGAGGAAGTAGGATGTTGGAAAATGGCTAAAAGGGGAGAGGAAGATGGTAAGAATGTGGAATGGTGAAAGGCAGGATATGGAGGGAAGGAGACTGGAAGGAAGGATGAAGAGAAGGGAGAAAGGTAAGGGGAAAGAAACACAAAAATATAGTATTAAGATACAAACAATATGGAGTTAAGCAAAAATAAGGAGGAAAGCAGAAAAGTAGAAGGAAAAGAGAAAAGAGGAGCAGGGGGGTAAAACTACACAAACAGGCTGGAAAATTATAAATAATACATTATCAAGTTCTAAAAAGAGGCAGATATATGAGAAGTGAGAAGAAACTGAGAAAATGGAGGAAGAAAAGAAAGGACAAAAGAAAGAAATACTTGGAAGACAGCCTGGTGCTCTTATTCAGAATGTTCTAACTCAGAAGAATAACAAGATGAAAATATCAGAAGAGAAGATGGCAGAGTAGGAGAATGTGTGTTCATTTCCTCCTGCAAGAGCACCAAAATTGCAGCTAGCTGTTGAACAACCACCGACAGAGGACGCCGGAACCCACCAAAAAAAGATACTCCACGTCCAGAGACAAAGAAGAGACCTGTGGTGAGATGGTAGAGCAGCACAATCATGATACAATGAAATCCAGTAACTGCAGGGGGGGTACCCACAAACTGGAGAACAATACTACCAAAGCGGTTCTCCCACTGCTGCAAAGGTTCTGAACCTCACCCCAGGTTTCCCAGCCTGGGGATCTGATAAAGGGACTGGGAATCCCCATGCAATCTGACCTTGAGGGCCAGCGGGATTTGATTACAGGGCTTCCAGGGGCCTGAGGAAAAGGGAGACTCCAGTCTTGGAGAGCACAAACAAAATTTTGCACATACCAAGACCCAGAGCAAAGGAGCAGTGACCCCATGGGAGACTGAACCAAAATTACCTGCTAGTGTTGGAGGGCTGCCTGTGGAGGCATGGGATGGCATGGGGACAGGGGCACTGGCAGCATCAGGCCAGGAAGGGCTCCCTTACTGTAAATGCTCTTGGAGTTCACCATTAATCCTACCATAGAGCCCGCAGACCCCAAGTCTGGGTCAGCGCAGTCACTCAGTCATGTCCAACTCTTTGCCACCCCATGGACTGCAGCTGAGTGCCTGAAGAACTGTGGACAGATATTCATGACACTGTACACGAGGCAGTGATCAAGACCATCCTCAAGAAAAAGAAATGCAAAAATGCAAAATGGTTGTCTGAGGAGGCCTTACAAATAGCTGAGAAAAGAAGAGAGGCTAAAGGCAAAGGAGAAAAGGAAATACATACCCATCTGAAGGCAGAGTTCCAAAGAATAGCAAGGAGAGATAAGAAAGGCTTCCTCAGCGATCAGTGCAAAGAAATAGAGGAAAACAACAGAATGGAAAAGACTAGAGATCTCATCAAGAAAATTAGACATACCAAGGGAACATTTCATGCAAAGATGGGCTCAATAAAGGACAGAAACGGTATGGACCTAACAGAAGCAGAAGATATTAAGAAGAGGTGGCAAGAATACACAGAAGAACTATACAAAAAAGATCTTCATGACCCAGATAACCATGATGGTGAGATCATTCACCTAGACTCGGACATCCTAGAGTGCAGTCAAGTGGGCCTTAGGAAACATCACTATGAACAAAGCTTGTGGAGGTGATGGAATTCAAGTTGAGCTATTTCAAATCCTAAAAGATGATGCTGTGAAAGTGCTGCACTCAATATGCCAGCAAATTTGGAAAACTCAGCAGTGGCCACAGGACTGGGAAAGGCCGGTTTTCATTCTAATCCCAAAGAAAGGCAATGCCAAAGAACGTTCAAACTACTGCATAACTGTACTCACCTCACACTTGAGCAAAGTAATGCTCAAAATCCTCCAAGCCAGGCTTCAACAGTACATGAACTGTGAACTTCCAGATGTTCAAGCGGATTTAGAAAAGGCAGAGGAACCAGAGACCAAATTGCCAACATCCGTTGGGTCATCGAAAAAGCAAGAGAGTTCCAGAAAAAACATCTCTTTCTGCTTTATTGACTATGCCAAAGCCTTTGACAGTGTGGATGACAACAAACTGTGGAAAATTCGTAAAGAGATGGGAAGACCAGACCACGTGACTTGCCTCCTAAGAGGCAGGTCAAGAAGCAACAGTTAGAACTGGACATGGAACAACAGACTGGTTCCAAATAGGAAAAGGAGTATGTCAGGACTGTGTATTGTCCCCCTGCTTATTTAACTTATATGCAGAGTACATCATGAGAAATGCTGTACTGGATGAAGCACAAGCTGGAATAAAGATTACTGGGAGAAATACCAATAACCTCAGATATGCAGATGACACCACCCTTATGGCAGAAAGTGAAGAGGAACTAAAAAGCCTTTTGATGAAAGTGAAAGGGGAGAGTGAAAAAGTTGGCTTAAAGCTCAGCATTCAGAAAACTAAGATCATGGCATCTGATCCCATCACTTCATGGCAAATAGATGGGGAAACAATGGAAAGAGTGGCTGACTTTATTTGGGGGAGCTCCAAAATCACTGCAGATGGTGACTGCAGCCATGAAACTAAAAGACGCTTACTCCTTGGAAGGAAAGTTATGACCAACCTAGACAGCTTATTAAGAAGCAGAGATATTATTTTACCAACAAAGGTCCATCTGGTCAAGGGTATAATTTTTCCAGTAGTCATATATGGATGTGAGCGTTGGACTTTAAAGAAAGCTGAATGCTGAAGAATTGATGCTTTTGAACTGTGGTGGTGGAGAAGATTCTTGAGAGTCCCTTGGACAGCAAGGAAATCCAACCAATCCATCCTAAAGGAAATGAGTCCTGAATATTCACTGGAAGGACTGATGCTGAAGCTGAAACTCCAATACTTTGGCCACCTGATGCGAAGAACTGAGTCATTTGAAAAGATCCTGATACTGGGAAAGGTAGAAAGCAGGAGAAGAAGGGGACGACAGAGGATGTCACTAACTCAACTGACATGAGTTTGAGTCAACTCCAGGAGTTGGCAATGCAGAGGGAAGCCTGGCGTGCTGCAGTCCATCAGGTCGCAAAGAGTCAGACACGACTGAGCAACTGAACTGAACTGAATGTATTTTGACAAAAAGCTCTATTTACCAGGAAGCCTTAATTTCCATGCTGCATGAAGAGTTATAAAATATAAAAAGAAAAACCAACAGTTATCTAAGGAAAAGCAAAGTCACTTAAAGTGTGGTAGATTTTGGAGAGGGTGGGATGTATGTAGAAAGTGACATGGTAACACACACTACCATACCTAAAACACACAGCCGATGGGAATTTGCTGAATGATTCAGGGAACTCAAACCAGGACTCCATAACAACCTAGAGGGGTGGGATGTGGAGGGAGGTTCAAGAGGGAGAGGACACATGTGTACCTACGGCTGATTCATGTTGATGGCTGGTAGAAGCCAACACAACACTGAAGAGCAATTATCCTTTGATTAAAAATAGATAAATTTTTTAAAAGTATGGTAGATTTTAACACATCTCAGATTTAGCAAAGGTAAGGCTAGTTAACTATGCGTAAGATTTGAACAACACAATTAGCACTTTCCCCTTAAAACTCTGAATTCAATACAGTATAAATCTTTTCATGTAAAAGTGAACTAGTAAGGACATAAACTAAAGAGAAAAAGAACCAAGAAAAACAGCACAAACCATTCTCTCTGGACATTGCTGGTGGTTCAGAGGTAAAGATTCTGCCTGCAATGTAGGAGACCCGGATTCAATCCTTGGGTCAGGAAGATGCCCTGGAGAAGGGAATGGCAACCCACTCGTCTTCTTGCCTGGAGAATCCCATGGACAGAGGAGCCTGGTGGGCTACAGTTCATGGGGTTGCAGAGAGTCAAGACACGACTGAGTGATTAACACGTGCTCTCTGACCAAAATTAAATAAAATTTAGAATTAATAACAAAAGTTAACCCCCCATATAAAAGGAGGAAAGTGCTGGAGAGGACTAGAGGTAAGAGTCCCAAGTACTCATATAGGCCAGGAAGAGTACCTAATTCCCACAAGCCAGACTAGATTGATGCAGCAATTAACCCTAGAATGAACACTACTCCAGAGCCACCTAACATATCATAAAAGCAAGATGCAAACAGATCAAACTGTTTTCAAGATCATCTGAACAGAGCTCAATTTTATAGGTATACAAATATCCAGGATGAAATAAATTCATCTTATCTGGTATTTAATTGAAGACTACCAGGCATGCAGAGAAGCAGGAAAACCTAAATCATAATGAAGAAAATAATCATCAAATCAGATTTAAACCAGATTTTAACACAGATGTTAGGCAGGCAGAAAAGGAAAGGCAGACAGTTATTCTACCCATATTCCACATATCCAAAAAGTTGAGGATGGAAGCTGTATAAAAAGAACTCCTCAAATCGAGCTTCTAGGTATCAGTCAAAATTACAATGTCTAAGGTGAAATGTTAAGAGATGTGTACATATAGGTACTATAAACACGGGGCTGCCCCAGGTGGTTCAGTGGTAAAGAATTGTCACCTGCCAATGCAGCAGATGCGGGTTCGATCATGGGTTGGGAAGATTCCAACGGCAACTCACTCCAGTATTCTTACCTAAGAAATCCCATGGATTGAGAAGTCCAGTGGGCTACAGTCCATGGGGTCGTAAAAGAGTCAGACATGACTCAGTGACTAAACAACTACTATAAACATTAAAGCAACTACTAAAATAAAACAAAAATGTATGGGTAACAAGCCAAAAAAAAAAAAAGAATACAAAAAGCACAAAAATACTTGATTAATCCAAACAAAGGCAGAAAATAATAATATTCAAAAGGGGTAAGTAGAAGATAAAGAGTAGATGACAGACTCTATATAAATAATCACACTAAATAAAAATGATACCCTCAAAATGTTAAAGACTGTCAGATGGATAAAAAAGCAAAACTCAACTACGCCGCTCACAGGAAATATAAACTGTGCACTTAAAATATATGCAGTTTACTATATGTTAGTTATGTATAACTAACATACATTTTAAACAGCTCAATAAAGCTGTTTAAAAAAATTTTATATATATTCAACACTATTTTCAATAGTTTCATTCCAGTATGATTTTTGAAGTGAGAGTGGGCGAAATGGAACTTCAAAAATAAAGTTTCTGGAATCACTCTAGAAATGCATTGATCTACAGAGTTATTTCCTCAACACTTAAACCTATGCTCCTCTGTGTCCACAGAAGTTTTTGCACATGTGAATAACATTCTTGCACTGGCAAGCAGATTCTTTACCACTGCACCACCTGGAAGCTCCCCATGAATGCATTCTTAAGAAAAAAACCCCAAACTTGGAAAACACTCATAAAAACATTTACAAAGGAATTTAAAGCAATATAAACAAAGCCAAAAAACAACCACCTTTTTCTTAATGCTTTCAGAAATAGTCTACCGTCCCAACATTTTAACTAGAAAAAATTACTCAGAAAATAATTACTAAAATCTATTTTTATTTTTATATAATGAATCAATATTAACATAAATGAAAATGGCAAACTCACTCTTGTATTTAACAATGTAGCAAGCAGACAAGTCAATCTCTCTCTTGATAACTGTCTTGAATGTTTTAAAAAACAAAAGCTAGGAACCTATCTCTTGTATAAATACTTAAGATGTTTGTTTTTTTTATCTTTCAAATACTTATTATTCATTAGTCCTTTACCATGAAAAGCAGGCAGATACAAATCATACTAAAAACATGCTAAAATTTCAAAGCAAGCAAAATCGCTTAAGATATGTAGCTCATCTCTTTACCATACTGATGTTTCAAAATAGCTGCAGAAAAGCTCCTGATATGATAGGAAGATAAAAACGTATAGAACTGAAAGAACAAAAAGCACTGAAGGAAGCATTAATATCTGAAGCACATTAAAAAGCAGACATTACTTTGCCAGCAAAGGTCCATCTAGTCAAGGCTATGGTTTTTCCCGTGGTCATGTATGGATGTGAGAGTTGGACTATAAAGAAAGTTGAGCGCTGAAGAATTGATGCTTTTGAACTATGGTGCTGGAGAAGACTCCTGAGAGTCCCTTGGACTGCAAGGAGATCCAACCAGTCCACCTTAAAGGAAATGGGTCCTGAATACTCATTGGAAGGACTGATGCTAAACCTGAAACTCCAATATTTTGGCCACCTGATGTGAAAAGACCTTGATGTTAGGAAAGATTGAAGGCGGGAGGAGAAGGGGATGACAGAGGATGAGACAGTTGGATGGCAACACTGACTCAATAGATATGAGTTTGAGTGAGCTGCAAGAGTTGGTAATGGACAGGGAAGCCTGGCGTGCTGCAGTCCAAGGGGTTGCAAAGAATTGGACACAACTGAGCAACTGAACTGATGATCTGAAAATATTTAAGCTCTTTACTTTTAAGATTAAAACCTATAAAGTAAAATAAAATTTTTTCTCTTGCCTTCAACGATTCTACATAGGCACGGAGGAAATAAGGAAAACGTGAAAAAGAGAACCTAATAAACAAAGATACAGTGTGATTTAAGAACAAAGTCAATTCTGTTTTATCAAGCATACAAGCTAAGTATGGCAACATAAAGATAAGGAAAGGCAAACAAGTTGTAATCACTTACGCTTACTTAATAGTTTATATCTGCATAGATAGCACTTTTACAGTTACACAAACATGATCTTACTCATTCTCCACAAATATATTTTTGAAATTCTCCACACAAAGCTATTAAACAATTCCAAACCAGCTCTTCTGAGCCCTCAATCAACACCACCATATTAGCCGCACTTGAGGTGGTAGGCCAAAACATAAACTTGTGGCCAATTTTAACTGAATTCATTCTGAAAGAACAGTATTTTTAAAGAATTATTTGAAAGCTACACAGTCCAGCAAGGGATGAGACAGGAACTCTGAAGTTTAGGAAAGGCAGGCACTGCAAATTACCAAGAATTCAGAGGATTTAGTGCAGTTGCATGCATACTACCTTAAAGTATCTCCTGACACTGGCTGATTATAGCCTATTCAGTCTATCAGAATACCTAAAATTTCACTAAATTCATTTGTGATACCAAACCACTCTAACACACAGTGTAAAGAGTTAAGTACCATTCAAACATTAGTATAAATTGGTACCAACTGCTTTCCTCATAACACAGCAAAGGAGCAAAGGAATTCTCATACAATATGAAGATGGGGAGGAAGGAAGGTAGTATCATTTACTGAACACCCACCATTCTCTAAAGACTGAGCAAGATACTTTTAGTTTCATTAATCCTCATGGAGATAGGGACCTATCAATTTTATTTTACCTCTTCATTTTATTAAAAAGTTAAAAATAAACTCAAAACCAAGTTTCAAAGAGACCAAGACACTAGATCAAACAGCAAGTAACAGAACCAAACCGAACTAAGAATAAAGTATGCCTTACTCTATGCTCCCTCCCAAGACACATAAACAGTCGTGACATTCAAGTTTAGGGCTGATAGGAGTCAATGCTGAAGGAAGAGGATACAGAAAAACTATTACAATAAGGTTAGCAACAAACTGTCTTTTTCCATGTTCACTATGAACTTTTCTCTCTGTATACTCTCTCTCTCTAAACTGTGGTGTCTACCAGGAACACGTCCTCCTCCTCCATCTGACACAACTTGAACTCTATCTACACAAAAATACTTCCCTAAACCCAGGTCTTTGGTGGCTGTAAAAAAATCAGCCTGCAACGCAGGAGATGTGGGTTCAATCCCTGGGTTGGGAGGATCCCCTGGAGGAGGGCATGCCAACCCATTCCAGTATTCTTGCTGGGAAAATCCCACCGACAGAGGAGTCTGGTGGGTTACAGCCCATGGTGTCACAGAGTTGGACACCACTGAAGCAACTGACCACCACCAATCCACAGCTGCTATTTATTTCATGCTCTTTTCTGAGATTCGGAATTACATTACCTATCTATTTACATCTTCCACAGGTGTTTCAAACTCAACTTGGCCCAAAATGAATCCACCATCTTCCCCCTCATCCTCAAGTTCTTTATTATTAACAGTCCCTTACTGCTGCAGCTGCTGCTAAGTTGCTTCAGTCGTGTCCGACTCTGTGCGACCCCACAGACGGCAGCCCAGCAGGCTCCCCCGTCCCTGGGATTCTCCAGGCAAGAACACTGGAGTGGGTTGCCATTTCCTTCTCCAATTCAAGAAAGTGAAAAGTGAAAGTGAAGTCGCTCAGTCGTGTCTGACTCTTAGCGACCCCATAGACTGCAACCTACCAGGCTCCTCCGTCCATGGGCTTTTCCAGGCAAGAGTACTGGAGTGGGTTGCCATTGCCTTCTCCGAACAGTCCATTACTACATGGGTAATATTATCTAAATCTTAAACCTGACTTTCAATTCCGATTCATCCCCCTCTTTTCAGCTCCCTCCGCACTGCCCCACCCTACCCCCACTACTCAACAAAGCACTCATTTTTCACCTAAACAGCTCTGCAATGCGTTTCTCTCCATGCCTGCTGTCATTTGATACTTCATGATCTCGTCTGAATTTTATTAGTAGCCTCCTTACCTATTCTCACAATATTCTAAGCCCACTTTTTATCCATCCTCCACACACTGCTACCAGAATAATTTACCCAAACCTAAGTCCAACTACCTGTATCACTCATCTACCTAAAATACGTACAGGGCTTCCCACTGTGAACAGGATAATGCCCAGGTTCCCTCACATGAGATACAAGTCCTATGTTTCTTCCCTAACTTCTACTATCTTGTCCACTACCCACTACACAGTAAGACACTAAATGAATCATGGTACATACATGCAAGTGAACAAGCAGTCACTAAAAATATTCATAAAAGAATATTTTAAAAAACTAAGAAACTATAATTTAAAAAGCAGGTAATAAGTAGATAATATCAGCAAGTTAGTGGAATAAAGAACTCTGAAAATCTCCATTAAAAACAAGCAAAAGTAAACACTAAAACCCAACTTTTTTGGAAACCTAGAAATTACTCAAAGGTTTGCAACAAAGACATTTATTCATGAAAAATGGATGAATCTCAATAAAAACAGTAAGTTGTGTGGCATTTCAAACTTATTGTGTTCCCATCCTCCATCCTCATCTCTGATACAGCCTTAAAAACCAAGAGCCCACGAACACAGTGACAAGCAGCAGCCTATCAGACACTGGAAGAGTCAGAACAGAATCAGAGTTCTTTCAAAGCTTCACTCTGAGAAACATCATTATTTGACTTACCTATCTGATCCTTCGAAAACGGACTTCACAAAGCTTGTCTTTATTTAACTTAATTCAGAACTCACCCAGGGTAACAGTTTTTCTCTTGGAGTCATTTGTGAAAAACAATCACTGGCAATTATTTAACACCACAGCTGCCTGGGGCAGCAATCACTGATGAGGCAAACAACTAACCAAAAAAAAATTAAAAAAGGGAAAAGCCAGGGTATGTGCTATCCATAGGGAACTTTAAAGAACAACAACTCATTAAAGGGAGTACAGATGGCCCTGTGCATAAGCTACAAGCGTATTAAGGAAAGACTGGAAAAATATTTAAACTTTCACCTCTGGCTGATCTTGAGACTGCACAAGAAAGACGTGAAGGCTAAAAAAGTACTGCAAACTGTTTCCTGAATACTGATAGTATGTCTCAAACACATACACAGAGCCCCTTGGTGAAGACTAGGAGACTTACAGACTCCAAGCTTGTAAAGAAGTATCCATCCAATCATTAGCTGACCACCAGGCTGAATGAGTGAAGAATCCAGAGGTCATAAACAGAAGAAAACAGACTGCACATAGTTCAGCAAAGTCACTAAAGAATCACACAGCAACAATAACAAACAGAAGCAACAGCAAATCCAGGGAGAGAGGGAGAAACTGGTTCCCAGGGTTGCTGTGCTATTTAAAACGTTAGCTTACCAACAAAAATCACAGGACACAAAGATACAAGAAAGTCCACTCCGTGCAAAAGAGAAGTCAATCGAAACTGTCCCTGAAAAAGCAAGAACATTAGACACACTAGACAAGTGTGATAGTATCAAACACTATCACAAGTTTTAAATGTTCCAAAAGACAAAGAAAACCACGTCTGAAGAACTAAAGGCGAGTGTGAGAATGGTATCTCACCAAGGAGAGAATGTCAATAGTAAGGTGGCTTCCCTAGTGACTCAGCTGGTAAAGAACCTGCCTGCAAGGCAGGAGACCTGGGTTTGATCCCTGGGGTGGGAAGATGCCTTGGAGAAGGGAACAGTAACCCACTCCAGTATTCTGGCCTGGAGAATTACATGGACAGGGAAGCCTAGCAGGCTACAGTCCATGAGGTCCCAAACAGTTGGACATGACCGAGCAACTTGCACTTTCACTTCTTTATGTTTTTAAAAAAGTTTAAAAGTACAATAAACAAAATGAAAAGCTCACTAAAAGCTTAACAGCACATTTGAAATGGCAAAATTAAAAATAAGCAAGGCTTCCCTGGTGGCTCAGTGATAAAGAATCTGCCATAGTGCCATAAGCATTCTTCATTTAACATCCTATTTTTTTGCTTTGTCTGTTTCACACAGGACAAATTTTAGATTTTGAGCCAATTTTTTTGCACGGGTAATTAAGATAACCCAAGGGTTCTTTCTGATACTGACTTTAACGTTTTTTTCTATCATTCTTCACTGAAAGGAAGTTGTTCAAAGAAGAGTAGCTTTGCTCTCCTCGTACCTAATATATTCATTCATGAATTACGTAATTTTTTTTCTTGTTTTAATTTTATTTATTTATTTGCATTACAATAGTTTAATATGAACAATCAGAACTAATTAACAGTATAACAATATTTTACAACTGAAATAATTAAAATAAACTATAAAATTACTACATAAAACAGGTCTGATCTAGCTTATTTACTTTCTATAATCTCTTCAGTGCTGCAAAACCATTTATTTCTTTTTTTTTTTCATGTTTTAATAAACACTTCGTCTTTTTGTATTGCTTTTTTTTTCATCACAATAATAGAAATATAACATCATATATCACTGTAAAACACATTTCCACATAAATGCTGATAAGCACAAAATATTTTTCATCATTTACATTTTAACTGTAATAATATATGGCAGAATTAAAGCTGCATCCATCATGAGTCTAACTCACCTTGCTGTAATGAATTTTTAAATGTAATGGTTTCTGTCGCAAAGTAAAATCGTACATAATGTCTAGTGACACAGTACGCTGGTGGATGGGTGGATTTGGAAAATGGAAATGCAACTTCATTTTTAATTAGATTTATAAACTTCACCACCTCCACCTCCAGCCAGCTTCCCAACCCTCCCTCCCACCACCATTATTTATTTATTTTTTTAAAATGAGGCTTTTAATTAATGTTTGACAGAGCTGATTCAGGTTGAATAGACTAAATTTCTTTAAACAAACTTACTTATACTCCAGAGTCCTTTAAAAACTTAATAGCATTTATACATTGAAGGTATTTGATTTTCTTGTAACTAGCACTTCAAATGCAACAAGCATTTGAAGCAATAAGCATTTGACCCAACAAGTAAAACTTTCTACAGTTCATAACTTTTATAAATAAAATAAATTAAATGTACAGTGAATAAGTTCTCTGAAATATTTCAATATTTCTGCAGGTTTAGTAACATCGTAAAATACATTTCAACTAAAATTCACAAATCTAAAAACCTGTTAGGCATTTTTAGGCGTTTTAAGTTGGAAATGAAGACCAATGTTACATCATAATATGCCAATTACAAATAGCACTTCAAATAGCAAATACTACAGTTTGTCCCAAACTTTAAAAACTATTCATGAACTCAACACTGAACTATTGATGGCTATGAGAATTGTTTCCTAGCCTTTTTGAAAATTTCAACCCATTTACGTTTAAGGTAATTATTGATAAGTACGATCCCGTAGCCATTTTCTTTATTACTTTGGGTTCAAGTTTATACACTCTTTCTGTGTTTCCTGTCTAGAGAAGATCCTTTAGCATTTGTTGGAGAGCTGGTTTGGTGATGCTGAATTCCCTCAGCTTTTGCTTGTCTGTAAAGCTTTTGATTTCTCCTTCATATTTGAATGAGATCCTTGCTGGGTATAGTAATCTGGGCTGTAGGGTATTTTCTTTCATCACTTTAAGTATGTCTTGCCACTCCCTTCTGGCCTGAAGAGTTTCTGTTGAAAGATCAGCTGTTATCCTTATGGGAATCCCCTTATGTGTTATTTGCTGCTTTTCCCTTGCTGCTTTTAATATTTGTTCTTTGTGTTTGATCTTTGTTAATTTGATTAATATGTGTCTTGGAGTATTTCGCCTTGGGTTTATCCTGTTGGGGACTCTCTGGGTTTCTTGGACTTGGGTGATTATTTCTTTCCCTATTTTAGGGAAGTTTTCAACTATTATCTCCTCAAGTATTCTCTCATGGTCTTTCTTTTTGTCTTCTTCTTCTGGGACTCCTATGATTCGAATGTTGGAGCGTTTAACATTGTCCCAGAGGGCTCTAATATTGTCCTCATTTCTTTTAATTCGTTTTTCTTTTTTCCTCTCTGTTTCATTTATTTCTACAATTTTATCTTCTAGTTCGCTAATCCTGTCTTCTGCCTCTGTTATTCTATTGTTTGTTCCCTCCAGAGTGTTTCTGATCTCATCTATTGCATTATTCATTGTATATTGACTCTTTTTTATTTCTTCTAAGTCCTTATTAAATCTTTCTTGCAACTTCTCAATCCTTTTCTCCAGGTTATTTATCTGTAACTCCATTTTGCTTTCAAGATTTTGAATCATTTTCACCATCAAAATTTGAAATTCTTTATCAGGTAGATTCCCTATATCTTCTTCTTTTGTTTGTGTTGGTGGGCAATTATCTTGTTCCTTTACTTGCTGGGTATTTCTCTGCCTCTTCATCTTGCTTATATTGCTTTGCTTGGGGTGGCCTTTCCCTCTTCTTGCAGTTTGTGGAGTTCTCTTTATTATGTAGTTTCTTCGCTGTGTGTGGGGTTGGACGGGTGACTTGTCCGGGTTCCCTGGTTAGGGAGGCATGTGTCAGTGTTCTGGTGGGTGGAGCTTGATTTCTTCTCTTTCCTTTAGAAGACAATGGCTGCTTTTCTGGGAGCCTGATGTCCTCTGCCAGTATTCAGAAGTTGTTTTGTGGACTTTACTCCGCATTCAAATGTTCTTTTGATGAATTTGTGGGGAAGAAAGTGGTCTCGCCGTCTTATCCCTCCGCCATCTTGTTCCTTCCTCCCCAGAACACTGGATTCTTATATTCCACTTGATCGTGGAGTACCTCTTCCCAGCTGCTCCAGCAAGGCGCAGCCGCTGTACCTTACTTTGGACGAGGGGTATCTCCTCAAGGCCGCCCCTCCTGCTTTGAATGTGGATCAGCTCCTCTCGGCCCTCCGGTGCCCAAGCAGCCACGGCCTCCTGGACGTGGTACAGCTCCTCTCGGCCACCGCCCTAACCCTGGGCGCGGGGTAGCTCATCTCAGCCACGATTCTGCATGTGGTCGGTTGCGCCGGGAGCCGGGCGTCTCTCGCGTCTGCGCCGCCGGGAGCCGGGCGTCTCTCGCGTCTGCGCCGCCGGGAGCCGGGCGTCTCTCGCGTCTGCGCCGCCGGGAGCCGGGCGTCTCTCGCGTCTGCGCCGCCGGGAGCCGGGCGTCTCTCGCGTCTGCGCCGCCGGGAGCCGGGCGTCTCTCGCGTCTGCGCCGCCGGGAGCCGGGCGTCTCTCGCGTCTGCGCCGCCGGGAGCCGGGCGTCTCTCGCGTCTGCGCCGCCGGGAGCCGGGCGTCTCTCGCGTCTGCGCCGCCGGGAGCCGGGCGTCTCTCGCGTCTGCGCCGCCGGGAGCCGGGCGTCTCTCGCGTCTGCGCCGCCGGGAGCCGGGCGTCTCTCGCGTCTGCGCCGCCGGGAGCCGGGCGTCTCTCGCCCCTTTCAGTGGCTGCACCTGGACAGGCTTGGTTGGTTACCAGTCACCTACCAGCTCTCACATCCTGGAATCTCATGGATCACTCCAGCTTGCTGTCATCTCCTCTTTGTTCTTATGGATTTGTCTGAATTACGTAATATTTACTGAGCACTTAATACATGCTGGGCACTATGCTGAGGTTAGGGATACAAAGCTGAAGAGACACACTTCTACTCTCAGGAAGGTTGTAAGATATAGGCATGCAAGTAAGTAATTACATTGTAGTAAAATAACCAAATTACTAGAAGTAAATAGGAAAAGTTCCTACACCTACCGGATGACAGAGAAGGCTTCAGCAAAGTTCTACAGGTTTCCTGCTATTTTTAAGGAATTTAAGGCTTAAGGCTTTCAGGTGTAAGCATAATTTTTTTATCCCCTGCTTTTCTTTGAATACAGTTGCCATCTTATACTGTATAGGTGCCTTCTTGATAGCATCTGGTCTATTTTTTCATTGCACCAGTGGGCATCCCAGAAGTCTTATTACCACTCATATTCATGGAGTACTACTTTCACATACAGCATACCTAATTCAAAATTGGTTTGTAAGTAATAAGTAGTGATATTTTCTAAAAATGGATTAATGTACACATCCAAACCATATTAGGTTTTCAACTTAGAATTCATACAAAGTCTACTTCCTTTCCATAGTAATTGTCCCTCCAGACTGTTGGAGTTTTGAAATCCAATAGGTGGGATTATTATTTTGTTGCTGATGCGTCTTTCTTTCTTCCTTTCTCCTCCCTCCCTCCCTCTTGTTCTTTCTTAGTAAGAAGGCTAAAAGAAATGGGCTATTGATTATGGTACAGTAAATATTATTAACAAAAGCATAGCCATCACAGAAAGTGATTTCTCATTCAATATTAATGAAATGTAAAATACCAAAGAGGGGTAGCAAGAAGTTGAAGAAGAAACTGACACTAAAATTTTCTTTTTCTACCACACTGTCAGTTTTATGTCTCAGTGAAAGATGGTGATGTCACTTATACGAATAGAAAAAAAAAATTATAGACATTTATTTGTAGACATTTGATCTTGTCTGTTAGAATAGATCTAACAAACATACTAATTGGCTATTTTTCTATTTTCTCCAAAATCTATTTCTACTACATGACCTTTCTTAAAGAGACATTAGATAACATATGAACTTACGTATATACACAAATTGTGATTGAACTCAGAATAAAAAGTTTTAACTAAACAAAAAAAGTGTGCTTTCTTTTCTAAGACACTGTAAAGTTGTAACTCAACATGTTTCTCTTTTCACTTTGGCTGCCGGGAAATCTAAGAATCAAGTTCAATGCCTCATTGCTATAACCTGCTCATCTCTGGAACCTGATAATGGCTATTCAGCTGTTTATCACTAACTGTTCTAGTCTACATTTTATTCAGCCCTATAAGCCATGTAAAATTCTTTGGATGGAATAAAATCCTTAATAAGAGAAGTGTTAAGGCAAAAATACAAAAAAAAAAATTGGTATACTATGAAACAGTTTGTTTTACTAAGCAAATTAATCAGTAACATTGTTTATATAAATAATCTGCTCAGTATATCACTTCTTTATAAATACACAAAGATAAAACATTTCAAGAGTCAAACTAAAGAATATAAAGAGTTTATACAAATTAAAGAACAATAAAGAGTCTAATGACATGTATATAGGATTACTTACTAACTTAGCATATCAAATCTTAAAAACATATTCAAATATCAACTTAGTTTATTTTTACAGTCAGTTTACAGTTCACAGTGACTCCTATACATTTTCAGATTTCCAGGCATATTTGTTCCAAGTTAATCTATACTGCTTTCAAGTTATTTACTTAATGAACATAAGCAATACTTGTTTCTGTCTTTATACATTACTTTTTATATCTAATGAACACTAGTTTCTCATTTTCCTGATTTAAGATATTTTAATCCAATTTTCTTTTTTAAAACATTGATATATTCAGATTAGAGAACAATTAAATATTTTTCACAGATATAATCAATAGTCACCTGATCATAAACTTCTCTAAATATAAAAATGTTAAAAAGTAGCGGTCAAGTTGCGTGGCTATGAATCCAATTTTCAGTCTCATTCATTTAGGAGAACTTATTATCGGCATCTGATGTCCAGTGTTTTGAAAACTGTTTATATTTCAGGGGTTTTTCTGTTCTCTGGTTTGTATGTTTCAAGAAGTACGGGCATTAGACAAGGAAAGTCATTCCTGACAGATGGCAAACAAATGAAGTATACCTTTGACAGCTCCAGTTCATTGACTTAAGAGTTTACAGGCCATGGTGAGAGAAAAGGGAATCTAGGCAGAGCCAGTGAAAACTGTGAGTTGAGAAAAGGAGCTGACAGTTCAAGGAAACCAAGGTAATTAAGAGTCCACATGACAAAAGCACCAAAGATTAAAGAGCCATACCTAGTAAGATCCTAGAAGACTGAAGGTTTCCTTTCAGTCTGAGCATAAATACGTGCAAGGAAACTTGCCAAGACAGGAAAAAGAACTATGTGAGAGAATATGAGAGAACAGTGCCAGAGGCCCACATAAGCTGGGGAACAGTGCCTGTTCCCAAGAGCTGGGCTACTAAAAAAAATCCCTCATACCTGTGGGGCACTGAATGGAATATTCAGGAAGGTATTGCCTCATAATACATAATTACCCCTAGATGGATCCGCTCAACAAACTCTAAAGGCAAGACTTCAAATAATCAAACTGTTTTCAAGTAATTTAACAGTATCTCAGTAAAAAGCCCAAGAATTTACAGGAATATAAAAATACCCTGAGGCTGCTGCTAAGAAGGTAAAATTCACAATGAGACATCCAAAGATAACTCAGCATTTAAAGAAGCAAGAAAAATAAACCAGGATGAGAAGAATAACCAACTGACAGAAACTGACTCAGAATAGATAAGAGATGTCAGAATGAGCAGAGAATATTACAGAGGGTATTTTACTTGTATTCTATATGTTCAAGAAACTAAGAAAATATACAGATGATATAACTTTATATGTACATACAGACACACATATACAAAGAACTAGATAAAAACTACAATGTCTGAGATGAAAAATAAACCAGTGGGATGGCAGACTAATATAGCAGAAGACAAGACTCGTGAATTTGAGGAGTAGCTATAGGAACTACCCAAGATAAAACAGAAAAAAGAATCTTAAAAAAATGGAAATATCAGTTCTTTTTCAAACGCTATGAGACCTTCCAATATAATACCTCCTAACAGATGAGCCTGATATTAATACCTTTTTATATGTCAATAAGTGAAACAAAAAAGAAGGGAGGGGAGAAATAACTGGGAAAAAATGGCCAAAAAGTTTACAAAGTTTATGAAAATGCTAAACCTACAAATCTAAGAATCTCGATGATTCTATGGCAAGAAATATTGAGAAAACTACACCACTGCACATCATAATCAAATTGTTCAAAACAAGTGATGAAGAGAAAATCTTAACACATTACTGAGCATTGGTCAGAGATGCATTAATGCCACAGGTGTTCAGCAAAAATTCCATGGTCAATACTGTGTTAAACATAGCCAGAAAAAAAGAGAAAAAAGAAGATATATACAGAGTAAGATAAGGGGAAAGCAGACTTCTTATCAGAAACAATGCAAGCAAAAAGACAGTGGAAAAAAATCTTTATTTAAAGGACTAAGGAGAAAAGCCATCAACTGAGAATTCTAATTGCACCAAAACATCTTTCAAATAAGAAAGCAAAATATAGATTTTGACATTAAAAAAGTAAATAATCCATCACCAGCAGAGCATTACACAAGAAATGTTAAAGTAAATCCAACAAAAACAAAATGATGCTGGAAGTATAGAAATATCTCTGCAAAGGAATGAAGAGCACTGAAAATAGCACTACATGGGTAAATATATATCTTTTTCTTCATTATTTAGAAGTCCTTAAAAGATAACTGCTTGTTTAGACAAAATGAACTATTATAGGGTTTACAACATGTGTAAGTAAATGTATGATCAAAAAAGTATAAAGTCTGGGAAGACAAACGTAAGTAAACTCTTGTAAAGTTCTTATATAAGAAGTGGTACAGTATATCACTTAAATAGTAAATAGACTCTGGCAAGTTGAAAATATTTATTATAAATCTTAAATCAACCAGTAAAATATTAAAAGATTATAGCTAATTAAGACAAAAAAAGAAAAATGTAAAAAAATCATACATTTATTCAACTAATACAAAAAAGGGCAAAAAAAGAGAACTATGAAAAGATAAGCCAAATAGAAAAAAGCAAGACAACAGACACAAATTTAAATCAAACTCAAATCAATAATGACTTTAATTGTACATCATCCAGTTCTAAATGATAAGTTATTGGTCTGAATCTGAACAGAACAATTACAAGAAGACTAAATTACTAATCAAAAGTATACCAACAAAGAAATATCCAGAGCCAGATGGCTTCAATGGTGAATTCTACCGAACACTGTCATTTGCTACAGCATAGGCAGACTTTGAGGGCATTATGCTAAGTGAAATGACAGAGAAAAAAATACTGTATGATCTCATTTACACGTGAAATCTAAAAAGCCAAACTCAAACAAACAGATCAGAATGGTGGTTGAGGCAGTGAGTATGATGGGAAAATGGGTGAAAAGGTATAAATTTTTAGTTATAAATAAGTTCTTGGAATGTAAGGTACAGCACAGTGACAAAAATATAAGTCATCCAAATATCTTAATTAGAAGGCCAAGATTACATTATATTAAAAATTAAGATTCAAACATATACGCTGCCTCCAAAAAATCTTTATATAAATGTAACAAAACAAATAGATTAAAAACAGAAAAATATTTTGATTGACTAGTAATGCTAGTCAATGAAAGCAGAAGTCTGTGTATCACTTAGATTCCAGAGCAAAGGTTATTACCACAGATAAAGATCATTTCATAAGGCAAAAGAAGTCAATTTATAAAGAGGAGATAATAACCCCACATGTTTAGAAACCTAGTAACAGAGTTTCAAAATACATTAAGCAAAATCTGAAAGAACTAAAAAAGAAATAACAAACCCCCAATTACAGTCAGAAATTTCACATCCCCACGTTCAATAATTCATAAAACAAGGAAAAAGAAATTCAGCAAGGATATAGGAGACTTGAATACTAACAAGCAACTTGTCCTGACACTTTTCAAACACTCAACCCAACAACAGCAGAATATATACTGTTTTCAAGTGAATATGAAACATTCATCAAGTTAAAACATATTCCAGACTATCAAATTTCAATAAATTTGAGGAATTCAAGTCATAAAACATGTTTTCTGGAAATAATGAAATTATATTAGAAATCAATAACAGAAAGATATCGGGATACTCCGCCAATATTTGAAGCTAAAGAATACACAGGTTAATAGCCCATTGATCAAAGAAGAAATCAAAAGGGAAATTAGAATGCATTTTGGACCTAGATGAAAATGAAAATACAAAATACCATAATTTGTAGGACACCGTTTAGAGAAAATTTCTGTCAACATATGCATACATTATAAAGAAAAAAGGTCTCAAATTAATAACCTGTTCACACTTAAAGAAACTAGAAAAAGAGCAAATTAAACTAAAACTAAGCAGGTAAAAGAAATAATAAAGACCAAAGCAGAAATCTAGAGAGAAATCAATGAAGTCACAAACTGGTTCTTTTAGAAGATCAGTAAAAGTGGTAAGCATCCAGCAAGACTGATCAGAAAAAAAGATAAATTATCAATATCAGGAATGAGGGATGATATCATCACAGATTCTATAGGTATCAAAGAACAACAGGAAGCATTATGAACAGCTTTATACCTATAAATCTGACAACTTAATATGAAATAAAGAAAATTCCTTGAAAGACACAAACTTCTGTTTCAAGAAGAAACATATAACCCAAACAGCCCTCTACCTATTAAAGTAGTTAAAAACCTTCCCTCCAAGAAAACTCCGTATCGAGATGGCTTCATTGGTGAAGTCTACCAAATGTTCACGAAAAAAAAAAATAGATACAAATTTTCTATGAACAATTCCAGAAAACTAAAAAGAAAGGAATGTTTCTCAATTAATACTATAAGGCCAACACTATCTTAAAAAAAAGCAAAAACACTACAAGAAAAATAATATCCCCCATAAACATAACTACAAAATTACAAACATGCTAGCATATAAAATCCAACGTTATATGAAAATGACATGATATCACAATTAACTTAGGCTTACAGAGGACTGCAGAGTTGATCCAACATTTGAAAATCCATACTGGAATTTACCATTAACAGAATGAGGGACTTTCTTGGTGGTCCATGGGTTAGTTAAGACTTTGCTTCCCAGTGCAGGGGGTGTGGGCTCAATCCCTAGTCCAGGAGTTAAGATCCCACATGCCTCAAGGCCAAAAATATAGAACATAAACAACAGACGCAATACTGTAACAAATTCAACAGAGACTTTTAAAAAAGTTAACAACAAAATCTTTAAAAAACAAAATGAAAAAAATTTAAAAACCTGTTAACCTCAATAGAAAAAAGCATTTGACATATCTAGTATCCATTCCTGATGAAAACTCTCAGCAAACTAAACAAGTAAGACTTTCTCAACATGACAAAGAACATTTATTCAAAAGCCTACAATGAACATGATATTATATGGTTAGGTAAAAAACAGACCACCTTACCCTTAAGATCAATAAAAAGACAAGGATATCCACTCTCACCACTTCTATTCTACACTGTACTAGAAATTCCAGTAAGTGCAATAAAACAAGAAAAAGATACAAAGGCATCTAGATTAAAAAGAAGACTTAAAGACTCTATTAACAGACAATGAGTTCATGTACACAAAAGATTCAATGAAATCTATAAAATACTAATAGAACAAGTGAATTTAGCACAGTTTCAGAATATAAGCTCAATATATGAAAATCAACTGTATTTTATTAACAAATCAGAAATAGTCATGAAGATATAATTTACAAGGATATCAAAAGTAGAAAATATTTTGGGATAAGTGACAAAAAATGCATTTAAGACCTGTAGATTAAAAAATACAAAACACTGCTAGAGAAATTAAAGATGGTCTATATAAAATGAAGAAACACCTTCTTCATGAGTCAGAGAAATTACTAGTTAATTTTTCCCAAACTGACCTACAGATTCATCACAATCTCATTCCCAACAAAATTTTTTATTTATTAATTAATTTATTTTAGAAATTGACAAGCTAATCTTATGGAAAGTTAAAAGACAAGGCATAGCTCCCTTCTCCCACAGCAAAAAAAAAAAAACAATTTATAATAATAACAACAACAATAAAAAGCACTGTGGTATAGGCAGCAACACAGACAAACAGATCACCAGAACAAAACAGTCCCAAAATAGTTCTATACATATAGAGACAACTGAATTTCGGAAAAGTACAAAGGCAATTCAGAGGAGAAAGGAAAGTCTTTTTCAACAAATGGTGCTAGAACACTTGGAGATCCATATGCAAAAAAAAAAAATCCATATCTCAAACTATATTCACAGTTAACTCAAGATGGATCACAGACATAGATCTTAAAATGATAAAACTCTATAAGAAAGCATAGGAGAAAATTTTTATGATCATGGACTTAGGGAAAGGTTTCAGATACAAAAGCATGAACCACATAAGAAAAAGTTGAACTTAATCAATATTAAGAATTCCTATTCCTTCAAAGAAAACGTTAAGCGAATTAAAAGATAATATTAAAAAAAAAACAACACTCACAGAATACAGGGTTTCCCAGGTGGCATTCATTAGTGGTTAAGAATCCACCTGCCAATGCAGGAGACATAAGAAATGCAGGTTCGACTCCTGGGTGGGGAAGATCCCCTGGAGGAGGGCACAGGAACCCACTCCAGTATTCTTGCCTGGAGAATCCCATGGACAAAGGAGCCTGGAGGGCTACAGTCCATAGCGTTGCAAAGAGTCAGATGTGAAAAGTGACTTAGCACACATACAGAATATATTCAGAATCTTCAAAACTGAGTAAGAAAACAAACAGCTCAATTTAAAAATAGGTGAAAGATTTGAACTTGATTCCATCAAAGAAGTCATGTACAATGGCAAATAAGCACGTGAAAATAAGTTCAATGTTATCAGGTATCAGGGAAACAGTAACTTGCCAAAGCCTTTGACTGTGGATCACAATAAACTGTGGAAAATTCTGAAAGAGATGGCAATACCAGACCACCTGACCTGCCTCTTGAGAAACCTGGATGCAGGTCAAGAAGCAACAGTCAGAACTGGACATGGAACAACAGACTGGTTCCAAATAGGAAAAGGAGTACGTCAAAGCTGTATATTGTCACCCTGCTTATTTAACTTATATGCAGAGCACATCATGAGAAACGCTGGGCTGGAGGAAGCACAAGCTGGGATCAAGATTGCCGGGAGAAATATCAATAACCTCAGATATGCAGATGACACCACCCTTATGGCAGAAAGTGAAGAGGAACTAAAGAGCCTCTTGAGGAAAGCGAAAGAGTGTGAAAATGTTGGCTTCAAGCTCAACATTCAGAAAACTAAGATCATGGCATCCGGTCCCATCACTTCATGGGAAGTAGATGGGGAAACAGTGGCTGACTACTTTTCTGGGCTCCAAAATCTCTGCAGATGGTGATTGCAGCCATGAAATTAAAAGATGCTCACTCCTTGGAAGTAAAGTTATGACCAATCTAGACAGCATATTAAAAAGCAGAGATATTACTTTGCCAACAAAGGTCCGTCTAGTCAAGGCTATGGTTTTACCCGTGGTCATGTATGGATGTGAGAGTTGGACTGTGAAGAAGGCTGATCGCCGAAGAATTGATGCTTTTGAACTGTGGTGTTGGAGAAGACTCTTGGGAGTCCCTTGGACTGCAAGGAGATCCAACCAGTCCATCCTAAAGGAGATCAGTCCTGGGTGTTCACTGGCAGGACTGATGTTGAAGCTAAAATTCCAATCCTCTGGCCACCTGAGGCGAAGAGTTAACTCATCTGAAAAGACCCTGATGCTGGGAAAGATTGAGGGCAGGAGAAGAAGGGGACGATGGAGGATGAGATGGTTGGATGGCATCACAGACACAATGGCCATGGGTTTGGGTAAACTCTGGGAGTTGGTTATGGACAGGGAGGCCTGGGGTGCTGTGCAAGAGTCGGACACGACTAAGCGACTGAACTGACAAGAAAAAGAAATACCATATCAGGTGGTGCTGGTGCATTTCTACAGGAACTATAACTCTCATATACTGCTTGTGAGAATGTAAATTGGTTTTAAAAAAAATAAGAAACAGTACATTTGTTTTTAAAAAGAATATAACTGCCACAGGAGTCATCCATTCCAAAGTATTGACTCCAAGAGAAAAGAATGAATATGTCTACACAATACATGTACCTCACAGCAATTTTACATGTAATAGTCCAAAACTAAAAACCCACATATTCATCAACATGTGACTGGGACGATCAAATTATAGCTTATCCATACAATAAAAGCAGTAAGAGCAATGTATTATAGACACATCATCACACAACACAGAGGAATTTCAAAGTGTGCTGAGTAAAAGAAACCAATTCAAAAGAGTAAGCACTGTTAATTCCATGTATATGTTATACATGGGCCTCCCAGGTGGCACGGTGCCAACGCAGGAATGTCAGAGACGTGGATTTGATCCCTGGGTTGGGACAATCCCCTGGAGTAGGAAATGGCAACCCACTCCATATTCTTGCCTGGGAAGTCCCATGGACACAGAAGCCTGGCGGGCTACGGTCCAAGGTGTCACAAAGAGTCAGACAGAACTGAGTGTGTGCACACGCATGCACACACACACACACAAACACATGTATGTATATAAAAGACACAAACTAAGATAGAGGAGAGCAGATCAATGGTTGCCCAGGGGTAGGATGGCAGGCAAGTAAGGGCGAGAGGAAGTGATTACAAAGGGGCAAAAGGAAACCCTGCGAGATTACAGATATCATTTGTTTTCTTGATTATCTGACTATATTCCTAGTCCTGATGTCATGATGGCTTCACAAAGAGTATGCATGTCAAGAAGTATTCAATTATGCCCAGTGTTCACAGCAGCATTACTTACAATTGCCAAGATATGGAAGCAATGTAGGTGTCCATCAAGCAATGAATGAATAAAGAAGATGTGTGTATCTACAACGGAATACCACTGAGCCATAAAAAAGAACGAAATCTTGCCATTTGGAGCAACATGGATGGACTTGGAAGGTATTATTACACGAAGTGAAATAACAGAGAAGGACAAATATAATATCACCTGTATGTGGAATTGAAAGAATAAAACAAACCAGCAAATACATTAAAAAAAGCAGCAGACTCACAAAGTAGTAGTTACCAGTGGGCAGAGGGAAGGGGAGAGGGGCAAGATGGGGTAGAAGATTGAGAGGTACAACCTACTATGCATAAAATAAGCTAAAGGACATATTGCATAACATGGGAAATATAGCCAATTTTATAACTATAAATGGAGTATAACCTTTAAAAACTGTGAATCACTATATTGTACACCTGTAACTTACACAATATTGTGTATCACCATACTTCAACTTTTTAAAGAGTATTCAATTATATGCTTTAAATTTTGTGATATATCATTTATCAATTACACTTCAATAAAGTTACTAGAAAGAAATGATCCAAAATAATCAATATATTAGCAAGGTAAGCACTTTTTTTAAGCCAAGAAGACTGAACTGTTACCTTGCCATACAAGAAAACTAGCCACTTGTTAGATACTAAGTTATGTGCTTAGTGTCATCTTAAGGCCATTTGCTGGGGGAAAAAAAGGGGGGGATGGGGCAGAGCAAGATGATAATATGAACCTTTAGCAACTAGACAAGGTTTTATTTGTAGTCTGTAATAGTTCTAACTTCCAGCTCCTAAAAATCAAATATACAACATTATCAATAAACACAGTAGATTTAAATCTAAATCCTCCAAGTTCTATAAATTCAGCTGGAATTGTTCTTCAGTGGCAATACATGCCAGGACAAAGGTTTACATTAGATGCTTAAATTATGTTCTCATATATTGGGAAGCCGGAGAAGGCAATGGCACCCCACTCCAGTACTCTTGCCTGGAAAATCCCATGGACGGAAGAGCCTGGAAGGCTGCAGTCCATGGGGTCTCAAAGAGTCAGACATGACTGAGCGACTTCACTTTCACGCACTGGAGAAGCAAATGGCAACCCACTCCAGTGTCCTTGCCTGGAGAATCCCGGGGACGGGGGAGCCTGGTGAGCTGCCGTCTATGGGGTCGCACAGAGTCGGACACGACTGAAGTGACTTAGCAGCAGCAGCAGCATACTGGTAAGCATTGAATTCTAAAAATACCCTTAGTGAATGGCAGTTTAACTTAAAGGTTAAAAATATAGTTTAGGTGGGACCAAACAAAAATCAAAATCCTGTGTAACTGGGAATACCCTATTCTGCAAACTAGTTTCCTTATAGTGGTTATGTATTAACAAAACCTGCACTTAACTTGCAAAAAGGATTTGAAGTGGCTCTCCCATCTGCAAAATGGCAGACCCCTAAGACATCTTTCAGTCTTTGCCGTTCTCCTCTTCCCTACTCATTTGCTTAGGAATTACACTAATTGTATTTCAAAGTCACTGTGACCACTCAGAAATACAGACTATTTTATTCAATTAACTAATGTTAGAGCCAAGCATAGTACTTAGAGGTCCATGTTTTTTGTTGTACATTTGACAAGGTTTATTTCAGCACTACTGCCATTTGGAGCCAGAACAATGTTGTGAGGGATTATCCTGAGCATTTCAAGATGTTCAGCTGACCTGGTGCCAGAAGCACCTCTCCATGGTTGCGAAAATCAAGTGTCTCCAGACATTCTCATCGTCCTCAGGGGAGCAAAACAGTCCCTGCCGAGAGTTACTGTCCTAAAATGAGTGCAGTAACCTCTCTATATAGACCTCCTCCACTCACAGGGCAGGGAGTCTGAAAACAGAGTCCTCCATTTGAAAGTTCTTAGGAATATTTTAAATATTTATAGATAGTATATGTTCCTTTTTAAAAAATAATAAGTTACTAAAAAGCAAAGGTGTTTTTTTAAAACAAACAAACAAACACTGTTTTGTTTTCAAACTGCGAAAGCTAGGCCCTACAAAACACCTGATACCTATGACCTCTTCATTCAGACCATGTCTCCAGGGTGGGGAAAAAAAACTTCTAAGGCCAAAGAAGTATAAACAAACCATTCCTTAACTAACGAACCGTGGCAATTAATTTAGAAAATGTCAATACTCTATTGGAATTCAACTTTAGAGCTCTGCCATTACCCAACCTACATCTTGTCCTAAGTAGGTTATCAAACATCACTGTCTTCAATTTCAAACTGCCATTATCTGTGGTAAATCTCCTACACATTAACTTTCCCTGTTTCAGTCTCCTAGCCAAATTTTTTCTTCAATGGCTTAACTCTCAAGTAAAATGAAAATAAAAAGATCACAATGTCAACTATGTCTAGAAAATTTGTATTTTCTTGAAACAATATCTTTTTCCATTGCTAAACTGGACTTAATCACTTTCTTACTATTACACAAGAACAAATATAATTTACTTATGATACAGATTTGCTGCCATAAATGTAGAAAGAGTAAAAAACAAACTGGAGACATGAAATCTGGGTTCCAGTTCTGACCCTGCCTCCTAGTACTTGGATGACCAGTTAACAGTCCCAAACTTCAGCTTAGTTGTAAAAAAAAAAAGAGAATAATAATTTTAACTAAGTCTAAAGTTATTGTGTGGATCAGTTATCACTTATGTGAAATAATTCTGTAAACAGTAAAGTGTCATACAAAGGTTGAGTACTGGTAGTATCCCGTTAGTGTGAGTAAACCACATAGTAGAGAAACATGCACTTCAAATAAGAGACTTAATTCACCGAATAAACGTCACTTTTCAAAAGGAACATTATTTACGAAGAGAGCCTGAGCTGATAAACCTTGGATGAGGATTCAGGCATCTGGGTTCTAAACTCAGTTCTGCCACTAACTCTCTGTAACAACAAAGGCAATCTTTCCTTTTCACCTCAAATTTCGTATAAAAAGATCCAAGTTCTGGACCAGTTGTTCCATAAGTATTATTACAGCCTATTGGCCCACGAAATTACCAAGTGTGCAAGAAACTCATTTAACCCTATATCCACAATTCAAGAGTAGTTTGGTCGGACGCAAAACAGAAGGTAACAGACGGTAAGAAAATTTTATTTAAAAACAGAATGCTGTATGATTCTCCAAAAGAAAAGTAAGCTATAAACTACCTTGTTTTCTACAATTAATCATAGTTCTCCCTCTAAATGATAGTAATTATGAACAAGGTGCATTAACAAGGGCGGGGCTCTTTCCCACAAGCTTTTAGGGAACCACCCACTTCCCAAAGAGGTGTAACTGCTTCCTCCTTACCCTCCTTAGCCAAGAAACTTGAAAGATTAGGGTTTATATTGTCTTGAGTTTTTTTTCTTTTCACTTGGGTGGGGATGGCGGTAGTCATCTGACAAACATATCCTATAAACACCATTATCTGCAACAACAAGTCTCCAAAAAGTCTAAAAATAATCTAAGTTGTTAGAGTAGTGTTTTTAAAACAGTTCGGGCTATGAACTCAAAACGAGGTAACCCTGTGTGTGATTAGTGTTTGCCAACTACCAAGTGTTCCCTTCCCCAAATTATCCGCCCTCCCGCGTCTCTGCCTCGCCCTCCGCTAGCGCATCGCGCCAGGGCCGGAGGGAGAGTCCCCGGGGGCTCCCAGGAGAGGGAAGGCCGGGCAATCCAGGCCTCCAGACGCCGTCACCCCTCGCCCCTCACCAATGACGATGCGCAGGTGCTTGAGGCGGGTCAGCGCGTCCTTCTTGGTGTCCAGCACCTTCTGGGTAGACTTCTTCACGTCCCCGTGCGGCTTCTTGGAGAACATCCTGCCGCCGCCACGGCCGACTCCGGCCCCCTCCCGGCCAGGTCACAGCGGCGGAAAGTGGAGGGAGTGGGCGGGGAGGAGTCTAGCGCGAGCGGCTCATTCACTCCCCAGCCTTGCGGGCCCCGGCGCGGCCGACTCCTCCCAGACCAAGGCCAGGGCCGCCACCTCCACCCGACTAGCGCGGCGTCTGCAAGGCACCTTCGCCTCTAGCTCCAATATGGCGGCTCCCCTCTTCCAGTTCTGCACGGACGGACGGAGACCCGGGCGGGTCGCCCGCCGCCGCCGCCGCTTCCTGCGGCCGCCGCTCGCCGCCACAGGCCGGGGCCGGGCACCCAGGACCCGTAGCCGCGGAGATGCGGCTGTGGGCGGCAGCGGCAGCACTCCTCTCTCCCTGAGGCCCCCTTAAGGTTAAATCTTCTTTAGCAGCCGCCAAGGAGACGGAGTGTGGTGATGGGGTTTCACGACTTTGCCGTCGGTGGCGAATGGTCCCCGTGGCAACCGCCTTCTGACATCAAGAGTTGTTGACGTCACGCCACCGTGAGATCACCCGTGGCATTACCTTCCTTTAGTTTCCTGTGTTTGCTGTGTAAGTAGCCACAGGAGTAGCCTGGGGAAGTCAGGGAAGGAAAATCCTGCGTGCGCCTTTGAAAGCACAGTGTCTCCTAGCCAAGCCCCCAGAGTTGTCTGTTTTTAAAGGTCTGTCCCCGCTATTTATTATGTAACTTAAGAACGTAGCTCCAGAACATCAGAGTAGATGTGCAATGTATTGTAGATGCCATTTCCGAAAGCTTTGTTTCCAACACCTCTTCATTTCCTTAATTTGAATTTTGTATAAAGAATTTTTGTTTATATTGCAAAGTGATGATTAATAATTTAATGTAGCTTGAAGATTTGTGGTATTATAGGACATCCTCTTGGTTAAAATTGTAATTCACAAATGAGTTCTCCCCAAAGCTTGTTGTAGTAGAAAGAAAAATTACAGGGAAAAGAAATCTGGAGAACTGTAAGGGTTAATTTGCTTCATCTGTAAAGAGTTCACAAATCCAGGAGAAAATTGCTAAAGCACAAGTAGAAAAGTTAGTAGAAAACATGAAACAAGTATTACAGAAGTGTGTACTCAACTAAAACATGTGAAAAATGTTCACACTCGTGGGTAATTTTTAAAAATCAGATTAAAACAACATATATTTAAACAATTTAAACAGCTTTTATTGAAGTGTACTTTATATACAGTAAACTGCACATTTTCAAAATGTGCAATTTGGTAGGTTGGATATTTGCATATGACCATGAAAACTTAAGCAGTCAAAATAGTGAACAAACCCATCAGCCCCCAAATGGTCCTCTTGCCCTTTTGTAATCCCTCCCTCCCACTGCCCCCAGCCTGGTCTTTGGGCAAACACTGATTTGCTTTCTGTCACCCAGAATTTGCATTTCCTATAGTTTCACAGAAGTGTATGCTTATAGTATACTCTTGTCTGATTTCTTACACTCAATATAGCTTATTTTTAAATAATGCAACATTTTATTGGTCAAGCTAGGAGTTTGTTTTAAGTTAGTCATCTTACAGTAGGTGAAGGCAGCAGTAGACAATCCTACTGCTTACTAGAAAGAAGCAGTAATGACTACAAAAGTTGACATTGTGTATCAAGACACTTAAAAATGTTTATATATACTTTGATTCATTAGTTTCACTTTTAGGATCCTATTCTAAACTATCAGAAATGGGAAAATATTTATATAAAAATATTAAAGCATGATTTATAACACTGAAAGATTGGAAATGATGAATGTCTATCAGGAGATAAAACATCCAGTAGGTGGAATGTCACGGAACCATGAAAATTATTAATATGAAGACTTTTTAATGACGTAGAAAATACTCAAGATACTATTAAACGAAAAAGCAATACAATGCTGAAGATATTATCAAAACTATGCAAGAAGCTATGCATGTAAAATATAGTTAGAAAAAAATTCAAAAAACCTCCAAAATTGTGATTATAGCTTCAAAGTAAAATCACAGGTGAATTTAATTATTTTCTTTACATTTTTGCTTAGCTTTTTTTAAACTAAAAGTCATATATTGCTTTCACAACTTAAAAAACAAATCTATTTAAAGAAAATTAAGAAAATCTAATGTACCAATTTTAAACTCACAAAACAAATTAAGATGTATGTGTAGGAAGAGAAACTCCTTGAAAATAAAGCCTTTTTTGAAAAATTTCTGATATGTCCTACTGTGGTACGGAATAAATATTTGTTGATATTTAAATTATGTTTACATTAAAGTGGTTTCTTTTGCTTGTATAAGAGTCATCCAACCCCATGATTCTGGCTATCATTTATTTGGTGATTTTGGACACCTATGTCCCTGTTAGTAACCCAAGTCTCCTTTCTGAGCTTCCACAAGCTACTCAAATTCAGTATATAGAAAACAACACTCATCATCTTTGTCCTCCACTCCCAAACCTGATCTTCCTCCTTCGTTAAATATCTCCACTGGTACTACCACTATTAGCTCAGATTTTCAATCCGGTTGTTTCATTTTAAGGCTTCTTCTTCTCTGTCATCCAGTCAGTTACCTACACCTGATGACTCTACTTCTTAAGTATTTATTGATTTAGTCCTCCTATCTCCATTATCACCACCTTTGTTCAGGCTCAGGGCTTCACCACTTCTAGCCAGGTATGCTATAAATGGCAGTGGTTTCCTCCCTATCCCCACATCTTAGTAAGATTTGAGTATCCATTCCTTTTTAAGTAAATTTCAAGAGTTAAAAAGAGATGCCCAATGGTCTTGCAGTCAGTACTTGAATATCTGTGTTAATGAGGAAAAGATGTGGCATGAATAAATCAAGACATCGTTTCTTTTTTTTTTGGTATACATATTTGCTTAAGGATGTATTTTATAGTCAGGAAATGACAGCACTTTGGATCAAAGAACAAAACCCATATTGAGGAAAGGCTATAAACATGTCCAGATTTTATACGTTGCTCCCACTTATAACCAATCTCCCTGCGCAAGGATGACATGCAAATTTGTAAAGCGTTCCATATTTTTAAGACGGTAGGTGTTGCAAGAGGGCATCAGAGGGCAGACACACAGAAATCATAATCACAGAAAACTAGTCAATTTGATCACACGGACCACAGCCTTGTCTAACTCAATGAAACTAAGTCATGCCATGTGGGGCCACCCAAGACGGGTGGGTCATGCTGGAGAGGTCTGACAGAATGTGGTCCACTGGAGAAGGGAATGGCAAAGCACTTCAGTATTCTTGCTTTGAGAACCCCATGAACAGTACGGAAAGACAAAATGATAGGATACTGAAAGAGGAACTCTGCAGGTCGGTAGGTGCCCAATATGCTACTGGAGATCAGTGGAGATGGCTGGATGGCATCACTGACTCGATGGACATGAGTTTGAGTGAACCCTGGGAGTTGGTGATGGACAGGGAGGCCTGGGGTGCTGTGATTCATGGGGTCGCAAAGAGTCGGACCCAACTGAGCGACTGAACTGAAAGTTTGTTAAGATGATGCAGGAAAAGCAGACCTAGACTCTTGCTCTTTCTAAACTTGTTGAAGTGGAATTAAAAGGAAAAGTAATTAGCCACATTGATTGTGGTGGATATATGCTGACTTGCCTACCATCTGGTAATCATACCCAGATTTTTTCTTTGGAAAGCCACCCCTCTCTTGGTCTCATTTGATATGCTGCTGCACTGCCCCCTTTAGACTTTGGTGTTCTAGCATTCAGCAAAGAAAGTGTGTTAGGGATGGGCACACGACCAATTCAGTCTAATAAAACTCCTACAACTACTGCAAAAGAGAAGTTCTTTTTTCCAAGATGAAGGCCTGGAACTGCTAGGAATCAACGGGTGAGAAGAATCTGCTGAGAATAAAGCCAATACTCAAGCACAGAGGGGATAATTAAGTAGAGAGTAAGTCTTGAATTGGTTGAGCATTTGGATCCAACTTGCCTGAAGTACCATGGTCTTTTCTATATCCCAGGTCAACAAAGTCCTTATTTTGCTTTAGCCAATTTCACTTGGGTTTCTGTCACTTGCAATAGGAAAAGTTCCTGACTTAGACATTTTAAAGATACTCTGCTAGGCTGAATAGGGAGTAGAAATTTTAAAAGAAAAAAACAAAAAAACTGCTCGAAAACAAGACTACAACCCTCCTCTGAAGTCCTCCAGCAGCTTTTTATTTACCATGACACTCACCTTACTCTGTGTTGCAGTCATTCTATGCTTCATCTCCATTATATTAAGCTGTAATCTGTCTTTAAGACAGGTTTTTAAATTTTTCCTATGTTGCCTAATTCCAGGCTCCAAGAGTTGCTTTCTCTCCCTCTTTTCCTCTCTCTGTCTTCTCTGTTCTCTTCAGTGCTACCTGGCATGAGGTAGGCACCCAATACATATTTATGGAAAGAGTAAGTAAACACTAGGCACTCAGTAAATGCTTACTGAATTTATGCAAAGATAATAGTTGCAGTTTCTGCTGAGGATGGTTGAAAGAGGACTAAAAAAGGAGAAACAGTGCTCAGTAGGGGCAGACCAGTATGTAAGCAAAGTCAATCTTTTATTATTTTTCAGGTTTCGATTCACAGGGAAATGTGTTCTATGCTTTCCTTAGGGTTTGAGGTGGAATTTTTTCCCCCATCTTTTACGTTGATCTATTTCAACTATGAAGGTTAAATAGCTATTAAAACTTTTAAGATGAGAAAGTTGTACATGGTTGAGAAGAATAAAGATGCAAGGAATAGGCGAAAAGAAAAGTAGTCTTTATTAAGTGTTTCCATGAGTTATCCATGAAAAGGAACGTAAGTTGTGGTCCCCAGAGACTCAAGCAGAAAGATAAACTTGGAGGCTACATTTTGGGCAATTCAGTCTGTCCCAACTGTATTACTAAGAATATTTCGCTTACTATTTATGTGTTTGTTTTGTATATATTTTTTCTATTTGATATATCCCAGTTTTTTTTTCTTGCTGCAAACAGAAAGGCTTATAAACAGAGCTATATGTTTTCTGTGAAATTAATCTTGCTTTCATTTCCTATTATTGTGGTTTTTTAAATCCTCTTTCCTTATTTGTACCTCATATAAACATGGCTATGCAAAGAAAAACATTTTCCTCTGCAAAGAAAAATTCAGGATGTCCTATTACATTGATGGAGTCACCAAAAGAATCTGCAATAGCTGAAAAAAAATCCGTAAAATTCTGAATGGTATAAATTGAAATTGTGCTTGGAAAATTTCTTCTATAAATTAAGAGTGAGTCTGCTTGTTTGCAAAACTGTTTTCCTGACCCATATCAATAGCCCTGTCATAATGAAATACTTGCTTAGCATAGAAAAATTTTAAAAAGACATTACTTTGCCAACCAAGGTCCATCTAGTCAAGGCTTTGGTTTTTCCAGTGGTCATGTATGGATGTGAGAGTTGGACTGTGAAGAAAGCTGATCGCCAAAGAATTGATGCTTTTGAACTGTGGTGCTGGAGAAGACTCTTGAGAGTCCCTTGGACTGCAAGGAGATCCAACCTGTCCATTCTAAAGGAGATCAATCCTGGGTGTTCATTGGAAGGACTGATGCTAAAGCTGAAACTCCAATACTTTGGCCAACTCATGCGAAGAGTTGACTCACTGGAAAAGACTCTGATGCTGGGAGGGTTGGGGGCAGGAGGAGAAGCGGACGACAGAGAATGAGATGGCTGGATGGCATCACTGACTCGATGGATATGAGTTTGAGTGAGCTCCGGGAGTTGGTGATGGACAGGGAGGCCTGGTGTGCTGTGATTCATGGGGTCCCAAAGAGTCGGACACGACTGAGCGACTGAACTGAACTGAAAAGAGCTGTTAAGACTTACCCCCAACATGTTAAAAAAAATCCCACCCCAATGTGTTGCTTATTAGTAGTTTATTTCAATGACAATATATCCTTTTTTTAAGTTTACAAAAATTATTCATTTCCCACATGCATAGCTTGTGTCATGAAAGTTATAGAGCTTGTTTTGAGGAAACATGATGATTCAGTGGAAAGATAAATGAATTGTTCAAGGGATTTGGGTTCTAGCTCCTCTCAGCATCAGTTTTCTCATTAGGAAAGTCAAGATAAGGTGTGCTCTCAGTGATTTGTGAAATTCAGGAAATAATAGTGTTTTCAGTCACGATCTTTAGAGTTAGGTAGATCTGAGCTGGACCTTTCATTTCAGGATTTACTTTATCAGGGATCTCTGGCATATAGTTTAATCTCTCTGAGCCTCATTTTCTTCATACGTAAACCATATCAGTAATTGTGATAATTAGGTAAGAAGTGGTATTGAAAGTTACTTCTACAATATCTGACATATAATGTTACTTCCCTTTCCTTTCCTTGATAGACTTTTAGTGGAGCAACTTGTGTAACTGTTTAAAAATTTGCTCCCCTGCTATCTTATAGCCCGTCTTCTTGCAAAATGCCCGGTACAAAATGCTCTCAATAAATACCTGTTGAATGGAAGAATGAGTGTCAGTCCCCTTCCCTTTGTCTTGCAGGGCACTCAGTAAACAATTGATGAATGAATGAAATCATTTTCGAAAACAAAAAATGTAACATATCATTAATAATAATCATATGACTGGCACACCTGAGGAAAAAGGAAACACCAAAACACCGGAGCAAAACAAGCTGGCACCAGTGTAATTTAGAGAGCATGCCCAGTCCACTGCCTGATTTTCTCTAAAAGCTCTCCCCACTGGAGACATATTTATTTTGAAAAGACAAACCTAGAAAAATATCTTTATAATACTGCTTGTGAAAACTAGACTTCAAACTTAAGTTTAAAATCATGAGCATCCCAAGAAAAACATGTCAGCATCAAACTCCCACATGTGAACATTATGTTACTATTTTTTATAAAGTCAGGTTTATTCAAATTGAAGAGACCTTTAACAACTGTTTTTCATGGGCTTTATTTCTGTAAATCAGTTTTAGGTTCACAGATGCTCCTTGCCCCCACATATGCACAGCCTCCCCCATTTAGCAACATCCCCCATGAAAATGGTACATTTGTCACAACTAGTGAGCCTCCACTGACATATCCTTGCCACCTAAAGACCATAGCTTACATTAGGGTTCACTTTTGGTGATACACATTTTATGGACTTGGACAAATGTATAATGACATTTTCCCACTATTATAATATCAAATGGAGTATTTTCACTGCCATAAAAATCCTTTGTGCTTCTTCTATTCATCCCTATCTCTAACCCCTGGCAACCACTGATCTTTTTATTGAACAGATTCATTTTTTAAAACAATTAAAAAATGTACAGGAAAATTGGGCCAATAGTATAAAGACTTCTCACGTGCTCAACCGCTGCAGTTTTCCTGTTATTAACATCTTACGCTAGTATGGTATATTTATTACAATTAATAAATCAATAAGGGATTTCCCTGGGGTCCAGTGGTTATGAATGCACTTTCTAGTGCAGGGGATGGGTGTTCAAGCCCTGGTCAGGGAACTGAGATTCCACATGCCTGGTGGCAACTAAGCCCTTGGGCTGCAATGAAGACCCAGTGCAGCCAAAAAATAAAAATGATATGTTATTATTATTAATGACATTCCACAGTTTTATTTTTTATCTGATGTCCTTTTTCTGTTCTATGATCTTATCCAGAATACCTTATTACATTTAGTTATTATTTCTCCTTAATCCCAGGGACGGGGGAGCCTGGTGGGCTGCCGTCTATGGGGTCACACAGAGTCGGACACGACTGAAGTGACTTAGCAGCAGCAGCAGCAGGCTCCCCTTGGCTGTGATAGTTTCTCATATTTTCCTTGGTTTTGATGACCTTAAGAGTTTTGAGGCGTACTGGTCAGGTTTATTGAAGGATGCCCCTCTACTAAAATCTGTCAGTTGTTTTTCTCACGATTAGACTAAAGTTGTGGGTTTGGGGGAGGAAGATCACAGAGGTAAAGCCATTTTCACCACATCATATCAATGGTAAATACCATCAACCTGACCTCCACTGTTGATGTTGACCTAGAACACCTGACCGAAGTACTGGCAGGTTTCTCCAATGTAAATTTCTGTTTTGTTTTGATTTGTTCTTGGCTTTTCCCTACCATCCTCTTCAGAGGAAAATCACTATGTGAGTCATTATTAGTTGATTGCATTTTATTATAAAAGCTGTACATTTTCTTCTATTACTTTAGACATGGTATCTCTTTTAGTTTCGTTACTTGTGAATGAGAAGGCTGAAATTCCAACTGTGTTGCATTAATAAAAGGAGGAACAGAATCCTTACCAGCTGAATCCTAATGAGACATGAATGGCAAGGAACTGAAGTTAACAGAAAATTAAAAACCAAAAGAAGTAATCAGCAGAGAGACTAATAGTTTTCAAAGCTCTGTGTCTCAGGATCAAAGTCACTGAGGGCCTCCAAAGGGCTTCCCAGGTGGCTCAGGTGGTAAAGAATCTGCCTGCAACATGGAAGGCCTGGGTTCGATCCCTGGGTCATGATGATCCCCTGCAGAAGGGAATGGCAACCCACTCCAGTATTCTTGCCTGGAGAATTCCATGGACAGAGGAGCCTGGTGGGCTATGGTCCATGGGGTCATAAAGAGTCAGACATGACTGAACCACTAACATACAAAGAGCTTTTGCCAGTCTATAACATTATTGAAATTAAAGCTGAGGAAACTACAAAACTCAGATGAAAGAAATTATATATAGAGAGAAATTATATTTATGTATGTATATATATGTGCATGTATATGTATATATATATGTGTATAAGTGGAGAAGTGGACTTCCCTGGTGGTGCAGTGGATAGGAATGCACCTGCCAATGCAGGGGACACAGGTTCGATCCCTGGTTCAGAAAGGTCCCACAAGCTGCGAAGCAACTAAGCTCATGTGCCACAACTACTGAGCCCGCTATAACTCGAGAGCCACAACTATTGCTGCCTACACACCCTAGAGCCTGAACTCTGCAATAGGAGAAGCTACCACAATAAGAGGGCTTCCCTGGTGGCTCTGGGGTAAAGAATCCGCCTACAATGCAGGAGTCACAGGAGACACAGGTTTGTTCCTGGGTAGGGAAGATCCCTTAGAGGAGAGCACGGCAACCTACCCCAGTGTTCTTGCCTGGAAAATCCCATGGACAGAGGAGCCTGGCGGGGTACAGTTCATAGGATCGCAAAGAGTCAGACACAACTGAAGTGACTTAGCACACAGCACACACACACACACACACACACACACACACACACCCCACAATGAGAAGCCTGAACACCATAATGAAGAGTTGTGACCACTCACTGCAACTAGAGAAAAGCCCACATGCTGCAATGAAGACCCAGTGCAACCAAAAATAACTGGAGAAACATTTCATGTTCATGGAATGGAGCATTCAATTTTTTAAAGATGTCAGTTCTTCCCAACCTTATCTGAACACAATACCAATCAAAACCCCAGGAAGCTATTTTGTAGATATCAACACACTGATTCTAAAGTTTATGTGGAAAGGTAGAAGATCCAGAAGAGCCAACCAACACTGAAGACAAAGTTACTACCTCCTTATTTGAAAACTCACTTAACAACTGTAATAATCAAGACAACAGTGTGGCATTGGTGAAAGAATAGACACAACCATCAATGGAACAGAAATAGTCATGCAAATATAGTCAACTGATACTTGACAAAGGAGCAAAGGCAATTCAGTGGAGAAAAGATAATCTTTTCAATAAATGTGCTGATATAAGTGACATCCACATACAAAAAAAAAAAAAGGCCTAGATACAGACCTTTCAACTTTCACAAAAGTTAACTCAAAATGGAACATTCCTGAAGGTAACATACAAAACTATAAAACTACTAAAAGAAAACGGGAGAACACCTAGGTGAGCTTTCATTTGGCAGTGAGTTTTTAGATATAGCACCAACAGCATGATCCATGACAGAAAAAAATATGATGTCAGATTTTACTAAAGTTTCTGCTGTAGGAAAGACATGGTTAAAAGAATCAAGGATAACTCACCAACTGGCAGAAAATCTTTGCAAAATACATATGTGATAAAGGACTTGTTTAAAATATACAAAGAACTCTCAAGAAAACAAGTGACCCAATTAAAAAAATGGTGAAAAGACTGAATAGACACCTTGCCAAAGAAGATATACAAATGGCAAATATGCAAATGAAAAGATGCTCAATATCATTGACCATTAGAAAATTACAGATTCAAACAACAGTAAGATACTACTGCACACATATTAGAATGACTAAAATTCAAAACAATGATGCACTAAATGCTGGTGGGAAAGTATTCCTTGCTAGTGGGACTGTAAAATGGTACAGCCTGCTTTGGAAGGCAGTTTGGCAGTTTCTTATAAAGTTAAGCATATTCTTACAATATGATCCAGCAGTTACACTCTAAGTTATTTGAAATTGAAAATATGACTAATATGAAAATATGGCTTCACCAAAATCTGCACACAAATATTTGTATTATCTTTATTCATAACTCCAAAATTTGGAAGAACCAAGATGTTCTTCAATAGGTGAATGAATAAAAAACTGTGGTACATCCATACAATGGGATACTATTCATCAGGGAAAAAGAAAGCAAGCCAAGAAAACACAGGGGTGAATCTTAAATGCGTATTCCTAAGTAAAAGAAATAAGTCTGAAAAGGCCACATACTTTATGATTTTAATTATATAACATTCTGGAAAAGACAATGTGATAGCAACAGTAAAAATTAATGATTGTTAGGAGCTTGGAGAGGAGGGAGAGAGGGTTGAATAGGTAAAGGACAGGCAGTTATTTAGGGGGTAAAATTATTCTATATGACATTTTAATTGTGGATACTTGACTCTATGCATTTATCAATATTCATAGAAACTTATAGAACATCTAGTGAACCTTAATACATGCAAATTAAAAGAAATCATTTAGAAGGCTATAGGATCCCAAGTTGGAACACAGAATGTGACAAAATAATTTAACACTATTACATGTATGAGCCAGCTTCACTGAAGAAGTTAGGGAAAACATACTCATTTGAAGATGAAAGAAATCTGTAAGACTAAAGACAAAAGAAAATGTATGTAAACACTGTACTCTAGTTGATTAAGTCTTTTTCCCATGAGGGTATGGCTTAATTCTGATACTGGAATATATGTATACTGAAAATAACTACGCAAGTGGATAGCAGATGGCAGGACCCAAGTTTCTTCCTGTTGGAGTGGGAGTTTTTCAGATAAGCACAGGGAGGTGGGTAGAATAATCCATTTGGTAGTGGATTTGAGTTTAAGAGATGACCAGGAACTTGCAGTTACATGTAGAAATATTTACAGATAGGTATATGTGGATGGATTGGTAAACATGTGTGTATTTCCTTGCTCTGTCAGCTGAGAGGACTTAGAAGCAATGACACCCTAGTAGCAGCAAGCACACCTATAGCCAGATGTTGGTTTTAATACCATTTTCCTATTAAAAAACAACAGCAATAAAACTCTTTGGAATAATGTCTGGTTCTAGGACTGAAGCTGATTCTATGTTTCACATACAAGATGAGCCTGGAGCATTTTGTAGTGTCAGAAATAGGGAAATCCATCACACATACACAAAAATGACAGGACTATATCAACTGAAAGAGCACTCAGTAGCAAAAGTTAAGATAATGTGAACCACAAAACAAACAAGGTAATCTTAGATTATAACCACAAATATCAGCATCCATGAGTCCATATTGATATAAATAATAATTGAATACAAGGTAAATGGGGGAGAAGAGACAAATCTCCCATTCAAGAAGATTTTCAAAGAATTTATATAGATACTCAAGGAGATGGCGAGTAACTCCCTAGTTCCTAAGTGTGGTCTGCACATTAAGAGTTTCTTCCAGAGTACAGTACAGAAGCGGGCAGAGGGAGTGACTTTACAGTGGAGAAAAGACACACACTCAGCCAGGTGATCAAAGTTAAAATCAGCAGTGAGGTATCACATTGATAGTATATACCCTAGGTATAATATAATGAAAGTGGCGCTTCTGTGGTTCCTATTTAAAACCTCTAACTTCAGTCTAATCATGAGAAAAACATTAGACAAATCCCAGTTGACTAGTACTCCTCAAAACTGTTAAGATTAAAACCAAGGAAAGTCTGAGAAACTATCAGGTCAAGAGGAGCCTAAGGAGAAATGAAAACTAAAGGTAATAAGGAATTCTGATGAGATCCTGGGATATAAAAAGGACATTAGGTAAAAACCAAGTAAACCTGATAAACTATGTAGTTTAGTTAATGATGTATCATTGTTGGTTCATTAATTGTAACAAATGTACCATATCATTTGTAAGAAAAGAAAACCGGATGCAGGGCAAATGGGAACTCTCCATGTATTAGTTCAATTTTTTGTATAAATTTGAAACTGTTCTAAAAATAAAGTCTCTTAAATCATTAAACCTGAGAAATCGTGAAGCTATTTTAATATGCATAAAATAACAATGATATGCCACTGTAAGATAACATTCATAATTTTTTGAAAAATGTATTTTGAACTGACATATTTATGAAAAAATAAAATATCTTTTTTTAAAAGACAACAAATGTTTTGTGAGAACAAATATATAAATGAAAAGGGGGAATATTTTAATAATTTTTTTCAGATAATTGTGGCCACTCTACTAAAACTAAACTCAATGAGGGGTAGTTTTTTAAATATTAGTTGTAACATGGATTATGAAAGCATATAAATAAACTTTTTGTATTCTTTACATTAAAATCTTGCACTTTAAATGGAACTTTTACCCATGCATAATTTTGTAGCATTTTACACTTGCCATTTGGAAAATAATTGTTCACTGAGATGTACAGATATTCCAAATGTTAATACATTTCATTAAACAATATAAATATTTTTAAAAAATCAAATACATCAGAAAATCCTTTAAGTATTAGAAAGTTGTCATGCTCACCATGGTGAATAAGTTTTCTGAATTCCTAATTATCATTTGGAAGCTTGAATTTAACCTTTAGTAACAAGAGAAGAGTGAAAAGGTTGGCTTGAAGCTCAACATTCAGAAAACAAAGATCATGGCATCTGGTCCCATCACTTCATGGGAAATAGATGGAAAAACAGTGGAGACAGTGTCAGACTTTATTTTTTTGGGCTCCAAAATCACTGCAGATGCTGATTGCAGCCATGAAATTAAAAGACGCTTACTCCTTGGAAGGAAAGTTATGACCAACCTTGATAGTATATTAAAAAGCAGAGATATTACTTTGCCAACAAAGGTCCGTCTAGTCAAGGCTATGGTTTTTCCCGTGGTCACGTATGGATGTGAGAGTTGGACTGTGAAGAAGGCTGATCGCCGAAGAATTGATGCTTTTGAACTGTGGTGTTGGAGAAGACTCTTGAGAGTCCCTTGTACCGCCAGGAGATCCAACCAGTCCATTCTAGAGGAGATCAATCCTGGGTGTTCATTGGAGGGACTGATGCTAAAGCTGAAACTGCAATACTTTGGCCACCTCATGCGACGAGTTGACTCACTGGAAAAGACCCTGATGCTGGGAAAGGTTGGGGGCGGGAGGAGAAGGGGACGACCGAGAATGAGATGGCTGGATGGCATCACCGACTCTGTGGACATGAGTTTGAGTGAACTCCGGAAGTTTGTGATGGACAGGGAGGCCTGGCGTGCTGTGATTCGTGGGGTCGTGGAGAGTCAGACACGACTGAGCGACTGAACTGAACTGAACTAATACTGTCAATTGTTTTACTAAAAGTGACAGGCTCACTTTGTTTATTTGATATTTTGTGAAAATATCTGCCAAATATCCAAGCCTGAAAAACTATAGTTTGTCAGTTCTTCCAAATAAAAATGTCATTCCTTGAATCAAGTTGCTAGGTTAGCTTACAACTCAACCATGCAAGTATTTTTCCTGAAGACCACCGCTGTACTTTAGTATGTAGGATTTGCCACAGAAAATATTAAAAATGATGTACTCAGTGCTTTGGTTGATTAGGTGCTAAGTTGTGTCCAACTCTTTTGCAACCCTATGAACTGTAGCCCACCAGGCTCCTCTGTCCATGGGATTTCCCAGGCAAGAGTACTGGAGTGAGTTGCCACTTCCTTCTCCAGGAGATCTCCCTGACTCAGAGATCTTGACCCATGCCTCCTACATTGACAGGAGGATTCTATATTACTGAGCCACCAGAGAAGCCCACTCAATGCTTGGGATCACATAAAGAGTAATCTCTCCTGATTCATCTAGGATATTCATAAGTGAAATTGGTGAGGAAGAATACAATGAATGTTGGTATCCTTTGGTACCACTGCCTTCATGCTAATGTGCCAACCATTTTACTTATCATTGCTTTTGTACCTTTACTTCCAATGTCAATAAATTTTGTAATTTCTTTCTGTTGAAATTTTATAAATTATGATTTAATTTTTGGGAAAACAGGTAGCATTTACATACAAGTCAAGAAGGAGTAGGAGAATTAGGAGTGTAATACACAACACGATAAATATAATTAACTGATGTATGTTATGTTTGAAAGTTAGTAAGAGTGTAAATCCTGAGTTCTCATCACAAGAAATTTGTTTCCCTATTTTTAAAATTTTTGCAACTATATGAGATGATGGGTTTACCCGAAACTTGTGATAATCACTTCTTAATGTATGTAAATCAAATCTTTATGTTGCATACCTTAAACTTTTGCAGTGCTGTCAAGGATATCCCTTGGACTGCAAGGAGATCAAACCAGTCAATCCTAAAGGAAATCAATCCTGAATATTCATTTGGACTGGTGCTGAAGCTGAAACTCCAATACTTTGGCCACCTGATGCGAAGAACTGACTCCTTGGAAAAGACCCGGATGCTGGGAAAGACTGAAGGCAGGAAGAGAAGCAGACAACAGAGGATGAGACGGTTGGATGGCATCACTAACTCGATGGACATGAGTTTACATAGGCTCTGGGAGTTGGTGATGGACAAGGAAGCCTGGCGTGCTGCAGTCCATGGGGTTGCAAAGAGTCAGACACGACTGAGCAACTGAACTGAACTGAACAAGGATATCTCAGTAAAACTGGAAGGAAAAATAAAGAAGCACTGGAAGAAACTCTATGATTGGTTAAGGTCAGAAAGTGCTGAAAATAGTATTATAATGAATATAGAAGTTCTTAAGCAAAATATATTTTTAATGAGATGTGTTGATGCAAAGGCTGCTAACATTATTTAATAGCACCAGGAAATTAATTCAAAGAGAAGATAGATAAGTAAACTATATTGTATATCCTTTCTCTCATGTTCCATATTTAATCCATTAGTAAGCTTTGTTGATTTTTATCTCCCATTACCTCAAATTTGTCCATTTCTTTTTGCCATACAGCCTCTACCCCTGTCCAAGCCACCATTCAGTTCAGTTCAGTTCAGTTGCTCAGTCGTGTCCGACTCTCCGTGACCCCACGAATCACAGCACGCCAGGCCTCCCTGTCCATCACCAACTCCCAGAGTTCACTCAAACTCATGTCCACAGAGTCGGTGATGCCATCCAGCCATCTCATTCTCGGTCGTCCCCTTCTCCTCCCGCCACCAACCTTTCCCAGCATCAGAGTCTTTTCCAGTGAGTCAACTTGTCGCACGAGGTGGCCAAAGTAAAGCTTCAGCTTTAGCATCAGTCCTTCCAATGAACACCCAGGATTGATCTCCTTTAGAATGGACTGGTTGGATCTCCTGGCGGTACAAGGGACTCTCAAGAGTCTTCTCCAACACCACAGTTCAAAAGCATCAATTCTTCGGCAATCAGCCTTCTTCACAGTCCAACTCTCACATCCATACATGACCACGGGAAAAACCATTGCCTTGACTAGACGGACCTTGGTTGGCAAAGTAATGTCTCTGCTTTTTAATATACTATTTAGGTTGGTCATAACTTTCCTTCCAAGGAGTAAGCGTCTTTTAATTTCATGGCTGCAATCAGCATCTGCAGTGATTTTGGAGCCCCCCAAAATAAAGTCTGACACTGTCTCCACTGTTTTTCCATCTATTTCCCATGAAGTGATGGGACCAGATGCCATGATCTTTGTTTTCTGAATGTTGAGCTTCAAGCCAACCTTTTCACTCTCCTCTTTCACCTTCATCAAGAGGCTTCTGAGTTCCTCTTCACTTTCTGCCATAAGGGTAGTGTCATCTGCATATCTGAGGTTATTGATATTTCTCCCGGCAATCTTGATTCCAGCTTGTGCTTCTTCCAGCCCAGTGTTCCTCATGATGTATTCTGCATATAAGTTAAATAAGCAAGGTGACAATATACAGCCTTGACGCACTCCTTTTCCTATTTGGAACCAGTCTGTTGTTCCATGTACAGTTCTGACTGTTGCTTCCTGACCTGCATACAGGTTTCTCAAGAGGCAGGTCAAGTGGTCTGGTATTCCCATCTCTTTCAGAATGTTCTACAGTTTATTGTGATCCACACAGTCAAAGGCTTTGGCATAGTCAGTGAAGCAGAAATAGATGTTTTTCTGGAACTCTCTTGCTTTCTCCATGATCCAGCGGATGTTGGCAATTTGATCTCTGGTGCCTCTGCCTTTTCTAAAACCTGCTTGAACATCTGGGAGTTCACGGTTCACATATTGCTGAAGCCTGGCTTGGAGAATTTTGAGCATGACTTTACTAGCGTGTGAAACATAATCACAGGAAACTAGTTGATCTGATCACATGGACCACAGCCAAATGTGGTCCACTGGAGAAGGGAATGGCAAACCACTTCAGTATACTTGCCTTGAGAACCCCATGAACAGTATCAAAGGGCAAAATGATAGAATACTGAATGAGGAATTCCACAGGTCGGTAGGTGCCCAGTATGCTACTGGAGATCAGTGGAGAAATAACTCTAGAAGGAATGAAGGGATGGAGCAAAAGCAAAACCAATACCCAGTTGTGGATGTGACCGATGATAGAAGCAAGGTCCGGTGTTGTAAAGAGCAATATTGCATAGGAACCTGGAATGTTAGGTCCATGAATCAAGGCAAATTGGAAGTGGTCAAACAGGAGATGGCAAGAGTGAACGTAGACATTCTAGGAATCAGTGAATTAAAATGGACTGGAATGGGTGAATTTAACTCGGATGACCATTATATCTACTACTGTGGACAGGAATCCCTTAGAAGAAATGGAGTAGCCATCATGGTCAACAAAAGAGTCCGAAATGCAGTACTTGGATGCAATCTTAAAAACGACAGAACGATTTCTGTTCGTTTCCAAGGCAAACCATTCAATATTACAGTAATCCAGGCCTATGCCCCTACCAGTAATGCTGAAGAAGCCGAAGTTGAATGGTTCTATGAAGACCTACAAGACCTTTTAGAACTAACACCCAAAAAAGATGTCCTTTTCATTATAGGGGACTGGAATGCAAAAGTAGGAAGTCAAGAAACATCTGGAGTAACAGGCAAATTTGGCCTTGGAGCATGGAATGAAGCAGGGCAAATGCTAGTAGAGTTTTGTCAAGAGAACGCACTGGTCATAGCAAACACCCTCTTCCAACAACACAAGAGAAGACTCTACACATGGACATCACCAGATGGTCAACACCGAAATCAGATTGATTATATTCTTTGCAGCCAAAGATGGAGAAGCTGTATACAGTTAGCGAAAACAAGACCAGGAGCAGACTGTGGCTCAGATCATGAACTCCTTATTGCCAAATTCAGACTTAAATTGAAGAAAGTAGGGAAAACCACTAGACCATTCAGATATGACCTAAATCAAATCTCTTATGATTATACAGTGGAAGTGAGAAATAGATTTAAGGGACTAGATCTGATTGATAGAGTGCCTGATGAACTCTGGATGGAGGTTCGTGACATTGTACAGGAGACAGGGACCAAGACGATCCCCATGGAAAAGAGATGCAAAAAAGCAAAATGGCTGTCTGAGGAGGTCTTACAAATAGCTGTGAAAAGAAGAGAAGTGAAAAGCAAAGGAGAAAAGGAAAGATATAAGCATCTGAATGCAGAGTTCCAAAGAATAGCAAGGAGAGATAAGAAAGCCTTCCTCAGTGATCAATGCAAAGAAATAGAGGAAAATAACAGAATAGGAAAAACAAGAGCTCTCTTCAAGAAAATTAGAGATTCCAAGGGAACATTTCATGCAAAGATGGGCTCGATAAAGGACAGAAATGGTATGGACCTAACAGAAGCAGAAGATATTAAGAAGAGGTGGCAAGAATACACAGAAGAACTATACAAAAAAGATCTTCACAACCAAGATAGTCACGATAACGTGATCACTGACCTAGAGCCAGACATCTTGGAATGTGAAGTCAAGTGGGCCTTAGAAAGCATCACTACGAACAAAGCTAGTGGAGGTGATGGAATTCCAGTTGAGCTATTTCAAATCTTGAAAGACGATGCTGTGAAACTGCTGCACTCAATATGCCAGCAAATTTGGAAAACTCAGCAGTGGCCACAGGACTGGAAAAGGTCAGTCTTCATTCCAATCCCAAAGAAAGGGAATGCCAAAGAATGCTCAAGCCACCATTATCTTACCTCAATATCTGACTGATTTCTTCCTTTATTACTCAATTTATTTTCCACTAGGCAAACCAGTGGTCTTTTCTTTTTTTTAAAGATCTGATTTTAAGTTAGTATAATCTTACCACTAATCTAATGGCATCCCTTCGTACAAACTACCTAATGGCAACCCACTGCATTTAGGATTTAGAAAAAATTCAAATATCCTTATAATCTACCAGGCCTCAGAGATGTGGCCTTTCTCTGACTTACCTCACCTTTTGCCCCTTTTACCCTTAAACACTGACTGTCCACAGTGATCTCTTAATTCCTCAAAAATGAACGTGAGAAAGCTCTTTTCTACATTAGGACCTTTACATATCCTGTTCTTTCCATTTACGATATTCCTCCTTTCCATCCAAGCTGGCCTAATGCCAAACTGTCAGATATTAGCTGAAATATTACTACTTCAGAGAGGTCCTACCTGACGCCCACTTCCACAGGTCCCTGTGTTATACTCTTGTAACACCAGTGGAGAACATCCCTTGATTTGCAGAGTTAACTGTTTATGATATACCTCTTTGCTTTTCTCTGAGCTCTGTGCAAGCAGACGCTGTGTCTGTTCTGTTCATCAATGAGTCTCCTGAAACCACTGCACTACCTGACACACAATACACATTCAATAAATAGCTAATATATAAGTGAATATGAGCGGGAACTTTCGATAAGAACAGAGAAGAAATTATGATAGGAGATTTTAAAATATTTTACTTGCTTTTCAAAACACATTTTAAAGAAAAAATAATTAGCTGTCTGTTGTACTCGGAACTCTTTCAGCTGAAAGTAAGAATAACCAGAAGAATCACTTCAATAAGAAGAGTAGCTCATTAGTTCATGTAACTGAAAGTCTACGGCTTAACACTGAACACATGTGGATCCAGGTGCTTAAATTAAAGTCATCAGGTATCTCTGCTTTTTCTCTCTGCTCTTCTGTTGCTTCCCATGCCTGCCTCCCTGCTTCCCCAAGTTGCATGTAGAGGAGAAATGGCCCTAGCAAAGCTAGGTTCATAGGCTTCAGGGACCTTTTAACTTCTAAAGACGAAAACTCCTTCTCAATAGCTTCAATAAAAATTCTGTCAATGTCCATCATGGCCTAGGTTGGTCCACATGTCCATCCGTGGACCAAGAGAATATAATATTCTGATTGGCCACTTGAACCACATGGGAAGAATGAAGCAGAGAGAGTTATTGAAGGGAAAATCAAGGAGCTGTTGCTTCAAAAAGGGGATAGGTATTGAGGAGGCTAAAAGAGTCCCACTATAACTATATAGAAAAATTATCTGAAGAGGAAAAATACAGATTAAAAATAAAACTGTATGTAAATTATTTGTCATTGAGAAAAATCTGAAAAGAGAAAAGGAAAATTTCTCTACTTAAAAAAAATCAGTTATTGACTACAGAAAAGAACATAATATGAGCTATGAGATAGTGGAATAATAATAACATAAATATGCTAATAGAATATTATCAGGTTTATAGTTTAGCTAATCCAAGAATTTCTGCAAATAGACAGTTAATACAGGGATGGGCCCTGTACCGTCAACAGGCTATTTCAAGCACCTTTAAATAGTTTCATTCTTCCCAGGAGAAGGGCATGGCAACCCACTCCTGTATTCTTGCCTGGAGAATCCTATGGATAGAGGAGTCCTCCGGCTATAAGACCATTGGTTCACAAAGAGCTGGACGCAACTGAAGTGACTTAGCATGCACGCATGTTCATTATCTTGGGTTGGTAAATAGGACTTAATTTAAAGTGCAAACATATGTAAGATGCCAAGGCCATCATATTGATGACAAAATCTATTTTTTTCAAAAATCTATTCTTATATTATTAATAATAATTTTATATTAGGCTTCCCTGGTTTCTCAACTGGTAAAGAAGCTCCCTGCAACGTAGGAGACCCTGGTTCAATCCCTGGGTTGGGGAGATCCCCCGGAGAATGGATTCTTGGACTTCCCTGGTGGCTCAGATGGTGAAAAATCCACCTGCAATGCTGGAGACCTGGGTTCAGTCCCTGGGCTGGGAAGATCCCCTGGAGAAGGGAATACATTTTATTAATAATAATTGTTAATAATCTATATTAATAATTGTTAAATGTCAGAAGTGAAATAGTTTCATTCTAAGTGAAAAGTTGTGTGTAAATTGAATAAAATTAGGTATTTTGCTTAAGTAAAAGAACAATTGGGAATGTTTTATAATTTTTGATTTCATTAAGCATGCCCAGATATTCCAAGCTTAGTAAATAACATGTCTTAAAAAGATCAAGTAGCATTATTACTAGAGGAAGCATTGTTATCCCTAGCATGAGTGTAATGGTGATAATGAAAAACTGTCATCTGTCTTATTATAACAATAAAATGATTAACATTAAAAAAAGTTTCTTTCTTAAGCAACTAAAATCATAGTGCATGCTAATGTGCTTTACTTGTGTCTCATCTTTGCAACCCTATGCACTGTAGCTCGCCAGGCTCCTCTGTCCGTGGGATTCTCCAGGTAAGAATACTGGACTGGGTTGCCATACCCTCCTCCAGGATCTTCCTGACCCAGGGATTGAACCCTCATCTCTTATGTCTCCTGCATTGGCAGGCAGGTTCTTAATCATGGTCTCATATAATTGATAATAAATTGGTCTTATTTAGTTGTCAATGTAGATCTCTGAAGACCTAGATTTAGTTTGAATGATTAAAATGTTTACCTTGATTTGAGTATTAGCCATTAGTTACTGCCACCTCCTTTGTTTTTCTAGCTACTGGCATCTGGCCTGGGTTCGTCAGTTTTGACAAGGTTGGTGGATGTACAGCCACTCCAGTACTCTTGCTAGAAAATCTCATGTACAGGGTAGCCTGGTGGGCTACAGTCCATGGGGTCGCTACTAGTCGGACACGACTGAGTGACTTCACTTTCACTTTTCACTTTCACACATTGGAGAGGGAAATGGCAACCCACTCCAGTGTTCCTGGCTGGAGAATCCCAGGGATGGCGGAGCCTGGTGGGCTGCCGTCTATAGGGTCGCACAGAGTTGGACACGACTAAAGTGACTTAGCAGCAGTAGCAGCAGAGAATGTACAGTTGATGTCTCAGCTCCCCCATGTGGTAGTGTTTGGAATTAAGTTTGTGTGTGGTGCTCAGTCGCGTCTGACTCTTTGCGACCCTGTGTACTTTAGCCCATCAGGTTCCTCTGTCCATGGCATTTTTCGGGCAAGGATACTGGAGCAGGTTGCCATTTCCTTCTCCAGCGATCTTCCCAACACAGGGATCAAACCTGCATCTCTTGCATTGGCAGGTGGATTCTTCATCCCTGACCCACCAGGGAAACCATAATGAGGATACATCAGATTAAAAAAAATGGGCTTGTAGCTTCCTCCCTATATCTACTTTATTCCAAATAAAAATGAAATTGAAAATTTTATACACAGAAGTTTTAATCTTTTCTTCCTATCCCCTAGGCTATACTCCCTGAACACAAACACCATACTTTGGAGACCACTGACCTAGAGAAATCCTCACACACAGGCCCCAAAAGATAAACACAAGGATATTCATAGAGGCAACTATTTTTAGTAACAAAAAAATTGAAAGCAACCTACCTGTCCATTAACAGGTAAGTGAGTGAAATTTTTTGTGAGTGAAACTTTTAATATTTATTCAATGGAATATGTGTACTCAAGGGATTACCTTAGAGCAGATCAAAGTTACCTGGATTAGAGCTACCTGTATCATAATAGATATGTCTCAAAAACATTGTTGAGGATAAAGGAAGTTGTAGTATTATATGTAGCATATGATTGTTTAGGTTTTCCCTGGGCCTCAGATGATAAAGAATCTGCTGGCAATGCAAGAGACATAGGTTCGAACCCTGGGTTGGGAATATCCCCTGGAGAAGAAAATGGCAACCCATTCCAGTATTCTTGCCTGGAGAATTCCATGGACCGAGGAGCCTGGAGGTTATGGTTTATGGGGTCACAAAACATCAGACATGACTGAGTGACTAATACTACACTACTACATGATTGTTTGAAACATGTTAAATAATCATTTGTATAATATACAAAAAATGAAATGTACACATAATCATTTCTAAATATAGAAAAAAATGAAATGTATACATGCATGGCAATCAAAACACTGAAGTCAGAATAAAGGTTATTCTGGAGAGGGAAGGAGAAAATTGGGAATGAAGAGGGATGTGGAAAAAATGCAATAGAATGATAAGATCTGACAAAGCTCAGTGGGCATTCTGTTGTTATATATATTATATTCTGAATTACCTTTCTATGTGTTTAAATTATCATGTCAATATTAAAATTTTAATAAGACAGATTTAAAAGTTATACCAAAGAAGGTATAGGAGAAAAACTAGAAAGAAAAAGCCAGAATTATTTTATGTCTACTCTATGCAAATATCAATAACCTCAGATATGCAGAAGACACCACCCTTATGGCAGAAAGCGAAGAACTAAAGAGCCTCTTGATGAAAGTTAAAGAGGAGAGTGAAAAAGTTGACTTCAAGCTCAACATTCAGAAATCTAAGATCATGGCATCCGGTCCCATCACTTCACGGCAAATAGATGGGGAAACAGTGGAAACAGTGGCTGACTTTATTTTTCTGGGCTCCAAAATCACTGCAGATGGTGATTGCAGCCATGAAATTAAAAGATGCTTACTCCTTGGAAGGAAAGTTATGACCAATCTAGACAGTATATTAAAAAGCAGAGACATTACTTTGCCAACAAAGGTCCGTCTAGTCAAGGCTATGGTTTTTCCAGTGGTCATGTATGGATGTGAGAGCTGGACTATAAAGAAAGCTGAGCGCCGAAGAATTGAACTGTGGTGTTGGAGAAGACTCTTGAGAGTCCCTTGGACTACAAGAAGATCCAACCAGTTCATCCTAAAGGAGATCAATCCTGGGTGTTCATTGGAAGGACTGATGTTGAAGCTGAAACTCCAGTCCTTTGGCCACCTGATGCAAAAAGCTGACTCATTTGAAAAGACCCTGATGCTGGGAAAGATTGAGGGCAGGAGGAGAAGGGGAAGACAGAGGATGAGATGGTTGGATGGCATCACCAACTCAATGGACATGGGTTTGGGTGGACTCCAGGAGTTGGTGATGGACAGGGAGGTCTGGTGTGCAGCAGTTCATGGGGTCGCAGAGTCGGACATGACTAAGCAACTGAACTGAACTCAACTGATTCCAGAGTGGGCTTCCCTTGTGGCTCAGCTGGTAAAGAATCCGCCTGCAATGCGGGAGACCTGGGTTTGATCCCTGGGTTGGGAAGATCCCCTGGAGTAGGGAAAGGCTAACCACTCCAGTGTTCTGGCCTAGAGAATTCCACGAACTATATAGTCCATGGAGTCACAAAGAGTCAGATATGACTGAGCGACTTTCACAAGCCAGAGCAAACCCAGTAGGAAATGGAGTGATATAGGCCTATTTACTGAATACTAAAATGACTAAGGATTATGGTGGGCATACCATGGAAGAGAATGAGCCAAGAGCTAAAATCTCCAAAAAATGAGGCAGGGTGAGCCTGGGAGGTATGTATAGAACAGCCACAAGTAAAGAGACTGTGTGGTATATCTTGATGACAAGCTGAGGGCTTTTAGGGAGGGGAGGTGGAAATGATCATCTAGAAGGAACAAGGACACCAATCATACCTACTCCATGACAATGCTCCTAGGGGAGCACCATGTTCCTTTTAGAACAGGAACATTAAGGGACCTTTCCAGAGAAGAGGGTAATGATATAGCAGATTTTGCTGATGACCGACCATGAGTTTTAGAAGGCTCTAAACAAATGAGTGCTTATTAAGGAATAATGAAAAATGAGCCGTAGAATGTATCTAATGATTGTATAAACTCTATGTGGAATGTAAAGTGCTACATAAATGGAAGGCATCATTCCTACCTTTTAAAATGCCTCAACTGAGAAAACTTCATTCTGCTTTCATGGTATTTTTTTTTTTAACGTTAATTTGTATTTTCTAAAAGTGACAATATTCTTTTCCAGTCTTATTCATTTTTCCCCTTATGGTTCCTCTTACATTTCCTATGTATCTTTTCTAAAATCTGTTTGGGGAGAGGAGAAAGAAACTCCTTTTAAGCAATACATCTTCGTGCTACTCTAATTGCTTAATCTCCCATTATTTTGTCTGCCTTAAACATAAATACATCGATGACAGGAATTTTAGAGCTTGAAGAGAATTTAAAGATAACATTGCAAGCTTCTCATTTTACAACTGACCAGAGAGTATCAGTTCAGTTCAGTTATGTCCGACTCTTTGCGACCCCATGAACCACAGCATGCCAGGCCTCCCTGTCCATCACCAACTCTCAGAGTCCACCCAAACCCATGTCCATCGAGTCGGTGATGCCATCCAACCGTCTTATCCTCTGTCGTTCCCTTTTCCTCCTGCCCTCAATCTTTCCCAGCATCAGGGTCTTTTCAAATGAGTCAGCTCTTCGCATCAGGTGGCCAAAGGACTGGAGTTTCAGCTTCAGCATCAGTCCTTCCAATGAACACCCAGGACTGATCTCCTTTAGGATGGACTGGTGGGATCTCCTTGCAGTCCAAGGGACTCTCAAGAGTCTTCTCCAACACTACAGTTCAAAAGCATCAATTCTTCGGCGCTCAGCTTTCTTTATAGTCCAACTCTCATATCCAAATGTGACCACTGGAAAAACCATAGCCTTGACTAGATGGACCTTTGTTGGCAAAGTAATGTCTCTGCTTTTTAATATGCTATCTAGGTTGGTCATAACTTTCCTTCTAAGGAGTAAGCATCTTTTAATTTCATGGCTGCAATCACCATCTGCAGTGATTTTGGAGCCCAGAAAAATAGTCAGCCACTGTTTCCACTGTTTCCCCATCTATTTGCCATGAAGTGATGGGACCAGATGGCATGATCTTAGTTTTCTGAATGTTGAGCTTGAAGCTAACTTTTTCACTCTCCTCTTTCACTTTCATCAAGAGGTTCTTTAGTTCTTCTTCACTTTCTGCCATAGGGTGGTGTCATCTGACCACAGAGTATATGATTTGCCAAACTGACTTGCCTGGGTACTAGCAGAACCAGGGCTAGAATCCACGCCTCCTCTCCAACTTCCTTCTGTTTTTCTCTAAACAGCAGAAACACAGAAATCATCTGCTCGAGGGACACTGTGTACTGATAGTTGACTGCAGGCTCTGAGGTCAGACTACTGAAGTTCAGATCTTAAATCTGCTACTTATTAGCTGTGTGACCTTGGTCAAGCAACCTAACTGCTTTGTGCTTCAGTTTCTCCATCTACAAAATGGAAGGCATAATTATATCTACTTCATAGAGTTGTTATAATGATTAAATGAATTAATGTCCTTAAAGCACATACAGTGCTTGGAAGATGAAGAGTGACCAGAAATCCAAGCTAGTGTTACTGTTTAACACATATTCTGCTAGCTGCTGATATAACAGAGATTAACAGAGGCCAGGGATATTACTCACAGCTGCTTTTGTTTGGTCTGGAGTTTAATAAACCAAGCCAAAGTAACAGCAAAAAATGCACTTGAAATAATGTTTACAAATCTGGTTATTTCACGTAAAGTTCTCAATTTCCAGTTTCTCCTGAAAATCAGAAGTTCTGATATCTAGTCCCAAATTCAGATGTAGCAACAACTGGCTGGAGCTAAAAGCAGCTACGCAGCTTTAGTCCACACCACTCACACAATGTATTTACATGCTTGCCTCTGAAACTGCATCCCAGGCTAAGGCAATCCCTGTTCTCAAGGAATTCACAATCGAATAGGGGAGATGCACCGGCTAAACAACCCACAATACAGTGTGACCGAAACAAGTACAACGTTGCCAAGCAGTAATCTGAAGGAACAGGGGCATGCACTGAATGGTGGAGGGGTTGCTGGTGATGAATGTTGTCAAGAAAGTGGCTTTGAAAAAAAGGAGTGCAAGAGGGCTGCAGAGAAATAGGATACACAAAGAACACTGAAATGGCCAACAGCTCGTCTGTTTCTCAACTGATGAGTTCAGTTTTGGAGTCTACAGTAAGAAAAGGACAAGTAGGCTGACACTAGGTAATAAAAGCCCCTTAATTTGGATTTAAGCCAAGAAATGGATAGCCGTTGAGATGTTTTCTGTCATTAAATTCTAGCTCTAACTTTCATGCATTTATGCTTGGATACTCTTAACATTCTCTGTCAAATGTCTTTGGACAGTGTGTGTGAGAAAGAAAGAATTTACAACCCACAATATTCTATGAAATCTCTTTCAATAGCAAATTGCCACTTCAGGAAGAAACCTTGTCTTTATAATTTATAAAATACAGTTTTTAGGTTTGTCTGCAAGTACTCTTGCCTAGAAAATCCCATGGACTGAGGAGTCTGGTAGGCTGCAGTCCATGGGGTCGCTACGAGTCGGACATGACTGAGCGACTTCACTTTCACTTTTCACTTTCACACACTGGAGAAGGAAATGGCAACCCACTCCACTGTTCTTGCCTGGAGAATCCCAGGGACGGGGGAGCCTGGTGGGCTGCCGTCTATGGGGTCACACAGAGTCAGACACGACTGAAGTGACTTAGCAGCAGAAGCAAGTAGTTTCCTTATCTGTAAAATGGGTATAATAGCACCTAAGTTGGGGCTTCCCTGGTGGCTCAGAGGTTAAAGCGTCTGCCTCCAATGCGGGAGACCCGGGTTCGATCCCTGGGTCGGGAAGATCCCCTGGAGAAGGAAATGGTAACCCACTCCAGTATTCTTGCCTGGAGAATCCCATGGACGGAGAAGCCTCGTAGGCTACAGTCCATGGGGTCGCAAAGAGTCGGACACGACTGAGCGACTGAACTGAACTGAGCACCTAAGTCAGGGTTAATAAATTGGGAATTCAACTCAATGTAAGTGATATAAAGAACTTACCAGGGTATTTGATACAGAGTAAAAGTGGTCAATTAGTATGTTACGTTATTATGATTAGGATATATAATGAGTTTTCCTTGTCTGTCATTCCTACCATTGAAAAAAATAAAAATTTCATAAGTCAAATATGTATTTTTCATTGAAAACTTAAGACTGGAGGCATATTCAGGCTGCATATGGTAAACTGGAACTGTGTTAGTCGCTCAGCTGTGTTCGACTCTTTTTCACTCCATGGACTGTAGCTCACCAGGCTGCCCTGTCCATGGAATGCTCCAGGCAAGAATATTGGAATTGATAGCCATTCCCTTCTCCAGGGGATCTTCCCGACCCAGGAATCGAACCTGCTTCTCCTGCATTGCAGGCAGATTCGTTACCATCTGAGCCACCAGGGAAACCCGCGTATGGTAAAAAAACAAATGTAAAACATACTAGAGAAAAGTGCCAAGATAAAGCGTCCTTTCCTTTCATAATGCAAACGTTTCAAGAATAATTTAAAGATTTTTGTGCAACATACAAAGTACAAGTTGTCTGCAGAAACTAATTCAACAATAGTTTAATAGTGGTAATAAAAGTGCTTAGGTAAAGAGACATTTCTCCAGTTCATGTAGCCTTAAAGAGGAGGAAAAACCCTCAGGCAAAAGACCTTCTCACATCTGACAGTAACATCCTGGATGGCCTGGAAGCTCAGCAAGCACTTGGCGGGAAAAGAATAAATACAGACCAAAATCTCACAATCTGTTTCTGTTTAGTTTATAAACTGCGACCAAGTCTGGCAGCTTTCGTGCCTTGTGGGACTTGAAGTCCAGGGTACTTGGAGCTATCAGGGTAGTTAAAGCTTCGAAGCCGGCGGCCCCCGCAGGTCTGAACAGTAGGGACTACAATTCCCGATACACACCGCGAGGCCGCGCCGTAATTACCGGCAACCAACCGGACCGGAGCAGGATTAGCTCCATCCCCCGGCTCGGGAGGACTGCCTCCACCAATGGCAGGGCTCTCAGTGCCGAGCCTGCGGGTTAGGTTGTGAGGCTCCGGCGGGGGCGGGGAGGAGCCGAGGGGGTTCTGAACGAGCTCGGCGGCTGGGTGGGTCGGGGCGTTCGGCGCGCCCTTCATTGAAGCGGCGGTGGCCGGGCTGGGCGCCGGGAGTGGGAAGCGACGGCGCGGCTGGAAAATGCCAGTCCATTCCCGAGGGGATAAGAAGGAGACGAACCATCACGATGAGATGGAGGTGGACTACGCCGAAAACGAGGGGAGCAGCTCCGAGGACGAGGACACCGAGAGCTCGTCTGTCTCCGAGGATGGAGACAGCTCAGGTAGGCGACCCGGCGGGCTGGGACCCCGAGTCCTCGCGCCAGGCTAGCGCCAGGCCGCTCTCCGCACGCCGGCAGCTGCGTCCTGCTGGGAGAGCGGGGCGGGGAGAGAGGGAAGGGGCGGAGACTGGCTCCCGGCCCTCCGTGGCACCCAAACTGTTCGCGGGGCGCTGCCCGGCTCCTGGCCGGTCCCGCTGGGCGGGGCGGAGCGGGGCAGGGCGCGGGCCTGGACTCGTCCCGCTCGCGGACGCTGCTCGGTTCTGTTCTCGACCCGCCCCGCCCTTGGGACCTCTGGCTAGTGCCTCGGGCTGTCCGGAGCGGAAAATGTCCCGCATCTTGTCTGCGAGACGCTGGAAATGCCTCCTCTCCCCACCCCGCCGACTTCTTGTTTTGTACCTTTGCAGCCCTTCTCAGCGCGTGTGGGTTGTCAGGAGCCGAGGGTACTCGCTCTTGGCTGCTTTAGAATTTTCATGTCAGCTTCCAAGTCAGCGTGTCAGTCAGTAGTTGACATTCGTCCTCTTTCGGGGGGCTGAGGTGGGAGCTGGGGCATCTGCATCATTTCTGTGAACTTTTCAAGACTGAGAAGAAGAGCCCAACATCAGGACTGGTTGGAGATCTTCAAATTTTTTTAAATAACTGGCTGATTTTTGGCAGCTTTGAAGTTCTCCAAATCTTTTCTTCCCTGCAGTCTTCTCTAACTTTGTGCTGTTTCAGATTTTGTTTATTTGTTTTTGTTTTCTGTTTTGAAGGGAGTGGGATGGGGTAGAGTGGAGGGGGGCGCAGGTTAACACCATAAATCAATTTTTGCAATCTTTTAAGAATGGTTATTTTAAAAAGAAATGAAATGTATGATTACGTAGGTTCCTTTCCTTCTATCCATACGATGAAAATGAAACTTATTTCTTTGTTTTGGCCTGATTTTGGCCATGTGAAGCAAGGTTTGATGACAGGTTAACGACAGCCTATCATCACCGTGACACCCTCTTTCTTTAGGCTTCCCTTTCAAAGAAAACTTCCATGGAAGTATGTAATTTCAGTCAGTAAATCAGCCACCCCCGAATACGTGTTTCTGAGTGACTTCCTTTTGCAGTATTGGGTTCTACTCAGTGGAAGGTATAAATAGTTATGATCTGACCACAATTAAAGAGCTGTCATAGGTCACCACTTGATTCAATTGCCAAATGAACGCTTGTTTGTAAACAATACTGTAGAAATTCAGAGGTAGAGGAAATCTTTTCAGTACATGGGTGGTCAGCAAAACCTAGTGGGATTACCTCAATTATCTTGAAGAATGGGCGGAATTTGGATTGGAGTGGTAAAGTTCAGGTGTTTCTGTAGAAGAAGGAATATAAGAAAAAGTGCAAGGCCAGAGCTTAATTAAGCCTTATTTAAAAGAGTGAGAAAACCAGTTTGGTTGGGAGAAGGATTTGAGCTAGAAAAGGAAAAGATACGGGGTGAAAGACTTCAGAAAAAGCAGTAAGTGGGATTGATGACTACAAGTTTAGGAATCAGGGTAAGAAGAAAAACCCAAATACAAGCAGAATGGTGGTAGTTTGGACAGAAATAGAAAAACAAACAAACAAAAAAAAGATTTGAGATGAAGGTAGAAGATAAAGTATTACAGACATGTTTTTGAGGTCCTGATGGTATATTTGAGTAACAGTGCCCAACTGACAGGTGGTAATGTGGCATTGGAACCTGCCTGGGATGGGAAGCATAATTTGGAACTCATCTGCTTAGTCATGAAAATAGGTGAGATTTTTCAAAAGTGAGGAATACAGAGAACATCTATACTATATGTGAGTACGTTTTCTGGATCTGTAAAACATTTTATCTTCACATGTTCTTTGTTTTTGTTTTTATGGGAGTCGGGATCTCAAAATGACATCTATTTACTAAAATTCTGCCTCTCTAACTTTTATGTTGATCCTTGTGGGTTTTTGTTTTTTAACTGTTTTTTGTTCTATCCCCAAGAATAATGGACACATTAATTTATGAAGAATATGATAATAATTTGAAGCACAAGTCAGATTTTTTAAGTACAAAGAAATTAAATAAATTTTCCAGTTGCATGTTGCTTTTGCATCTCTTTTCTACCATTTATCTGGCATGTTAAACTCCCACAGTTTTATTCTTCTCCAGCCTTGGTACTGGGCCAGTCTTAAGGCTACAGAAAAACTCCGTCCAGAGATATAGGCGAGTGAGTCATCTTGAGGGACCACATTTTAAAGAGTCAAGGAATAAGCTCTTAAGAGCCAGAAATAATTTTAATCTGTTTCAGAAAAATTAAAAAAAAAAAAAACTTTCTTGCTGTAGAAAGAAACTGAACATAATTTCATTTTTTCTCCTAGTTTGACCTTTATTTGGTGGTGATCAATATGAGCATCATTTTGTGCTTAAGTTATTCTGATGTTGTCAACATATATGTGATGTATTGATAAAAACAAACAATGTGAGATATAGGAGAGAGCTGGTAGCTATCAGTTGTTTTCCTTGAAAAGTTTGCTTCTCTTCCTCCATCCTCTTTCTCACTGACTGTCAGAAATTTGGGGAGAGGGAACAGTGGTTGCCTAGGAGTAGGAAACCAAGATACTCTGGTAAACATAATGAGATTAATATTCTTCTTTTATTTGACTTGCAAATTATCCATGTGAGCATTCCATAAGTGGAATTCCATAAGTATTCTTGAGCGATATTAACCTTTAAAGGACATAATCATTTTCGTGCTTAAATTCTGGTGAGTTGGTGGAAAAGAAGCCGAAAGTGGATTAATGAGTTTATAGTCATAGTTTAAGGTCAACCTTTCTCTTTTTGGCTGTGCTACAGCATGTGGGAACTTAGTTCCTTGACCAGGGATCGAACCTGTGCCCCTTACAAGTGGGAGCACAGTCTTAACCACTGGACCTCTGCCCCATCAGCCCTTTAAAAAAATGATTTGAGAGTGAATAAAGAGGCTTCCCTGGTGACTCAGTGGTAAAGAATCTGCCTGCCAGTGCAGGAGACAGGTTTGATCCCTGATCTGGGAAGATCCCACATGCTGTGAAGCAACTGAGCCTGTGTGTCACAGCTACTGAGACTGTGCTCTAGAGCCCAGGAACCGTAACTGCGTAGCCTGAGTGCTGCAACTGATGAAGTCCGGGCCCTGGAGCCTGTGCTCTGAAACAAGAGAAGCTGCCACAATGAAAAGCCCGTGAGCCGCAACTCGAGAGTAGCCTCCACTCATTGCAACCAGAGAAAGGCCCACACAGCAACAAACACCCAGCACAGCCAAAAAGAAATAAATAAAATCATTTTTAAAAATGAATAAAGTTAAGAAGGTCTAGCGACTGTTTTAACTCTTATCTGTATTTTACATTATAGTGGAAATTATTTTTGATAAATGTTTAAGTCCTAATGTAGTTTTTCTCTTTTTTTTTCTTTAACCATTCAAATTAACATTCAGATGTATTTGGAACACATTAGTTTTATCTTTGATATTTGCATTTTATTAACAGAAATGGATGATGAAGACTGTGAAAGAAGAAGAATGGAATGTTTAGATGAAATGTCCAATCTTGAAAAACAGTTTACCGATCTCAAGGATCAGTAAGTAGTAACTTCTGAAGGTTACTGTCACTGAATCTCAACCTTGTCACATGTAGACTAGTCTGAGAGAAATTATATTCATTGTAAACTATTTTCCTTTTTGTTTTTTATGGGACTGACTGACCTGAAAAAGGCTTCAACTATTGTTTGCCTGTTGAAGTCCTCATTAACTAATCAAGGGTTTTGAGGCTGATTTTGGGGGGGATTTAGTAAGATTTTTATGTGGGTATTTTTAATGAAAGTGTTTTCCTTGGATTGCTACACCCTTGGTTCTAATATGCTTCATTCATTCCTTTGTTAAATAACTGAATAAAGATAACATTTTAAAAAAAATTTGAGAATAAGTTATTTCCCAGAGATGGCATGGTGATTTTTATTTATATCTTAACACTGGATAATGTATACATTGCGTGTTTTCACATGCATTGTTTAGTTTGCTTCTCTGTAAGGTTGGAAGATAGTTTTATCTCTCATTTACTCTTGAGAAGATTGATGCTCACAGAGGTTAAGTGATTTGTTCATAGTTTATCAGAAGGTGATAAATTAAGCCAGCTTTGCCTCTTAGGTGTTATCGTGTTCCTTCCACTAAGGCACATTACTTTGGAGGAATCGTAGTGGAATCACAGGCCCTGAATCCAGGCTTTCTTGACAGATTTTCAAAATATAATAACAGATGCTTTTATTATCTACTGTAAAGATTGAATGAGCAGTATATAAAATTCTCAGCCATTTGTCTGACATGTAGCGTGTGTTTATAGATACTGTTTTTTCCCCCTCTTTATAATGCCAGAACTCTTATGTAAAGTTGGTAATGCACGAAGGGGCTCCAGTGATTGGAGAGAATAGAACAGATGCAGATTTTAAAGACATCTTAAAGGTGAACATTCAGTTTGGAACTTTCTGGCAAGGTCATGGGGCATGATATACTTTAGGACACGTAAATGAAAGGGAGAAACCTTTGAGACCATAGATAACTTAGCTGATTCAGAAGCTGCCTCTTCAGTTTATGGATTCTTTGTCATTTTGCTGCTTATTCTCTTTCTCCTACTTCTTCCCTAGAGAGGCCCAAAGAAGAGATGAAAGCCCATTTAGTATCTGGGATTGCCAGCCTGAAATAAGACATATTTTGTTACCAGACGAATCCTGCTGTTTATGCCATTTCTGGTGTTAACTTTCATTGGTATTAGTGATGAATATATAGATAATGTTCTATGCTAGTGTGACAAATTGATATAAGCAGTCCAAAATAATCCATAGTGTAAAATTTTGCCTTTAAGAAGCATGATATTTTCTAATGTTAAAGATTTACATTATTAATTTGAAGTTAAAATTAGTTTGGATTCCCAGGAATCCATTATTTGGGCAACACAGAGAGTTCATTCAGTTCATTTGGGATCTTTCTGGAAAAGAGGAAGCACATTTGTCTTTTAGCATAAGAAATCCATGAATGAATGATTCTTAAACAGCTATTTAAGATATACATATTGAGCTTTTATAGAGCCTTTTTTGGTTATCCAAGAAATGAAAATTGTTGTAAAGCTCTAGTAATACATTACATAGGAGAAGTTTGCATCTAGTGAGTCATTTGGTCTAATCTTATTCCCCTTGGGGTAGGCAGTTGCCTTGGTTTTTATTTTCTCATGGCTCACCATGATCACCAGCCAGTTCCCCCTATCAGCATTATTCATTTCTGAAAGTATTAAAAGTAGACTCATTAACACTATTTAATAAGATTCTTTCTCAGGGAATTGATATCTATAAATATGTTTTTGAAAAAAAAATCTTGGCACAAGTTTTATAGTTATTTTTTTGCTTTGTGTTTTATTTTTGTCTTCTCATACTGTGTATCTCTTTAAGCTGTCTCAAATCCTCTTTGGAAGAGGTGGGAAATATATTAATAATAATAATAAATATCCTGCTTTGCCTGTTCTAGCACTATAGGGCACATATAGCACTCTTTTCCTAAGGCAGAAAATCCACAATTTGCAGTTTGTAAAGTGGTGGAAGGTGAGTTCTTCCACCTTCTTATAAAGAAAGAGGGACTTGTCCCACCCAAGTGTCCATTCATTTCAGTGTTCAGCATCCAACAAACATTAATTCACTTCTATTCTGTGAATAGTATTATGGTTGCTGCGGGACTCATGATCCTTGCCTTTGATGAGTTTATACTTGATTCCAAGGTTGTAGAAATTATACTGATTTTGAGGAGTCTATTCTTTTAAAAGTGAGTTAATTGAATACTGTTAATTCACATATCCTCTTCATTCAGGATGCTCACCTATTCAGGATACCTTATTATCCATATTTTTGTATGAGTTTGATGTTTTTCAGGTGCAGTCATCTTTTATATTAGTTTTTTAGCGTTTTGCCTGAAGTTGTATTTATAATTTCAAAAAAACTATTTGTATCATGTTATACTTTTTGGATTTCATACATTGTATGTTGAGTTTTAGAAAAATTTAACCCAGACATGATAATGTATTATTTTAGAAGTTGGTTCAGGTAATTTTTCCTTTCTGGTTTAAAAAAAAGAATATTAACTATTTATTAACTAGTATGAACACTCAAACTTGCTTTATTCCTTTCAAATCATTATGTAAATCGCTGTGCTAAATATAATGATCAATAATAGACAATATTTGTTGTCTTAGTTGTATCAGTTGGTGTTTTCAAGAGGAAAGAGTGGAATATTATATGAACGCCAAGTATCATCATGTTTTCAATAGTCAACTGCTATTTGTACAAACAACTATAAGCATAATTAGTGGTTTCTTCTGGGAGTTACTATATGCCATCCTTGTGATGTATTATGACATTTTCACCTATGATGCAGTAATAAATGGCAAAAAATTTTTTTACATAATGACCTTAAATTGTTAATCTGCTTTGAAATTTTAGGATATCTTTGAAATACCACAGAACCAGGGTTAGAAGTGCTTCTCATAAGGAATGACAGTTTCAACGTTTTCTTGTTAAAAAAGTTCTATCCTGCAGGACTATCAGTAAAAATAAACATTGAATTGCCTCACATACCATCTTTGATAATCAAGCTGAAGGTATTGATGTGACAGCTGTTACATTAGGCCTGTTTGCATGTAGACTCATAAAAAGAGCAACGAGGATTCCTTGCCCCACTTTTCACTTTCCCATCTGCCAAGCAACTCATGTTGTTATAGCTTCTTCATTTGCAGCTTCATTTATAGCTTTTTCATTTGTTATAGCTTCTAGATGAGCTGAGTATGCCAGGTCTTAAGTTCCCGAGCCTTTGGTTTTACCTTCATCAACTCTGCTTCTTCTTTGTTCTCTTAAAAATTAAGTAGGCTGAATATTGTTATACTGACTCCTTTTCAGGAAATTTGGAGAGGAGACAGGGAATTATTTATTTTTGACAGCTAGTAATGCCTATATCTAAATTATTCAAAATGATTTGTTCCTTTTAAACTCAGTGTTTATTTGACCTTTTCTCTTAGAATTGATTTATTCTGCAGTTAAAAACATCTACAGTGTCCAGAGGTAGTTATTTTGGTTGTATTTTTTTGATTTGTAAATTAGCCATTAAAAAGCGATATATCTAAAGAATAGAAAAACATTTCTTTGTGATTATTTGCATAAAAGTCAAATGATGTAACTGTGTTCTTGTCACCTGAGATCAAGGAAAAAATACGTTCGGTAGGCTATTAGAATATGAATGATATTAAGAGATAATGTATAGAAATGGTAAATTGTTAGCCTTTGCTGGACTTTAAAAATTAATATCTTAATTTTTGCTTTGTTAAGACTTTATAAAGAACGATTAAGTCAGGTGGATGCAAAACTACAAGAAGTCATAGCTGGAAAAGCACCAGAATATTTGGAACCACTGGCAACTTTACAAGAAAATATGCAAATTCGTACAAAGGTAGCAGGTAGGAAAGTGAAACATCTTTTCCATATAGTAGAATATGAATCCTTCAGTAGATTTAAAAGGTGTTTGTCAAATGAGTGGTTGTTGTTAATAGAAGTACAAATGTATTTACATTGACCAGAATATTATGCTATCAATCAGCCCACGGTTATTTTAATTTATTAAATGCCTCCTGCTTTTCTCTGCTGCTGTGGAGGGTTAAAAAAAAAGCCCTCAAATTGCTCACAGTGTTGTTGAAAAGGTATTTCCACATGTGAAACAGTTAGAAACCAGGATATTTTCATTAAGAGATGCTGTTACTACCATAGTTTAATTTTCTATTAATGTTCAATTTAAGTCCTCTTAGTATTTTTCATCTTTAAGAGTGATAAAGAGTTCTTATTTATAAAAACATTTTAAAAAATTTGATCAGGGTGTTAAAGAACAGGGAATTAACCTTCAAACCTGTAGTTCAGTTTCGAGTTTTTATTTTGAAAGGTTTGATGATGCATTTGTGATTATGAATAAATGGAGATGTATTTTATTTGTATGGTTAAATTTCAGTTTTCTGTTTGTAACTGGGATCTGGCCTCAGAATTGTGTCCTACCATGCCTATCAAAGGATTATATCTATTTGAAGATCATTTAATGATTTTTCACAGTCAAACTAAAAACTGAAATTTACTGGAGATGCTGATTGTTCTCTTTTTGGGGAACAATAGTTGATCCTCATACATCTGTTATATATTAATTATACCTATAGCATTGTTGATAATAGGTTCTTCTTATACTGAATCCTCCTTAAACAGAATTTTAGTCTTGAGTGCATAACATTAAGTATATAGATAATGTGATGCTTAATCTGCTATCTTTGCATATTGACTTAGCACATCCTTAAACATGTCCTTACTTTTCTTTGACATTTGAAAAGAACTAAGTGAGACTTCCTAATGTTTTGAAAATATTACTTGAGTCAGTTATTCACTTTGCTACTAGGTGGCCTTCTTTACTTTTTGATTGTACAAAGAGTAGTGTGTGTGATTGTATTGCTGACGGCATAGTTCCAGCTATCTGTTCCTTGCCTTTACTGTACAAGAGAGAGTATTGCAGTTCTAGGGGCAGCTATGGCATAGATTTATGTATGTACATCTAGACCTCTTTGCCATTTTTGTGATGACGTATTTGCATGGCCTATTTTATGTGTTTTTTTTAGGGTGCCTATTTTATGCGGTTGTCTTGGTACCTCTAAGTTAAACTCTCTTGAACATCCATCCTCTAGGTAAAGCTCTGTCAGGAGCACTCAAACATCGTGTTAATTTATAAATTTTGTTATATTAGTTTATACATTTAGTCTTCTTGGAAGCTTCGGACTCTGAAAATAAGTAATAGTTAAAAAATAGTGGTTTCGATGGTTATGGTATCCAGTTGTTAGCTTGAGTATATATGATTGAGAAACCAGAGTTTTTTGACTCTGTTTCCCTTGAGTCCCGAGACATTGTTTTTCATAGGTGAAGAGTTTTATTTTTGTTTTAATCATTCTCTATCAAGCATTTAGAAATATTCTTCAGAAAAATGGGTAAGAACTAAAATTTGCAGTGTAGTTTCTCTCTAGCTCTTCAACTCTTAGTTTTGTAGTCTTCTTTGACATATGTTTTGACTGAGCCTTGTTATTTCTAGTTTTTAAAGGTAAAGTTAGACCCGCCAATTTCTTCTTGATTCATTTTATAAAATAGGACAGAATTCTTACAGGGAAGTGATAATGAAACTCCTTCTTGCTAACATAATCAGAGTAATTGTGTTTGGTTGCAGGAATCTATAGAGAGCTCTGCTTAGAATCTGTAAAGAACAAATATGAATGTGAAATTCAAGCTTCTCGTCAGCATTGTGAGGTACTGTTATTTTGCTTAACTTTTAAGCTGATTTCAATTCTTCAAGTCTTCTGAGTGCAGCAATTAAAAAAGTAAAATAAATGATAAAAAATTGAATAGTACTTTAGCTCAGCCCACTTATGCAATTTTTTTTAATACAGTTTCACTGGAAGCTATATTGGAAATAGGACACAAAGAAAGAATCATACAAAAGAGCTAAGTGATATAATTTTAGAAGTTTTGCAGCTGTCACCTTAAAAAGACTTTGTAATGATTATGTCATCTGGCATCTCCAAAAGTAGTATTATTTTATGTTAAAGACTCAAAAAATGTATATCCGGTAGTTATATTAATTTCTCAATTTTTTGGTCTGTTTCCACATCTTAGGGCAAAATTCTCTATGGGGGAAAAATGGATTCTCTATGTTCTGTTTATTTTTAATAGCACTGGAAAACATAGTGTTGATTTTGCAGATTACTTTTCATAAGACCTAGACAAGATCATAAATAACTAGTGAAAATAAGAACAAGTTCCATGATGATTGATGATTCTTATCTTAACGTACCATATCTTTATAAACCATTAAAATACTGGGAGTAGATAGATATAAAAATGATGGAGCTTGTGTCATTTTCTTGGTCATAACTGAGATGAAACATCTTTCGATGTTTACTGGCTGTTTGGATTTTCTTTTCTAAGAAGTACCTGTACATATCTTTTGCCTTTATGTTGAGCTTTTAGTCCTTTCCTCATTGACTGTAGAGATTTTTCATATATTCTAGATGCAAATTCACTGCTGGTTATAAGCTTTGCAAATATTTTTAGCCAGGCAATGGGGAATCTTTTTCACTCCTTTTTAAACAAAATTTCACATTTTAATGTGGTTGAATTTATCATCTTTCCTTTATAATACTGTATATGTTTCTTGTATTTTCCCCACTTTGAGTAAAACGATATGTTTTCTTTTAAAATTTGAAATTTTGCTTTTTGTTGCTAAACTGCCTTTAATTTATTTTTGTGTGTGATTAAAGTATGGATCTAATTTTACTTCTTTGCTTATGGATAGGTAATCTCACTGTTTATTACATACTTCATTGTTTCCCCACTAATCAGCAATTCCATCTCTTTTTTATACCAAATATCCACGTATGTGTTGGCTTGTTTTTAGCGTTTTCTTCCAGTGGTCTGTTTGGCTCCTCTTGCACCAGTATCACCATTTCTCTTTTTACAGCTTTCATTCTAGTAAGTTGATGACTCAATAGCCTGATAATTTTACCTTGCTCTTTTCCTTCTTACAGTTGTTATTATTAATTTTATTTGTTGTTTAGTAACAGCTTTTTAAAAATTACCTTTTTTACTTTTTATTTTCTGCTGCTGCATAGAAAAGTGAGTTTTATATATTGATACTATATCCAACCATGTTACCCGTTCTTAATTTAGAGTGAAATAATGTAAATAAATCATCATATAAGTAATAATGTGATTTGTGGATAATGCTACAGTGAAAGTGATGTATGTGTTCTTGGCACCCTTGGTGAAGTTCAGTTGACCATACACGCATGGGTTTATTTTGAAGGCTCTCTATTTCTGTTCCATTGGTCTAAGTTTTATTCTGGTACCATATTGTTATAATTACTGTAGTTTTATAATATGTTTTACAATTAGGAAATATGAGGCGTCCTCACATTTGTTCTTCTTTCTCAAGATTGTTTTGGCTACTTGGGGTCCTTTGTATTTCCATATGAATTTTAGGATTGTTTTTTCTATTGCTGTTAAAAAGTCATTGGAATTTTGATAGAGGTTACATTGATTTTTTAAATTGCTTTGGGTAGTATGGATATTTTAACAATAATAAGTCTTCCAATCTGTGAACATGGGTTCTCTCTCCATTTATTTGTATTTTCCTTAATTTCTTTCATCAGTGTTTTATATTGTCAGTATACAAGTCTTTCACTTTAGTTTATTCCTAAGTATTTTATTGTTTTAGGTACTCTTATAAATGAGATTTTTAATTTCCCGTATCTCCTTAGTTCTATCAGTTTTTGCTTTATATATGTGTGTATATATAGAGAGGGAGAGAGAGACAGAGTCTGTATTAGCACACACATATTAAAATTTTTGTATTTTTAATGAGTGTAACATTTTATCCTTTTTTTATACCCTTCCGTCTCTGTAACAGTGATTTTTGCCTTAAAGTCTATTTTGTCTTGACAGTTAAAGCAGGTACCCTAGTTTTATTTGGCTTGGCATCTGCCTGATAAAAGGTTTTTTCATTCTTTATTTTTTTTCCTCTCTTCTCTTTTTTCTGGCCTCGTATTTTAGGTGTATTACTTATAAATAACGTATACCTTGATTTAAAATAAAACTATTCTAACAATTTTTGTCTTTTAACATAAATTTAGTCCAATTATTTTGATATTTAAGTCCAACCTATTCTGTGTTTTTAATTTGTTCTGCTTTATCCTTTTTAAAAATTCTCTCCTGACCTTTTTTTGGTAAGTATGTGTGATTTATTGAGTAATTTATTAAAATTAAAATTTATTTTTTAATTTTAATAGTAATAATAAATAAAATTTATTTATTTATTAAAATTACATCAGAAATTTATATCCTCTATTTCTGTTTTGTTGATTACCCCCACACTTTCCATTTCTGTATTTTAAAAATTATGTTAAATTTTCAGTATGCATACCTCCGTTAGTAGTATCTAAATACCAATCAATAGCTCTGTTCTCCTCGATAGAATTCCTATATAAAGGACCTTAGTACTCTAACTGCAGTTACTCCCTCCCAAATTACAAGTTACAGTTGTTCACAATTTCTTACCTTTCATACTTTAGATGAGACGTTACTTTAATCTCATAGATTTAGTTGTGTTTAAGTTTATCCATATTAATAATAGTTACTTGTTCACTGTTTTTTAATTATTAAATTAATTAATTTGTCTGTATCAGATCTTAGTTGTGGCATGTGGAATCTTCACTGCTGCCTGAAGGATCTTTCTCTGTGGTGTGCAGGCACTAGAGAGCGTAGGATCAGTAGTTGCCACATGCAGGCTTAGTTGCCTGGAGGCACATGGGATCTTAGTTCCCCAACCAGGGATCGAACCCACATCCCCTGCATTGGAAGGTGGATTCTTAACCATTGGACCACCAGTGCAGCCCCTTGTTCATTGTTTTTGAGTTGCAACCTTTCCCTGCAGGTTTATATTTTGCTTTGTGAAGAATATCCTAGGCATTCCTTCCCTGAAAATCTTTTAGTTCAGTTTTTATTTGTTCAAAAATAACTTTATTTGTAAACATTGTGGAATAACAGTTTAGGGGGTTATAACATTCTAGGATGACAATTATCTCCTGTTAATATTTTTAGAACCTTGCTTTCCAGTCTGTGCCAGAAGCCTACAGTCATTGTAGATGATTTTTCCCCTCCTCCTCACTGGCTGCAAAAACTCTTTGTTGTTGTTCAGTTTCTGTACTGTGTGTCTCCACAGGATTATTTTTCTCTCCTGACTTGGATTTGTTGTGACTTCTGCATCTCAGAATTTGTTTTCCATTAATTCTGTTTTATGTTTTCTTGTTTGTTTTTTTTGGCTGCGAGGCATGTGGCATCTTAGCTCCCTGACCAGGGATCAAACCTGCACCGCCTGCATTGCAAGGCGAAGTCTTAACCACTGGACTGGCAGGGAAGTCCCTCCATTAATTCTGAAAATTTCTCAGCTGTTAACTTTTCTGGTATTGCCTCTCTTCCATTGTCTTTACTTCTGTCTTCTGGAATTCTAATAAGTCATATGTAAGTCCTCATTCTGTCTTTCATGCTGCTTAATAGTTAATTCATATTTTTATTCAATAAGTCATTATCAGACATTCTTCAGAGCCTGATTCTGCTGTTTCTTATTTCTGCCAAACCTCACAGTTTGTTTCCTTATTTCATGATTCTGGAGGCTTTATTGGTAGGAATTCTGTGAGCCTTGGACAGGAGACATGGCTCTTCAGATTGTGTGTATGTGTGTGCGTGCATATGCTCAGTCGTGTCTGACTCTTTGCAACCCTATGGACTTAGCCCTCCAGGCTGCTCTGTCCACGGGATTCTTCAGGCAAGAATACTGGAGTGGGTTGCCATTTCCTCCTCCAGGGGATCTTCCCAGCCCAGGGATCAAACCCTGTCCCTTGCGTCTCCTGCATTGGCAGACAGATTCTATACCACAGTGCCACCTGGGAAGACCCCTCCAAATAGTGTCTGCTCTTTTTTCTGCTGAGTTGTTTTAGCCAGGTATCCTCATCTGCCACCAGCTCATGACTGCTTCAGTTTTTTGGCTTGGGGTTTTCTGTGTTTAAATCTCAGATATGTAGAAATCAGACCTGAGATGATATATGTTTAGGGAAAACTTTTTTCTCCACTTCCGCTCTATGCTGAGACAGATTTCCCTCAGGTGGATCGTTTAAGTCAGCCTTTTCGTAAAATGTAGTAACCCTTCAGAACCATGCAAGGATCTCGCTTACCTCCAAGATCTTTCTCTTTTAACCAAACAGCCACTAAAAACCATGCCTCCTCTGTTCAGTGACCAGCAAATACCCTCAAGGAAACCACAGTGTCAGTATCAGGTTAGCATGCTGGTTTCTAGCTCCTTGTTTCTGTTTGATCCTTGGGGATATCTCTTATTTTCTTGAGAGATTAGCTATATCTGTAAAAAGATTTTGTGGTATTCTCTCTAGAATGTCTAGATGTGTTGGGAGTTTTATTTAGTTTTGTTTTTTGTGAATATGTAGTGCACTGCTGCTGCTGCTGCTAAGTCGCTTCAGTCGTGTCCGACTCTGTGCGACCCCATAGAAGGCAGCCCACCAGGCTCCGCCGCCCTTGGGGTTCTCCAGGCAAGAACACTGGAGTGGGTTGCCATTTCCTTCAGTTTAGTTCAGTCGCTCAGTCGTGTCTGACTCTCCGCAACCCCATGAATCACAGCACGCCAGGCCTCCCTATCCATCACCAACCCCCGGAGGTCACTCAAACTCATGTCCACAGAGTCGGTGATGCCATCCAGCTATCTCATTCTCGGTCGTCCCTTTCTCCTCCCGCCCCCAACCTTCCCAGCATCAGAGTTTTTTCCAGTGAGTCAGCTCGTCGCATGAGGTGGCCAAAGTATTGGAGTTTCAGCTTTAGCATCAGTCCTTCCAATGAATACCCAGGATCGATCTCCCTTAGAATGGACTGGTTGGATCTCCTTGCAGTATAAGGGACTCTCAAGAGTCTTCTCCAACACCACAGTTCAAAAGCATCAATTCTTCGGCGATCAGCTTTCTTCACAGTCCAACTCTCACATCCATACATGACCACGGGAAAAACCATAGCCTTGACTAGACGGACCTTTGTTGGCAAAGTAATGTCTCTGCTTTTTAATATACTATCAAGGTTGGTTATAACTTTCCTTCCAAGTAGTAAGCGTCTTTTAATTTCATGCCATTTCCTTACATTGCCATAAATAAAAGTCAACAAGATACATTTAAGTAATATTTTTTACTTTGGCGATTGTATTGATATTCTTTCTCTTCCATCATTTTTCAGCTTTGAAAGTCCTTGCTTCTTCATAGAGATGCTGAATATTTACCTCAATTTCTTCTGGTTTAGTTATGGTTTGATGTTTTAAATGTTTAACATATAATTACTGTTATAATTAATCTGTTTAATTACATAATTAATCTGAAAATATTCACCAGTAGTTTAAGGGCATTTTTAAGGTAGGAAATAGAAGGTGAATAGGAACTTTTTTAGAGTGTTATGTATTTTACATTCACTCTCATTTTAATCCTTACAAGAATTTTATAGAATAGGAATTGTCTTGATTATTATGAATGGGTTAACAAAGACTCAGGTTAAATAATTTGCTTGGGAGTCACACAGTTAATAAGCAGCAGAACAAGGATTCTAATCCTTTGATTTTTCTAGTTATTTATGTAGTTTAGTTTTAAATCTGAACTTTCTTATACAGGGCCTTGTATCTGCTTATTCCTTAGTTCTTCATTTGACTCATATATTAATAATGGAAATAACCCGAGGGGCGAGGGAAGTGGGAAGAAGGAAGACACACTGCCAGTTGTCAGAATAAAAGTTTGATTAGCAGCAGATGGAAAAGAGGGGCCAGGACCAGAGACTAGACAGGTTCATGCAGGTGCACACAGAGAGTGTGCCAGAAACCACAGAGGCAATCAAGGCAGCAGATGGTTTGTGTCAAATTAAGAAATGAAATCATATTTATAGAATACTATAATATGCCTAAAACACTAAGATGGGTAGAGATGCTTTATTTTGGTTATCTCTTTTAAGCCTCCCCGTAGAGCTGGAGAAGGAAATGGCAGCCCACTCCAGTGTTCTTGCCTGGAGAATCCCAGGGACGGGGGAGCCTGGTGGGCTTCCGTCTATGGGGTCACACAGAGTCGGACACGACTGAAGTGACTTAGCAGCAGCAGCAGCATAGAGCTGGAAATGAGTTTTAAGGTGTGGTGGCAGGTGGTAGCAAGGTTTCAGCCAGGCCCTTAGGGTTCAGGGTTCACATTCCTATTTTTAAAAATTGGTGCAAGCTCTTCAGAGCTCTGATTTTTTTTGGTTTCAATTAATTTGATTATTTTTTTCTGATTATAACATTAATAAGTGTTTGATGAGAAAACTTGTGAAATAAGTCTAAAGAAGAGAATAAAAGCAACCATAATCTACTAAGCAGAAGTAATTACTGTTAATAAGTGTGTGTGCATGCTCAGTTGCTCAGTCATAGCCAACTTTTTGTGACCCCATGAACTGTATGTAGCCCACCAGGTTCCTCTGTCCATGGGATTTCCCAGGCAAGAATACTGGAGTGGGTTGTCATTTCCTTCTTCAGGGGATCTTCCCAATCCAGGGATTAAACCTGAATCTCCTGCATGCAGGCAGATTCTTTATCACTGAGCCACCTGGGAAGCCCTAAGTGTGAGTATGTTTGTATAATTGTTTTGCACATAGCTAGTGTGACTCTATGTATACTATTTGTATCCTGATTTTTTTATAAGCAGCATTTCATAAGCATATCCTTATTGCTCTAAATACTTTTTTTTAAAGGGTCATTTTGTGTTCTGTTGTTTATTTTTAAAAATTAGAAGATGGTCCTTTTAAGGCACTAGCCTGCCATCTTCTTGATCAGCTGGCCCCCCAAAAAGTCTCTCTCTTGCCTCAGCCCCTTGTCTCTCAGATTCATTGGCCTGTTATGCAGCGAGCAGATCAAGCTTGGACTCAGTATCAATTTGGCTTAGCCAGCCAGGAGCCTGCTGCTCGTGGCTAGCTGATCCTAATCGGGGAATATTGGGGCAAGACCCTAGCAGCTGCTGGGACCATTTGTCCTGAGGTTCTTTCCTTCAAGATTCCCTGCAGTAGCCTGGCTGCCCCCAGTGCTTGGCAGTTGAGAAAAGGAACGGACAAATGTCTACTAGTTGACAGACTTGGATTTTGTTTGTAGGGATTCATTAACCAGCCCTGCATGAGCTAGGTCTATAATCTCTTCAGAAACTTGACATCTTCCAACTCAGTTCAAAATTGAGTGAGCATCCAGGAAACCACTGGCTAATTCACTGCTCTGATGAGGTTTCAGCTTTGGAAACCAGAACAATACAGTTATGCACTTAAAGCGCAAAAAAGGATGCAGAACAGTATGTGCAAGATCAAGCCACGCTCCTTAGCACTTTAAGAGATCAAGCCATGAGCCTTTGGAGTGGGAGCTCTGACTCCAAGACCCTAGGCTACCAGACAACTAACCCTAGGTGGTATCAAATAGTGAGAACTCACACAAAGGAAACCTCTGGAATACAAGACCCTGCATCACCCAACCACCAGTAGCACCCTGTGCAGGACGCTTCATCTAAACAACAAACAAAACAAAAATACAAACCAAATCATCAGCAGACAGGAGTACCACCTTGTCCAGCCTTGCCCATCCGAGGAAAAACAAACAAACAAACACGCAGCACAAATCTCACCCTATATGAAGCTTACACAAACCACTGGGACCAACTTTAGGTGGGCAGAAACCAAAAGGAAGAATTCAACCTTGAAGCCTGGGAAAAGAAGACCTCAAGCACAGTAAGTTAAAAAAAAATAATGAAAAGGCAGAGAAATACCACACAAATGAAGGAACAAACTAGAAACAAAGAAGTCCAAATAAATGAAGAGATAGGCAAACTACCTGAAATGATAATGATAGTAAGATAGTAAAGATGATCAAAAACCTTGAAAACAAGATGGAGAAAATGCAGTAATCAATTAACAAAGACCTAGAAGAATTAAAGAATAAATATGCAGAGACAAACAACACAATTACTGAAATTAAAAATACTCTAGAAGGAATTAGTAGCAGAATATCTGAAGCAGAAGAACGAATCAGTGAGCTGGAAGATAAAATGGTAGAAATAACTTCTTGGGCACAGAATAAAGTAAAAAGAATGAAAAGAGCTGAGGATAGTCGCAGAGACCTCTGGGACCATATCAAATGCACCAGCATACGAATTACAGAGGTCCCAGAAGAAGAAGAGAAAAAGAAAGGATATGAGAAAAATTTTGAAGAGATTATAGTTGAAAATTTCCCCAACATGGAAAAGGAAATAGTCAATCAAGTCTCAGAGGTACAAAGAGTCCCATACAGGATAAACCCAAGGAGAAACTTGCCAAGACACATACTGATAAAACTAACCAAGACTAAACACAAACAAAGAATATTAAAAGCAGCAAGGGAGAAGCAACAAGTAACATACAAGGGAAACCCTATATGCTTAGCAGCTGATCTTTCAGCAGAAACTCTGCAGGCCAGAAGGGAATGGCAAGATATATTTAAAGTACTGAAGGGGAAAAAATCTACAACCGAGATTACTGTACCCACCAAGGATCTCATTCAGAACTGATAGAGAAATAAAATGCTTTTCAGACAAGAAAAAGTTAAGGGAATTCAGTACCACCAAACCAGCTTTACAGCAAATGTTAAAGGGACTTATATAGTCAAGAAATACAAGAGAAGAAAAGTGATCTACAAAATCAACTCCAAACAATTAAGAAAATGGCAATAGGAACATATATATCAATGATTACTTTAAATGAATTAAATGCTCCAACCAAAAGACACAGACTGGCTGAATGGATACAAAAACAAGACCCATATATATACTGTCTATAAGAAACCCACTTTGTATCTCAAGACACATACAGACTGAAAGTGAGAGGATGGAAAAGTATATTCCATGCAAACGGGAAGCAAAGCTGGAGTAGCAATCCTCATGTCAGACAAAATAGACCTTAAAATAAGGAAGACTACAAGGGATAAGGAAGGACACTACATAATGATCAAGGAATCAATCCAAGAGGAAGGCATAACAATTGTAAAAATCTAGGAGCACCACAATGCTATGACACTAGATATCAGTTACAAGAAAAAAACTAAGAAACACAAACACATGGAGATTAAACAGCACGTTTCTAAATAACCAACAGATTACTGAAGAAATCAAAAGTGAAATAAAAAAATTTCTAGAAACAAATGACAATGAAAACACAACTCAGAACCTATGGGATGCAGCAAAAGCTGTTCTAAGAGGGAATTTTATAGCAATACAGTCCTACCTTAAACAAGAAAAACATTGACTAGACAACCTAACTTTACACCTGAAACAACTGGAAAAAGAAGAACAAAAAACCCCAAAATTAGTAGAAGCAAAGAAATCATAAGGATCTCAGCAGAAATAAATGAAAAAGAAATGAAAGAAACAGTAGTAAAGATTAATAATTAAACTAAAAGCTGGTTCTTTGAGAAGATAAACAAAATTGACAAACCTTTAGCCAGACTCATCAAGAAAAAGAAGAATCAAATCAACAAAATTAGCAATGAAAAAGGAAACATTGCAACAAACAGTACAGAAATACAAAGGATTATAAGAGACTATTATGAACAACTATATGGCAATAAAATGGATAACCTGGAAGGAATGGACGGATTCTTTAAAAAGTTCAATTTTGCAAGACTGAACCAGAAAGAAATTATGAACAACCCAATTACAAGCACTGAGTTTGAAGCTGTTATCAAAAATCTCCCAAAAAACAAAAGCCCAGGACCAGATGGCTTCACGGGATAATTCTGTCAAACATTTAGAAAAGAACTAATGCCTATCCTTGTAAAATTCTTTCAAAAAATTGCAGAGGAAGGAACACTTCAAACACATTCTATGAGGCCACCATCACCTGATACCAAAACCAGACAAAGACAACACAAAAAGGGACAACTACAGGCCAATATCACTGATGAACATGGATGCAAAAATCCTCAACAAGATTTTAGCAAACAGAATTCAGCAACACATCAAAAAGCTCATACACTATGATCAAGTTGGGTTTATTCCAGGGATGCAAGGATTCTTCAGTATAGGAAAATCAATCAATGTGATACACCATATAAACAAATTGAAAGGTAAAAACCATATGATAATCTCAGTAGATGCAGGAAAAGCCTTTGACAAAACTCAGGACCCATTTATGGTTAAAACTCTTAAAAAAGTGGGCATAGAAGGAACCTACCTCAACATAGTAAAAGCCATATATGATAAGCCTATAGCAAACATTATTCTCAATGGTGAAAAACTGAAAGCATCCCCCCTGAGATCAGGAACAAGACAAGGGTGTCCACTTTCATAGCTATTACTCAACATAGTTCTGGAAGTCCTAGCTACAGCAATCAGGGAAGAAAAAGAAATAAAACCAACATATGACGCAGCAACCCCACTCCTAGGCATGTTCAAAATTGAAATAGAAACATGTATCCCATTGTTTATAGCAGCACATTTGTAATAGCTAGAACATGGAAGCAACCTAGATATCCATTGACAGATGAATGGAAAAAGAAGCTGTGGTACATATACACAATGGACTATTACTCAGCCATAAAAAGGAACGCGTGTGAGTTACTTCTGATGAGGTGGATGAACCAAGAACTTATATAACACAGAGTGCAGTGAGTCAGAGAGGAAAGATAAATATCATATTCTAATGCACATATAGAATCTAGAAAAGTGGTACTGAAGAATTTATTTACAGGGCAGCAATGGAGAAGCAGACATAGAGAATAGACTTATGGATATTGGGGGAGGGCAGGAGAGGGTGATATGTGTGGAAAGAGTAACATGGAAACTTACATTACTATATGTAAAATAGATAGCCAACAGGATTTTGCTGTATGGCTCAGGAAACTCAAACAGGGGCTCTATATCAACCTAGAGGGGTGAGATGGGGAGGGAGATGGGAGGGAGGTTCAAAAGGGAGGGGATATATATACGTGTGGCTGATTCATGTTGAGGTTTGACAGAAAACAACAAAATTCTGTAAAGCAATTATCCTTCAATAAAAAAATTAAAATTTTTTTCTTCTAGTTTTATGAAGATGTAATTGACATATACCACTGTGTAAGTTTAAAGTGTGCATCATAGTGATTTAATTTACAAGCATCATGATATCATAAGTTTAATGGGCATCCATCATCTCATATAAATACAAAATTAAAAAATAGAAAAATAAATTTTTCCTTGTGATGAAAACTCTTAGGATTTACTCTTAACAACTTTGGTATATAACATACAATGGTGTTAATTATATTAATCATGTTGTACCTGTTTATTTTATAACTGGAAATTTGTACCTTTTGACGACCTTCAGCCAGTTTCCCCCTCCCTAAATATGCTTAAAGATCTGCTTTTACTGGGTAATGTGTGTACATATTTCTGAAAGCACAGGCTTATAATGCAAAACAGCAGTCTCACTCCCATCTCTGTGTTTTCCATGCAAGCACCAATTGTCTATGTAAATCTTTTATCATAGCTTCTGGAGTTTAGCCTCATTTCTAAATAATATCAATTTTGGATAGTACCTTTTGAAAGCTGAGGAGTCCATAATAGTTTCCCTCATCTCATTCTTCTAAAATTGTTATGTCACAATTTTTGTTTTTGTTGTAACAATAACTATTTTTTTACTGATCCCAGAGTTATGCTTTGCTTAAATTTCCCTTCTTGTACAACTATTTTTTTTTAACCTTGGAATTTATTGTTTGTTAGTTTTCTCTTGTTTATCAGTTCTCCCCAGAGACTCGAGCAGATTTATGAAAACCCCCAGTGCCGTTTTCCACATGATCAGATGCATCAGGTAATCCATGAGACCCATTTCCTTCTGGAGATCTCCATCCTGGGAGCAAGTCTTCCAGCCCTGGACCCCATTTCTTTCTGCTCCATCCTTCAGATACTTTCTATGCCAGCTGCATCTCTGTCTTCATGGGTATCTCTTCACAAGTAAAGTAATTCCCTTTACTTCTTTCCCTGCTATAGTCTTGTTTTCTTTTTTCAATTTTGTTGAGTAGATTCTTGGGAAAAAGTGTATAGAAGTTAGTTGTTTGACATTTCTTGTATTGGTTATCTATTGCTTTATAATAACTTACTCCAAAATTTAGTCACTTGAAACAGTAATCAGCATTTTATTTTTCAGTCTCTGTGGTCAGGAATTTGGGAGCAAATTAGCTGGGTGGTTCTGGCTCAGGGAATCACATGAAATTGCAGTGAAGAGGTCAGCCAGGGAAGCAGCTATTTGAAGGCTTGACTAGGACTGCAGGAACTGTTTCTACGGTGACTGACTTAAAGACTGGCAGGTTGTTGCTGGTTGTTGGTTGGAAGCCTTATTTCCATAGGCCTCTCCACAGGCTGATTGAGGGCCCCCATGACCTTGTGACTAGCTTCTCCCAGAGTGAATGGTTCACAAGAGCAAGACAGAAGTGACAGTGTTTTTAATAACCTGGATTTCTGCCACATTCTGTTCCTTACAGATGAATCATTAAGTCCTGCCCACTTTCAGGGGACAGGAATCAGGGTCTACCTTTTGAAGGGAGGCATCTCTAAGATTTATTGGACATGTTTTAAAACCCTTACATCTTTCATGTCTGGAACCATCTTTTAACTCACCCTTCAGAGTGTGGAATTCTAGATGTAAGTAATGATGTTTCCTCAGAATTTTGAAGGCATTTTTCCATTGTCTTCCAGCTTCCAGTATTCTTTTGAGAAACCTGTTATCATTGTGAATCCTGATCCTCTGTACATGACCTGTTTTCTTCCTGAATAGCTGTAAGATGTTTTCTTTATCCTTGATGTTATGAAACAGCAAGGTGATATGTGTGTCTCTTTTCATTCATGTGAATACTCAGAGGAATATTTATATCAGGAAACATATCTTTTGTTCTGAGAAGTTTCTTATATTGTTTCTTCTCCATTATTTTCTGTTTTCTCATTTTGGAACTCTTATTGGTTAGTTGCTGAACCTCCAAGATTGATCTTTGAATTTTCTTGTATTTCATATATATATTATACTATTACATATTATATAGATCTTATATTTTTATTGTACTTCCCTCCGCCTCTTCCCTTCATTCTTATTTTATTCTTTTTAAGAGTGTATTCAACTTTCTTTTCCAATCCTTTTACTAAATACTTTATTTCCATTCTTCATTTATTTCCAAGAGCTCCTATGTCCTCTGATTACCCATTTTTTATATTTTTTCCAACTCCTATTCTTTTCTCAAGGGTGTAATCTCATCCCTTTATGGGTGTTACATGCAGTTGTTTTGAACTTTTTTTCTGTATCTTGTTTCTGTTTCTTTATCCTTCTTTTTTGTTCATTTGTCTCTATGTCTTTCATTTTGATACTTTTCGCAAATAACTAGCCACCTTTGGTCATCATTCATATCTAGGAGTGAGTCAGTATAATCTGCCTGTGTGCAGAGCTTGTCAGCTTCTGAGCTCTAGAAGTTTTCTTCTCACTGGTGAGCCTTTCTGTCTTTAGGGCTTCCCATGTATTTTCCCCTATCCAGAACCTTCTTCATTTCTTCCTAGATTTGGAAGTATGACTCAGACTTTTCGAATATTCCCCCTTCTCAAATTCTTTCTTTACAGAGTGCCTGCATGTGTATAGTGTACCTAATGCAGATCTTGGGGTTCTGTCTCAGTTTAGTTATCATTTTCAGAGGTTATGGCATGGCATTGTGCTCCTTCCTTTGTTTGATAACTATCAGTGTAGTTTGTTGATTTATTTTGTAATTGTTTTCTGTTTACTTCATTATGTCTTCGGGAAGAGAGAGTTAATGATCTGGATTCATTTGTAATTTTACTGAGCAGTTTTCCCCTGCTTTTTGAATTCTGAATGTTTGTTATCTGCAGAGTAGTAGTATGGATGTACAATAATTTCTGTAGCCAATACTCTGTTATTGGATTTTACTTTGTCCCTGGTTTTATGCATTACGAGTATTGCTGTTGTGGGCATCCTTTTCCATGCAACATTGGCCAAGGTTGTTATTTCTTTAGGATGGAATGCTGAGCGTAATTACTAGATCAAAGGCTGTAGTCAGTGAAGTCCTTAATACTTATTTGTAAGTTACTTTCTAAATTGTTGAGCTGGTTTATATTCTCTGTATCAGTTGGCATTGTTTATTTTAATTGGAGGCTAATTACTTTACAATATTGTGGTGGTTTTTGCCATACATTGACACGAATCAGCTACAGGTATATGTGTGTCCCGCATCCCTAACCCCCCTCCCACCTCCCTCCCCATCCCATCCCTCTGGGTTTTCCCAGTGCACCAGCTTTGAGTGCCCTATTTGATGCATCAAATTTGGACTGGTGACCTGTTTCACGTATGGTAATATACATGTTTCAATGCTATTCTCTCAAATCATCCCACCCTTATCTTCTCCCACAGAGTCCAAAAGTCTGTTCTGTATATCTGTGTCTCTTTCGCTGTCTCATATATAGGGTTGTTGTTACCATCTTTCTAAATTCCATATTTATGTGTTAATATACTGTATTGGTGTTTTACTTTCTGACTTACTTCACTCTGTATAACTGGCTCCAGTTTCATCCACCTCATTAGAACTGATTCAAATGTGTTCATTTTAATAGGCGAGTAATATTCTATTGTGTATATGTACCACACCTTTCTTATCCACTTGTCTGCTGATGGACATCTAGGTTGCTTCCATGTCCTGGCTATTATAAACAGTGCTGCGATGAACATTGGGGTACACGTGTCTCTTTCAATTCTGGTGTCCTCAGTGTGTGTGCCCCTCAGTGGGATTGCTGTGTCATATGGCAGTTCTGTTTTCAGTTTTTTAAGGAATTTCCACACTGTTATCCATAGTGGCTGTTCTAGTTTGCATTCCCACCAACAGTGTAAGAGGGTTCCCTTTTCTCCACACCCTCTCCAGCATTTATTGTTTGTAGACATTTTGATAGCAGCCATTCTGACCGGCATGAGATGGTACCTCATTGTGGTTTTGATTTGCATTTCTCTGATAATGAGTGATGTTGAGCATCTTTTCATGTGTTTGTTAGCCATCTGTATGTCTTCTTTGGAGAAATGTCTGTTTAGTTCTTTGGCCCATTTTTTGATTGGGTCGTTTATTTTTCTGGTAGGCGTTGTTTATTATAATTGAAAGAATAAAACAACTGCCAAGTGAAGAATTGTATTACATGCTGCACATTTTAGTTTGCACTTGTATTTGTCTCTCTGTCTCTTCTTTTGGCTGTTTTTGGTAGTGAGTATGGACAGTATTCGGAGAAAGCAATGGGACCCTACTCCAGTATTCTTGCCTGGAAAATCCCATGGACGGAGGAGCCTGGTGGGCTGCAGTCCATGGGGTCACTAAGAGTCGGACACGACTGAGCGACTTTACTTTCACTTTTCACTTTCATGCATTGAAGAAGGAAATGGCAACCCACTCCAGTGTTTTTGCCTGGAGAATCCCAGGGACGGGGGAGCCTGGTGAGCTGCCATCTATGGGGTCGCACAGAGTTGGACACGACTGAAGCAACTTAGCAGCATCAGCAGCAGCATGGACAGTATTTAGATTTTTCTTACTGATTTATCCATGCTTGTTTAATTTCATCTGATGGTTTTAAGGCTTTGTCATGTTGCAGATATTTTTTATTGCTTTCTTCTTACCTTTGTTTGCTTTTTAATGTGTCTTTAATTTCTCTGTGCACAAATAGTTTTTTAAAACGTAACTTGTCCTTTGGATTTTTGTGCTTTGGAAAGCTTTCTTCATCCCAGTATCATTCACTATCTTTCCTTACTTCCTTTAAATTTCATTTTGTAAATTTAACTGTTTAGTCCATTAATTTTTTTGTATAACGTAAGGCAAAGAACCTCATGTTATAGAATTTTTTCTCTGTATCAGTTCAGTTCAGTCACTCAGTCGTGTCCGACTCTTTGTGACCCCATGGACTGCAGCATTGCCAGGCTTCCTTGTCCATCACCAACTCCTGGAGATTGCTCAAACTCATGTCCATTGAGTTGTGATGCCATCCAGCCATCTCATCCTCTGTTGTCCCCTTCTGCCTTCAGTCTTTCCCAGCATCAGTCTTTTCCAGTGAGTCAGTTTTTCACATCAGGTGGCCAAAGGATTGGAGTTTCAGCTTCAACATCAGTCCTTCCAATGAATATTCAGGACTGATTTCCTTTAGGATGGACTGATTGGATCTCCAAGGGACTCTCAAGAGACTTCTCCAGCACCACAGTTCAGAAGCATCAATTCTTCAGCCTTTTTTATGGTCCAGCTCTCGCATCCATACATGACTATTGGAAAAACCATAGCTTTGAGTAGATGGACCTTTGTTAGCAAAGTAATGTCTCTGCTTTTTAATAAGCTGTCTAAGTTGGTCATAGCTTTTCTTCCAAGGAGCAAGCGTCTTTTAATTTCTTGGCTGCAGTCACCATCTGCAGTGATTTTGGAGCCCTGAAAAGTAAAGTATGTCACTGTTTCCATTGTTTCCCCATCTGTTTGCCATGAAGTGATGGGGCTGGATTTCATGATCTTAGTTTTCTGAATGTTGAATTTTAAGCCAACTTTTTTTCTCTGTACGGTTAAACTTATTTTTCTCTTGTCATTTATTATCATCTGGTTTTCAAATGATTTGAAAAGTCACCTTTTTTGTAACATTTCTCACAACCAGAGTCTGTTTCTTGGCTTTTAAATCCTATTCTGCTTATCTTTTTATTCCAATGCAACATACTTAAAAAAGACTGTATGTAGTCTTTGAATATGTTTTGTTCTTTCTCTGGTAATGCTAGTCCTTGAAAATCTCCCAAGATGCTAGTCAAGGTTCAAAACTGTGAGATGCCTTAGTCAGGGAATGGCCAACAGGCAGTTGGTTCTGAACCCCGGCTAGAGGGAGACCAGTGCAAACATGGAGCCTTGGAGCCACTTTCCTGGCACTGCCTAACATGGCTCTGCTGAGAAGGAGCATGGTCTCAGTTGGTGAAAAGGGTCAGTGAGCAGGTTCGCTCAGTATATGTGTGAAGTTTGGAGGGGTGTGGGATTTTGAAGCCTAATATGTAGTTATAGTTAGTAATACTTTAAAAAAGCTAAATTACCTATTGAATATAGAAGGTTCTACAGGCACCAAAGCAAGGGACTTTGAATGCCTCTTTCTTTTCCGGATGTCGTTTTACCTGCTTCATCTATGACTTTCTTTCCTTCTCATGGAAGGCTGTTGAGGAGCTGGGGATAAGGGAGTGAAGAACACAGAATAATGAGGACAGGGTCAAGGCGCTTCTATTTGTGTAATTTAAAGTGCACCTATAGTATTTTTTAGAGATGCCTTCACAACTTCAAACATTTCAGTCCCGTTGTAACTTTTTTTTTTTTAATTGTAAACAATGACTGGTAGGTTTATTTCAGAATTTCTGCTTGGCCTAGGGCAAATATATCAATGGACTACAAAGAGAATTCAGTTAAAAGTCCATATTCTTTTTTTTTAGTGGTAATTAAAAAAAAAATTTTTTTTTCATTGAAATATTCTTGAAAGCAAAGTCTTTATCACTCCTGCTTAGCTTTCAGAGTCCTCTTTGGTTGGAGAATCTGGTTCTATTCATAGCCATCACACGATCTTGACTGTGGCTGCAGCCTGTTCTCCCTTCTTATCTGCTGTGTAACAGTTCCCGATTCTTACAGTACAGTGTAGATAATGCTAGCCTATTCAATAAAATTTTACCAAAAGCAGAGGAGTAAGTAAAAGGAAGTAAGCACAGAGTGTAACATGTAATGAGATAATTTTTCAAAGGAGATCTAGTTTTAGCCTTCTTCAGCTCTGCTTTCTCTTTACCCCCGAGATTGCTTCAAATTTACAGAAGGCATCTTTCTCCAGCACTTGGGAGAACCTTCAAGCATATGTCGACTCTAAATTTCAAACCCCAAAAGAGAAGACTTCATGATTGACACTGGGAATGCTGAAAATGAGCATGGCTTATGCCTTCCACAAGAAATCATAACTAACTGCCAGTAGCTATTATGAGACAGTCATATCTAGCTATCGGAGAAGGCAATGGCAAGCCACTGCAGTACTATTGCCTAGAAAATCCCATGGATGGAGGAGCCTGGTAGGCTGCAGTCCGTGGGGTCGCTAAGGGTCGGACATGACTGAGCGACTTCACTTTCACTTTCACACATTGGAGAAGGAAGTGGCAACCCACTCCAGTGTTCTTGCCTGGAGAATCCCAGGGACGGGGGAGCCTGGTGGGCTTCCGTCTATGGGGTCACACAGAGTCGGACACGACTAAAGTGACTTAGCAGCAGCAGCAGCAGCATATCTAGCTATACCCCAGTAGGCTATTGTCTTTACTAGAGATATGCGTGTGGTAGGTGGGTGGCAATCTGTCACAACCTTTCATATGATAAATCTATATGATTTATCATGTAAAATTATAGTGGGAAATGGCAACCCACTCCAGTATTCTTGCCTAGAAAATTCCATGAACAGAGGAGCCTGAGGGACTACAGTCCATGGGGTCACATAGAGTTGGACACTACTGAGTGCACACACACACACACACACACATTATACTGATGCTCATCCTGTGGCTTTTAAAATGAAGCATACAGTATTTTATAATGAAAAAAACAATGGGATAGAACAAGTAGACTTGGATTCTAGTCTGATTAGAGTAAATAGTCTTGTCTCTTAGCCAGTGGCTCAGTGTTTCTATAGTTTTGTTGAAAGATTGGGATATAATTAGTCTATAATTTTACAGTTTTATCTTTAACTGAATTGTTTAAAATTATTATAGAATTTATACTTGAATTTTTCTCTTGATGATATATTAATCTCTTTTAATATGATTGACATAATAGTGAGGAAGTGTTCTGATATGAGAGAAAATAGTTTATTTTACAACAATACATTTTACAGGACAGGCTCTCCATTGTGCTGACAGGGAACCTGCCTGTATTTAAAAGGGGCTACAGGAGCTCACTGTGAGTTTTTTATGAAGTAAATATTTGCCTCTATACAGATTTAGATGTTCTTAAACAATTTAATTGTATATAGTTCTCTGTATACTTGGATTCTGTACTTTTTAGTTTTAGTTCATTCATATATTTGACATTTCATCATTAAAATTTTTAAGTTGAATTTAAGTAAAAGCACCATATGTTAAAATACTTTTAAGAGGGAGTTATTTGGTACTGTTAGTTAAATATGGAACGATTCTCTCCTTCCTACTTATGTGTGATCTATTTTTTTTTTTCAGAGTGAAAAGCTTCTGTTATATGATACAGTACAGAGTGAGCTAGAGGAGAAGATAAGAAGGCTTGAAGAGGACCGGCACAGCATTGATATTACCTCAGGTAAGGGGAATGCTGTGACTGTCACGTTTAAGTGACACGAAACCTTTGGTTTACTGAGGTGTCTCCTCATACCTAGTCTCCTATACAAATGGTATATAAATGAAATGTCCTAATGAGAGGGCAAGGAGGAAGACTGCTAAAGAATTTGCTGTGATTGTGATTGTTGCTTTAATTTGGACTCATACTTCAGAAAGATGTAGAAAATGAAGCACATGAAAAGGAATAAAATAGAAGTGTGACAGGAGCAACAGGCATAAGAATAATGTACTGTAAGAATAGTTAAGAATGTTATTACAACGTAAGAGTAGTATTGGAAGACAGCTACAGTATGTATTCTTTCCTCTAAGTCTTGGAAGATTGTCACGTGGAAGAAGGAAGAGAAACCTTTTCTCTTGGTCCTACACAAACTAGGACAAAAGGATGGATATTATAAGGAGGCAGATTTTTGTCTCAAGAAAAGGAAATACTTATTAATAATTAGATTAGGCCAAAGTGAAACTGGCTTTTTAGGGAAAGGCTTTCTACACCTTGGAAGATTTACTGGGTTATCCTATGGTTCTTGCATGTGTATTATGTTCAGTTCAGTTCAGTTCAGTCGCTCAGTCGTGTCCGACTCTCCGCGACCCCATGAATCACAGCGCGCCAGGCCTCCCTGTCCACCACCAATAAATTCTGTTTCTCCAGTATAAAATAGGCAGAGCAGACGAGCTGAGCTCTCAGGCCGTTGTTCAACTAGTTGGGTGACCATGGGTGACAGTTGTTTTAGCTTTCCTAAGTCAGTCTCTTCATACAATTGAAGTGATGAGACTGTCTGCCTGAGCAGTAGCTTCGAAGATTAGTTGAGACCATTCACGTGATGAATATTTAAGTGCCTGACATATATGTTCATCAGTTACTAGCATTAAGTGCCAAATTGAATTTTGCTCTAATGAAAGCAGAGGAAAATTCATAAATACATAGCTGTTCATGAAATCATATATAGTCATTATATACAGTATATACCCATATTTATAGCATATAAGCCACCAATACAGTTTTGCTACTATGAAATTAGTCTTTTTTTTCCTTTGATCTCAAGAAATCAGATAATACTTAATTTTTATTTACTTGCCAGAACTGTGGAACGATGAGCTTCAGTCAAGAAAAAAGAGGAAGGATCCGTTCAGTCCTGACAAAAAGAAGCCAGTTGTTGTGTCAGATATCCTTTTTCACATTTTCTGGGTTATTTTATTTTTTTGTTGCTGTAATGTACATTTTTGCACTGTGCATATCTTTGTAACTTTTATTAGTATACATTGTCTTTATTTGCATGATCCTGTAATAAGAAAAGATGATTTTTAAAAATGATTGAAAGCAGAAGGATATAGTTTAGATTAAGCGAGGTATAGAGGATAAGAAATTTAGCCATGATCTCAACACTGAAAATTAATATGGCTTTGTAGATCACAAGGGCTTTGAAGTGAAGCAGCTGTTTATTATATAGCATGATTGCTTAATTCTCATGTGTACTTTTTGACACTTTTAATGTCTCTGAAACTGGAATGTCTTTAAATTAAATTAATATATACATTCAATCTTGGCATTCCCTGTGGTACCCTCCCCTGGCTCCTGCTTTCCCCCTCGCCCACCTCAAAACAGTGATTAGGTTGTTGGTGTATCTTACTGTCAGAGACACCATAAGATTAAGAGAATATGGTTATAATATCTGAAGTACTAGAACATTCTTATGCTGGTACTAAGTTTTTTGAAAAGCAGTTTGGAGTCAGAATTCAGCATGCTGAAGGTTTCTGTCTGAAGTCATTGTTCCAGTCTCTGAAAAACAGAAATTTGGAAATATAGTTTAAAATTGAAATTCTTACAGCAAAATTGACCTTGACTTTTCAACGTCCGTATATAGTTTATATGTTACAAGATCTTGATATTCTTGAAGACTGGACAACAATAAGGAAGGTATGATTAAAAAGCAATGGAATTCAAGTATATTTTTTGTAGTCTACTTTTTAAGAGTCTATAATTTTCACTGCTGCTGCTGCGTCACTTCACTAATACATCAAAATATTGTAAATATGCTTTACTTTGCAACAGTCTCTCTAAGGCAGTTATTACTAATACAAATAACTGTGGATTGCAAGAGTATTTTAAGAGAGGCATGTTAGCAGTTTGATTGTATTTTTTCCTGTGATAACATAATTAATAATTTATGCAAAAGTATGAAAAAGTATTTAGGTTGCCCCAAAATAGTAATGGATTACCATTCTGTGCCTAGTTCTTAGCCTGGTACTGGCTCACAGAAGGCACTCAGATGTATTTGTTGAATGAATGAAAGTGACTGAATATTTGAACCTTTATTATACACTTCTGCATTTTGTCATTAAGCACTGAAATGTTAGAAGATTTTCTGTGTTGGTTTGAAAGTGGAGAGTTGTTTTCCTATTAAAACTTTCCATTCTTAGAAGTTTGTTAGTTGAGAATTTGAGATTATATTAGGTATTGATAACACCTCTAGAAGAAATTTTTATTCTTTTTATATTCCCATGGTTTTAGACATTGTGAATTTATTGAAGCAGATCATATTTCACTGTGTCTGTTATTAAGCTTGTAAGTTTTATATATTAAATGGATATCAAAATATACTTTGATTTTGAACTCAGACATCTTTCTTCTTTTTTTTTTAATTAAGGCAATGGCTACACTTGGTCCACATAGAGTGAAAACAGAACGTAAGTCATTTTGTCTGAGTTCAGAAATCTTCTCTTTGGAGACTTTTTAAGTCATCTACATACTAAACCACTCCCCCATCACTGGTTTCATTTAATCAGTGAAAACTATATGCAGAACTGTGAAAAATTCTGGAGTCTTTGCCTCATGTAAAGGTTTCAAGATTTCTGAATGGAATGTATTTCTTCTTTAGCGTTTCAACTGCATTACAATTGCTAATAATGGATCAGTAATCTTAAAAGTATTTATTTAGTATTTTTAATGGACTCAGTAATTCTAAAGGGGAAGTGTCTGGAGTCTGTGGATGGCCTTCAGAGAGCCTGTGAATAGGAATTATGGAATTTCAGTTCCACAAGCCTCTGGAATTGTGGGCAAAATTACTTCTGTATCTATATTTTCTATGAGAGAGATTAGAATGCTGGCAGTGGGGTTCATCAAAAATCCTGAAATCACTGCTAAAGTAGTGACGGACATTCTTGTCTAGAATAATTTCTGTTTCTGCCTTCTTTCACTGTATAGATTTAAGCCATGGATTCCTTTAAGAGTCTTACTACACTGTTGAGTGGGTCTCCTCCCCAGCCCCTGTTATCTTTAGCATGTGTATTCTTTGTTTTCTTCATGGCACTTACCACAATTTGTAATTTTTTGATTGTTTACATGTTTACCTGTCTCCTGAGAGAATCGTAAGCTCCACAAAGGTCAGAAATCTGTCTGTTTCAGTCACAGTGCTCAGAAAACATTTGTTGAGTGAATGCATGAGTGAATACTTACTGAAAACCTTTTACATACCAGGTACTTTTTGAGGTCAGTGAATGCAGTGGTGCAAGGGTTGAATCTCCTGGAACTCCTTGAGGGAGGCAGAATGATAATGTATAAAATAGATAACTAACTAGATAATGACAAATTGTAATAATTGCTATGAAGGAAATATAAAGCTGTGGTGAAGATTAACTGAGGAGTGGGTAGAACGGTTGGGGAAGACCTTTCTGAGGTGGTGACATTTGAATGGTGCACAGGGGTGTATTTCATGGTGTGCTTTTGACAGTGTGCTTCCATAAAGAATGTTTTGTTTTTTTTTCCTGCATGAGTTTATCTGATGAATCTCAAACCATTTCTAGAATTTAAAAATGAAAATTCTACTGAGGACATTTGCTTTTTAGAATCAAAATTTAGAAATTCTTGGAATATATGTTAAACTTTGCTTTTTTGAAAGTGTCAGTTGAGACAATATAAAGTGTCAGGTGAGACAATATGAAAAAATATTATTTTCAGTGAAAATATGATAACTCAGATTTTAAATTTTACTTAAAATTGGCACTAATAAAGCATAATGCATCGTTTCTCCTCCTTACACTTGTCTAGTTATTGATTTATTATATATTGTTTGTGTGTGTGTTAGTCATTCAGTTGTGTCTGACTCTTTGCAACCCCATGGACTGTAGCCCACCAGGCTCTTCTTTCCATGGAATTTCTCCAGGCAAGAATACTGGGTTGCCATTCCCTTCTCCAGGGGATCTTCCCCACCCAGGGATTGAACCTGAGTCTCCCACTTTGCAGGCAGATTCTTTACCATCTGGGCCATCAGGGAATTTTCAGTGGAAGTATGACAACTCAGATTTTAAATCTTACTTAAAATTGGCATTAATAATAGATAATATATCTGCCCTCTTGCACTTGTCTAGTTAATTGATTATATATTGTTTAGCTTTATTAAATAGCTCTATTAAAAACAGTGAATTATATAAAAAATGTGGGAAATGAAATTCTCTTTGTTTTTATTAGATGTAGGTTTGTTATCTAAAGAAATATTTTTAGTGTTTTTTCACATATATGCGTGGATTGGTATTAATGCTTAAGTGTTCTGCACTTTTGTTCTTCTGACAATGTCTTATTAATATAACTGTTTTTGAACTGATCCCTTTAGCACCCGTGAAACTGGAAAAACACCTGCACAGTGCTAGATCCGAAGAGGGAAGGTTATACTATGATGGTGAATGGTATATACGTGGACAGACAATATGTATTGACAAAAAAGATGAATGTCCTACAAGGTAAAAAGCCTTTATTGTTTCAATGCTGCTCAGTGTTAGAGTGTACTGCATTGTTGTCAGTAAGTTTTTGCTGCTTGTGTAGTGCATTCATAATACATTAATAATTGCCTACGGATTTCTTTCTTCTCGTGACGTATGATTTTATTCGCATGTTTGAACACCAATGTTAATGTTATACACTAGAGTTACATGTTAAGTTCCTGGACAAAAGCATTAACATAAGTGTAAAGATTAGAATTATTTAGCCAGGTAAGAGATCCCATTTGTTAATTCTTAAAATAGATGACTTGTTACGATCCTCATATTATGACCTTTAAACCAGACTACTATGAATTTGACAGTGTGCTTCCATTGTGTGGCTCTTAACTTTTGGGGGTATATTTTAGTATTTTGTATAAAAAAAATCTCATCAATTAGAATGGGAAAGGAATTGAAAATTAATGAAAATTTAGAGTGATGGTAATTAAAGTATAACTTGAAAACTGAAAATTGCCTTTTAAAAGATGCAACCTGTCTAGGCTTAAGTAAAGTTTGTATAATTATTTATAGAGCTGTCTAAGTTTTCTCTGGTGTGGCCTTTGGAAAATACTAATGTGCATCACTTTTTTAGTTCCTTTAGTAGTTTATTATTTAATCCTCAGAGTTTTTTTATCCTCTACAGTAAGAAAATAGCTTTTTCTAGGTAGTAATAGTAAATAAAGTGTTTGCATTTAGTATTGAATATACATTTCAGGAGCAAACTTTTCTCATAAAAGTCCATTGAACTAATTAATTACTAGGTTATATATATAATGCCCCTGGATTTTTTGCTTTATCTTATTGCTTTTGAGTCATATAACTGCTGCTACTTAGAATCTGTGTGTGTGTGCATGCTAGTTGCTTCAGTAGTGTCAGATTCTTTGTGATCCCATGGACTATACCCTGCCAGGCTCCTTTGTCCATGGGATTCTCCAAGCAAAATACTGGAGTGGGTTGCCATGCCCTCCTCCAGGGGATCTTCCTGACCCAGGGATTGAATCCATGTCTCTTAGATATCCAATATTGGCAAGTGGGTTTTTTACCACTAGCACCACCTGGGACGCATATATATATATATATATATATATATAAATACCCCTGGCTTCTTTGCCTTATCTTATTGCTTTTGAAACATGTAACTACTACTGTGTAGCATAAATGTGGTTAAAAAGGAAATGTTTGTGCTCAGTCACTAAGTTGTGTCCGACTCTTTGTGACCCCATGGACTGTAGCCGGCCAGACTGCTATATCCTTGCGACTTCCTAGGCAAGAATACTGGAGTGGGTTGCCATTTCATTCTCCAGGGGAAGACTCCAGGGGATCTTCCTGCACCATAGATCAGACCCGTGTCTCCTGTATTAGCAGGTGGATTCTTTACTATTGAGACACCAGGGTAGCCCTAAAAAGGAGATAAAATAGCATAAAAGAGGATTAAACACAAACGTAGCTTTAGAAAGACTTCTGTTAGGTTGGTGCAAACGTAATTGTGGTTTTGGACTGTGAATTTTAAATCATTGTTACTAGGTTCAGAAACATCTTTATTAATCAAAATAGGAACCATTACAATCAACACATTTTTGCCAATGAGAAATAAGTTTATTTCTGTAGCATAAAAATCCATGCTTTCTTGGAAAACATTTCTGCACCCTGCTGGTTGTAGAAACATTTTCCCCGCAAGAAGTTGTCAAAATGCTTGAAGTGGTTGTCTGTTGGCATGAGGTTAGGTGAATATGGCAGATGAGGCAAAACTTCGTATCCCAATTTGTTCAACTTTGAAACGATGGTGGTGCAGCGTGAGTTCAGGTGTTTTCATGGAGAAGACTTGGACCCTTTCTGTTGACCCATGCTGGATTCAGGCCTTGCAGTTTTCAGTGCATCTCATCGGTTTGCTGAGCATACTTCTTAGATCTAATGGTTTCATCAGGATTCAGAAAGCTGTAGTGCATCAGATGGGCAGCAGACCACCACGTAGTGACTACAACCTTTTTTTGGTGTAAATTTGGCTTTGGGATGTGCTTTGGAGCTTCTTCTTGGTCCAGCCACTGAGCTGGTCATTGCAGGTTGTCGTATAAAATCCACTTTCTGTCGCATGTCACAATCTGATTGAGAAATGGTTCATTGTTGCACAGAGTAAGAGAAGGCAGCACTTCAAAACAAGGAGTTTTTATTTTCGGTCAGTTTCTGAGGTACTCACTTACTGAGCTTTTTCACCTTTCCAGTTTGCTTCAAATGCCAAATGACCATCAGTTCAGTTCAGTTGCTCAGTCGTGTCTGACTCTTTGCAATCCCATGGACGGCAGCATGCCAAGTCTCCCTGTCCATCACCAACTCCCGGAGTTCACCCAAACTCATGTCCGTTGAGTCGGTGATGCCGTTCGACCATCTCATCCTCTGTCGTCCCCTTCTCCTCCTGCCCTCAATCTTTCCCAGCATCAGGGTCTTTTCAAATGAGGCAGCTCTTCACATCAGGGGGCAAAGTATTGGCGTCTCAGCTTCAATATCAGTCCTTCCAATGAACACCCAGGACTGATCTCCTTTAGGATGGACTGGTTGGATCTCCTTGCGTTCCAAGGGACTCTCAAAAGTCTTCTCCAACACCACAGTACAAAAGCATCAATTCTTCAGTGATCAGCTTTCTTCACAGTCCAACTCTCACATCCATACATGACCACTGGAAAACCCATAGCCTTGACTAGATGGACTTTTGTTGACAAAGAGTTCTAAGGAGTAAGCGTCTTTTAATTTCATGGCTGCAGTTACCATCTGCAGTGATTTTGGAGCCCAGAAAAATAAAGTCAGCCACTGTTTCCACGGTTTCCCCATCTATTTGCCATGAAGTGATGGGACCAGATGCTATGATCTTAGTTTTCTGAATGTTGAGCTTGAACATTCAACTTTTTCACTCTCCTCTTTCACTTTCATCAAGAGGCTCTTTAGTTCTTCTTCACTTTCTGCCATAAGGGTGGTGTTACTGATATTTCTCCCAGCAATCTTGATTCCAGCTTGTGCTTCTTCAAGCCCAGCGTTTCTCATGATGTACTCTGCATATAAGTTAAATAAGCAGGGTGACAATATACAGCCTTGACATACTCCTTTTCCTATTTGGAACCAGTCTGTTGTTCCATGTCCAGTTCAACTGTTGCTTCCTGACCTGCATACAGGTTTCTCAGGAGGCAGGTGAAGTGGTCTGGTATTCCCATCTCTTTCAGAATTTTCCACAGTTTATTGTGATCCACAAAGTCAAAAGCTTTTGCATAGTTGATAAAGCAGAGATAGATGTTTTTCTGGAACTCTCTTTTTCGATGATACAGTGGATGTTGGCAATTTGATCTCAAGTTGAGTTCTTCGACAACTTCTCGTGTAGTTGTAATAGGATCAGCTTTGATGATGGCTCTCAATTTTGTTGTCAGCTTCCGATGACCAGCTGCTGCACTCCTCATCTTCAAGCTCTCAGTTCCTTTGCAAAACTTCTTGATCCACTACTGCATTGTATGTTCGTTAGCAGTTCCTGGATCAAATGCATTGATGTTGTGAGTTTCTCTGCTGCTTTACAACCCATTTTGAACTCAAAAAAGTCACCCAAATCTGCTTTTTGCCTAACATCATTTCCCTTGTCTAAAATAAATATAAAATACACAGCAAGTAATAAGTCATTTGCAAAAAAACATAAAGTGAGAAATGTGCATTAAAAAATGATGTATAACATAACCACATTTATTTAGGAATGTATTTCAATATCAAATGGCAAAGTTCAGCAATGGAAAACTGCAATTACATTTGCACCAACCTAACATATAAAGATTAATAGTGTTAAAAAAAAAATCTGTATGAGTACCGTAGATGCTTGATACTGGGAATTAAGATTTGTATTTAGAACATATCCTACAACCATATCGATATGAGTTGGAGCTGTAATACCATATAAAGAACAGTTTTAGCTCCATTTTTTTGTCTTTAGGAGGTGGGATGGGAATTGGCAATGTGCTTTTAATAGTTCCAAGAGTAAATTTTACCAACTCTATTAAGAAAAGAAAGGAGAAAAAAAAAAAAAGAAAAGAAAGGAGATATTTGTGTAGCTGAATGTGGTATTTTTAGCAGCATGCCCTGCTAGTAGCATTCTGGTAAATGACAATTACATACCTGCGTCTACCCTTACAGTCCAGCTATTTTGGTTTTATAGCTAGTGCTCTAAAATGAGTGGAGGAGGCATATTGTCATTCATTCATTCATATTTTTTTTTCTTTTTAGTGCTGTAATTACAACAATTAACCATGATGAAGTTTGGTTTAAGAGGCCTGATGGAAGCAAATCTAAGCTTTACATTTCACAGCTACAGAAAGGAAAATACTCAATTAAACATTCGTAATCATGATTTAAGTGTTATCTAAATCTACCTTATTAGTGTTACCAAGTATGATGTGCCATGGGAATAAAAAAAATGTATTCAATAGCTTAATATTCTCATTGAATCATGAAAGACTGTGTATTTATAGGTAGTACTCTTAAGTAAACCTCATGTTGATATGTTATTAAAGGAGACAGTAATAAAAGTTTAGTCATGATCATTACATTTATTTGCCTTTTTGATCCAATGACCAATAGGTGTATATGGTAGGGGTTTCTTACTAAACTTTTTTCTTTGGTTTTTATGTAAATCTGTCTTACCTTTAGTGAACTGTGTTAGCAATGGCTACATTTATCTGCAGTTTTCTTGATTTTCAAGATCTTTTCTCTGATCATATCTTTGTAAATAAGCCTGATAAAATGTTTCCTATAAACGGTTTGTAATAGCACATTCGTGTTAAATCAGAACTAAAATTTAAACGTATATACGTATGTATAGATGGCTTCATCAGATTATTTAGAACTGATGGCCTTACTTTACAATCTTATTTTACCCAAAATTAAGCTATTGGGCTTGAAAGCTAAAAGGAGCACTTTTGTAGACTAGCAGCTTTCCTTCTCCTCTTCCTTGATTGTATGGTGGTGATCTGTTTTTACAGATCATACTTTATGTTGATTAGCAAAATTAGTGTCAAGTAATAACATGCTTCTTCCTGTGTTTCTTGTGAAATTTTGGAGGGCAGGTATTGATGCCTGGTATTTATGATACAGTATGTAAGTGGGTGGACAGTAACTGACAGTATTGTGGTACTTGCTGTACATGTCTGACCTTTTGAAACAGATTTTTAGTAAGCATTTTCCAGAGGTAAAACTAGGTTCATATCCTAATTTTATTTCTAGGGCAAAATAGACAGGGATGATCTCCTTGAATCTATTCCCAAATTAATACTTTTATCTTTGGTGTTTCTACACTTTAAGGCCACTTCGTGCAATTTAGAAAGTATTGGCCTCTCTTCCCCTAGTCACATTAAAAATTAACTTCTAAAACCTCAGGAACAGTACAGAGATCGAAGCCCTCAATATGGCAGCACAATTAGCTGTCGTATATATTAGGGTACAACCAAATCAGGTATTCCTGGTGGTCTTATGCACTTTAATTTCTGTTATATTGAGACTTAAGAGGGTGAAGAAGAGATCTTATTAACACTTAGGGCAGGAATATCTGCATTTTTCCGTTTGTTTTCTCACTGTTTTACCTCTGCAGACATCTTCCTGTGCAGATCACTACTTCAAAGTTGCCAAATGTTAATTAAAATATTTGACTTCTGAAATTCATTATCAGCAAAGTTATGAATGTTGTTCTGTTTCTAATTAACCTTAGCAAATGTACATAATGTCATAATCTGATAGTATTTGACAGTACTTATGTATACAATGTTTCATAAGCATTTTTAATAAGATTTGTATTTTTAAATTTAGTATATAATAAAAAGATGTGTTTGAGTGTCATTCGTAGTGTCTTGAATGACTTGTGCTTGAGTTCTTTTATTTATAACCTGTCTACTTCTGAGAAGGATTTGAGCCAGTTTACATTAATAAATATGGAGTGTTTAACAAATGTTACTGCTTTTCTGTTTCAACCTCTGTTGCAGATATTTAAGACAGTAAGTTATACTTAATTTAAATATATGTGTATATGTTCTACTTTAATAAAAATATATTGTATAAGTTCTGAAATTTTAAGTAAAAGTCATTATTTTAAAAACCATGATTTAGCATTTTTACTTTCAGAACTTCAATGTTTATATCACATAAAACACATTCCATAAAATTAATACTGATTCAGATAAGCATATGCTTGTCTGTGATTGAAGTACTATAAAATAGATTTCATTGTTGTCAGTTTGCCATTTGAATTCTGGTCAAATAGTTTAGGAGAACTGTTCAGTTCAGTTCAGTTGCTCAGTTGTGTCCAACTTTTTGCAACCCCATGGACTGCAGCACGCCAGGCCTCCCTGTCCATCACCAACTCCCTGAATTCACTCAAACTCATGTCCATTGAGTCGGTGATGCCATCCAGCCATCTCATCCTCTGTCATCCCCTTTCCTCCTGCCTTCAATCTTTCCCAGCTTCAGGGTCTTTTCCAGTGAGTCAGTTCTTCGCATCAGGTGGCCAAAGTATTGGAGTTTCAGCTTCACCATCAGTCCTTCCAATGAATATTCAGGACTCATTTCCTTTAGGATGGACTGGCTGGATCTCCTTGCATTCCAAGGGACTCTCAAGTCTTCTCCAACACCACAGTTCAAAAGCATCAATTCTTTGGTGCTCAGCTTTCTTTATAGTCCAACTCTCACATCCATACATGACTACTGCAAAAACCGTAGCCTTGACTAGACAGACCTTTGCTGGCAAAGTCATGTCTCTGCTTTTTGATATGCTGTCTAGGAGAACTGTTAGAATCTGCAAAATGTGATGTAGCAGCTGCTGGTAACTTTACAATCAGCCTGTGTCTTAGAATCAGTATGTGGACCTTTCCTGTCTCAACTTCCAGGATTTTATGCTTAGTCTATCCCTCCCCAACATTTACCATTAAAAGAATCTAATCATCACTAATCTGGTTCATCACTAAAAATAGTTAGCAAATGGTAAATGCACACTCCTTTCTGTCCCTCCTCACTGGCCACTGAGTACTTTTCATTGCAAACTTCTTTCACATAAAAGTCGTTTTGATGTATGTATTATTACTCAGTACTCAGACACCCCTGGACAGAACCATGCTGCTGCTGCTGCTAAGTCGCTTCAGTCGTGTCCGACTCTGCGACCCCATAGACGGCAGCCCACCAGGCTCTGCCGTCCCTGGGATTCTCCAGGCAAGAACACTGGAGTGGGTTGCCATTTCCTTCTCCAATGCATGAAAGTGAGAAGTGAAAGTGAAGACGCTCAGTCATGTCCGACTCTTAGCGACCCCATGGACTGCAGCCTACCAGGCTCCTCTGTCCGTGGGATTTTCCAGGCAAGAGTACTGGAATGGGTTGCCATTGCCTTCTCCGGACAGAACCATATACGATCGTAAATAATTGATAATTATTTTAAAAGAAGAACAAGAGTGTTGTTTGTTATTTCTGATTTTGATTTTGGATCCACTAAGTCCAATACACTAAAATTGAATTAAAATGAATTTGTAGATAAGGAAAATGGACGTAGGATGAATGAATACACTAGTTAGGATTTATGTAGTTTCTTGCCAAGTTGGAATATAAACTATTTTAATTGCTAAAGATGAGGAAATCTGAAGTATTGTTAAAAGAACATGCAAGCTCAGAATGGAGTTAAGGAAAACGCACGTTCCTTATGTTGTCTTCATGGATGAACTGCCAGAAGTATGCCTGATACATCAGATGGGATTAATTGAGGCATTTCCGTCATTGGTCACTGTGGCTCAGAGTCTTGTCCTTTACTTTCATAGGGCCCAAAACTTAAACTATATCCATATGCCCCTTGTGGGCTGAATTGTGTCTGCCCCCTCTCCTAAATTCATATGTTAAAGCCATCACACCCATTACCTCAAGACGTGACTATATTTGGAGATGGGGCCTTTGAAGAGGTGATTAAGTTAAAATGGGTGTTTACGTTAGGCCCTCATCCAGTCTGACTAATGTCCTTATGTTTTTTTATTTTCAAACTTTCTTTTGAGGAAATTTGGACACAAAAATTTGGATAGCAGATGTGTGCACGCAGAGGAAAGACCATATGAAGACAGAAGTCCACCACCTGCGAGCCGAGGAGAGAGGCTTTTAGGAGAAACCAAACCTGCTGACACTTTGATCTTGGACTTCTAACCTCTAAAATTGTGAGAAAATGCATTTCTGTTGTCTAAGCCACCCATTCTGCGGTATTTGTTATGGCGAGTCTGTCAAACTAGTAACACGCCCTGAGTTGACCACTGTGGGAAAGTTAGACCAACTCACTCATGGTGGATTGAAGTGACAGCTGCATGTCAATTTAATAATTTATATTGGGAAATATAGCTGAGAAGGAGACCTGACTCAAGTCAACTATTTGGCATATTGTTTCCTTCTAGGAAAATCTGTATGAAATCAAACTTGGAATCCAAAGATTGTTTTGTTGAAACCTTAGGGAGTCCACCCGTCCTCTCATTATGCTGGACACATTGTTATAATCTGATTTTTAAAAAATTCTATTGAAGTATAATTGATTTACAATCTTATGTTAATTTCTATTCTACAGCAAAGTGATTCTTGTACACATATATGTTCTAATTCCTATTCTTTTCCATTGTGGTTTATCACAGGATATTGAATATAGTTCCCTGAGCTATACATTGGGATCTTGTCATTTAGCCGTCCTGTGTAGTTTGTATCTGGTAGTCCCAAACTTCCAATCCACGTTTCCCCAGCACCGCTTCCCCCTTGGCAGCTGCAAATCTATTTCCTATGCCTGGAAACCTATTTCTGTTTTATATATATGTTCATTTGTGCTTTATTTTAGATTCCACATATAAGTGATATCGTATTTGTTTTTCTCTTTCTTACTTCACTTAGTACGTTAATCTCTATGTCCATTCATGTTGCTGAAAATGGCATTATTTCATTCTTTTTATGGTTAGTAATCCATTGTACACATACACCACAAATTTTTTTTTTAGTGTGTTTTTTTACTTACTTGGCTGTACTGGGTCTTAATTGCAGCATGTGAACTCATGTTGAGACATATGTGATCTCAGTTCCCCCACCAGGGATCGAACCCAGGCCCTGTGCATTGGGAGCACAGAGTCTTAGCCACTGCATCACCAGGAAAGTCCCAACACCACATCGTCTTTTTCCATTCATTTACTGATGAATATTTGGGTTGTTTTTATGTCTCCAGTTCAGTTCAGTTGCTCAGCTGTGTCCAACTCTTTGCAACCCCATGAACCGCAGCACACCAGGTCTCCCTGTCCATCACCAACTCCCGGAGTCCACTCAAACCCATGTCCATTGAGTCGGTAATGCCATCCAACCATCTCATCCTTTGTCGTCCCCTTCTCCTCCTGCCCTCAATCTTTCCCAGCATCAGGGTCTTTTCAAATGAGTCAGCTCTTTGCATCAGGTGGCCAAAGGATTGGAGTTTCAGCTTCAACATCAGTCCTTCCAATGAACACCTAGGACTGATCTCCTTTAGGATGGACTGGTTGGATCTCCTTGCAGTCCAAGGGACTCTCAAGAGTCGTCTCCAACACCACAGTTCAAAAGCATCAGTTCATCGATGCTCAGCTTTCTTTATAGTCCAGCTCTCACATCCATACATGACCACTGGAAAAACCATAGCCTTGACTATAGACGGACCTTTGTTGGCAAAGTAATGTCTCCGCTTTTTAATATGCTGTCTAGGTTGGTCATAACTTTCCTTCCAAGGAGTAAGTGTCTTTTAATTTCATGGCTGCAGTCACCATCAGCAGTGATTTTGGAGCCCAGAAAAATAAATCTGACACTGTTTCCCCATCTATTTGCCATGAAGTGATGGGACCAGATGCCATGATCTTAGTTTTCTGAATGTTGAGCTTCAAGCCAACTTTTTCACTCTCCTCTTTTCACTTTCATCAAGAGGCTCTTTAGTTCTTCACTTCCTGCCATAAGGGTGGTGTCATCTGCATATCTGAGCTTATTGATATTTCTCCCGGCAATCTTGATTCCAGCTTGTGCTTCCTCCAGCCCAGCTTTTCTCATGATGTACTCTGCATATAAGTTAAATAAGCAGGGTGACAATATACAACCTTGACGTACTCCTTTTCCTATTTGGAACCAGTCTGTTGTTCCATGTCCAGGTCTAACTGTTGCTTCCTGACCTGCTTACAGTTCTTTTCTGTACAGTTCTTCGGTGTATTCTTGCCACCTCTTTTTAATATCTTCTACTTCTGTTAGGTCCCTACCATTTCTGTCCTTTATTGAGCCCATCTTTGCATGAAATGTTCCCTTAGTATTTCTAATTTTCTTGAAGAGATCTCTAGTCTTTCCCATTCTATTGTTTTCATTGATTGCTGAGGAAGGCTTTCTTCTCTCTCCTTGCTATTCTTTGGAACTCTGCCTTCAAATGGGTATATCTTTCCTTTTCTCCTTTGCTTTTCCTTCCCTTCTTTTCACAGCTATTTGTAAGACCTCCTCAAACAGCCATTTTGCTTTTTTGCATTTCTTTTTCTTGGGGATGGTCTTGATTCCTGTCTCTTGTACAATGTCATTTTATGTCTTAGCTATTGTAAAATACTGCTGCTATGAACATAACATAGAGGTGCATGTATCTTTTTTAATTACAGTTTTGTCTGGATGTATGCCCAGGAGTGGGATTTCTGAATTATGGCAACTCCGTTTTTAGTGTTTGATTTGGTTTTTCCTGGTGCACTGCTGCCTGGGATCTCACTGTGAATACCAGGTGCACAGCCCCCCTCTAAGTTCCTTCTATACTATGTACTTTGCCACTCTGCCCTGTTTATTGGACCAGTGTGATCCCTGGCTCATGAGCAGTAATAATGCTTGTAATTTGAATGCCTGTTATGTGCCAGGAACTTCTTTTAAAATTAATTTACTTTTTATTGAAGGATAATTATAGAATTTTGCTGTTTTCTGTCAAACCTCAACATGAATCAGCTACAGGTATACATATATCTCCTCCCTTTTGAACCTCCCTCCCACCTACCTCCCCACCCCACCCCTCTAGGTTGATACAGAGCCCCTGTTAGAGTTTCCTGAGCCATACAGCAATTCCTGTTGGCTATCTATTTTACATATGGTAATGTAAGTTTCCATGTTACTCTTTCCATACGTCTCACCCTCTTCTCCCCTTTTCCCAGGTCCATGTGTCTATTCTCTATGTCTGCTTCTCCATTGCCTGTAAATAAATTCTTCAGTACCGTTTTTCAAGATTCTGTATATGCGCGTTAGAATACATTATATGTGCTTTATCTTTCTTTCTGACTCAGTTCACTCTGTATAATAGGTTCTAGGTTCATCCACCTCATTCAGTTCAGTTCAGTTCAGTTCAGTTCAGTCACTCAGTCGTGTCCGACTCTCCACGACCCCATGAATCACAGCACGCCAGGCCTCCCTGTCCATCACCAACTCCCGGAGTTCACTCAAACTCATGTCCACAGAGTCGGTGATGCCATCCAGCCATCTCATTCTCTGTCGTCCCCTTCTCCTCCCGCCCCCAACCTTTCCCAGCATCAGAGTCTTTTCCAGTGAGTCAACTTGTCGCATGAGGTGGCCAAAGTATTGCAGTTTCAGCTTTAGCATCAGTCCTTCCAATGAACACCCAGGATTGATCTCCTTAGAACACCTCAAATGCAGTCCTTTTATGGCTGAGTAGTATTCCATTGTGTATATGTACCACAGCTTCTTTTTCCATTCATCTGTCAAAGGACATCTAGGTTGTTCCATGTTCTAGCTATTGTAAATAGTGCTGCAGTGAACAGTGGGATACGTGTGTCTGTTTCAGTTTTGGTCTCCTCAGAGTATATGCCTAGGAGTGGGATTGCTGGGTCATATGTTGGTTTTATTCCTAGTTTTTTAAGGAATCTCCATACCATCTTCATAGTGGCTGTATCAGTTTACATTCACACTAACAGTGCAAGAGCGTTCCCTTTTCTCCACACTCTCTCCAGCATTTATTGTTTGTAGACTGTTAGATAGCAGCTGTTCTGACCAGTGTGAGGTGGTCCCTCATTGTGGTTTTGATTTGCATTTCTCTGATAATGAGCAATGTTGAACATCTTTTCATGTGTTTGTTAGCCATCTGTCTTCTTTGGAGAAGTGACTGTTCAGGCCTTTTTCCCACTTTTTGATTGGGTTGTTTGTTTTTCTGGCATTGAGTTGTATGAGGTGCTTGTATATTTTGGAAATTAATCCTTTGTCCATTGTTTCATTTGCTATTATTTTCTCCCATTCTGAGGGTTGTCTTTTCACCTTGCTTATAGTTTGCTTTGCTGTGCAAAAGCCTTTAAGTTTAATTAGGTCCCACTTGTTTACTTTTGTTTTTATTTGTGTTACTCTAGGAGGTGGGTCATAGAGGATCTTGCTTTGATTTATGTCATCGAGTGTTCTGCCTATGTTTTCCTCTAAAAGTTTCATAGTTTCTCATCTTACATTTAGGTCTTTAATCCATTTTGAGTTTATCTTTGTGTTTGGTGTTAGGAAGTTTTCTAATTTCTTCTTTGGCATGCAGCTGTCCAGTTTTCCCAGCACCATTTATTGAAGAGGCTATCTTTGCCCCATTGTATATTCTTGCCTCCTTTGTCAAAAAATAAGGTACCCATAGGTGCATGGGTTTATTTCTGGGTTTTCTATCTTGTTCCATTGGTCTATATTTCTGTTTTTGTGCCAGTACCATACTGTCTTGATGACTGTAGCTTTGTAGTATAATCTGAAGTCAGGAAGCTTGATTCCTCCAGCAGCATTCTTCTTTCTCAAGACTGCTTTGGCTATTCGGGGTCTTTTGTGTTTCCATATGAATTGTGAAATTTTTTGTTCTAGTTCTGTGAAAAATGCTACTGGTAATTTGATACAGATTGCATTAAGTCTGTAGATTGCATTTGGTAGTATATTCATTTTCACAATATTGACTCTTCCTACCCAGGAACATGGAATATCTCTCCATCTGTTCATGTCATCTTTGATTTCTTTCATCAGTGTCTTATAATTTTCTGTGTACAGTTCTTTTGTCTCCTTCAGTTCAGTTCAGTTCAGCTCAGTCGCTCAGTCGTGTCCGACTCTTTGCAACCCAATGAATCACAGCACGCCAGGCCTCCTTGTCCATCACCAACTCCCAGAGTTCACTCAAACTCACCTCCATTGAGTCGGTGATAGGCAAGTTTATTCCTAGGTATTTAATTTTTTTGTTGCAATCGTGAATGAGGGTGATCCCTTAATTTCTCTTTCTGATTTTTCATTGTTAGTATATAGAAATGCAAGTGATTTCTGTGTATTGATTTTGTATCCTGCAACTTTGCTAAATTCACTGATTAGCTCTAGTAATTTTCTGATACTATCTTTAGGGTTTTCTGTGTCCAGCATCCTGTCATCTGCAAACAGTGAGAGCTTTGCTTCTTCTTTTCTGATCTGGATTCCTTCTATTTCTTTTTATTCTCTGATTGCTGTAGCTAGGATTTCCAGAACTATGTTGAATAATAGTGGTGAAAGTGGACACCCTTGTCTTGTTCCTGATCTCAGGGGGAATGCTTTCAGTTTTTCACCATTGAGAATAAAGTTTGCTGTAGGCTTATCATATATGGCCTTTACTGTGTTGAGGTAGGTTCCTTCTATGCCCATTTTTGAAGAGTTTTAATCATAATTGATGCTTTTGAACTGTGGTGTTGAAGACGATTCTTGAGAGTCTCTTGGACTGCAAGGAGATCCAGCCAGTCCATCCTAAAGGAAATCAGTCCTAAATACTCATTGGAAGGACTGATGTTGAAGCTGAAACTCTAATACTTTGGCCACCTGATACGAAGAACTGACTCACTGGAAAAGACCCTGAACCTGGGAAAGACTGAAGGCAGGAGGAAAGGGGATGACAGAGGATGAGATGGCTGGATGGCATCACTGACTCAATGGACATGAGTTTGAGTAAACTCCGGGAGTTGGTGATGGACAGGGAGGCCCGGCATGCTGCAGTCCATGGGGTTGCAAACAGTCGGACACGACCGAGCAACTGAACTGAGCTGACTGAATCGTAAATGGGTGCTGAGTTTTGTCAAAGGATTTTTTGCGTCTGTTGAGATTATCATATGGTTTTTATCTTTCAATTTGTTAATATGGTGTATCACATTGATTTTTGTATATTGAGGAATCCTTGCATCCTTGGAATAAACCCAACTTGGTGAATGAGCTCATGGTGTATGAGCTTTTTGATGTGTTGCTGAATTCTGTTTGCTAAAATTCTGTTGAGAATTTTTGCATCTATGTTCATCAGTGATACTGGCCTGTAGTTTTCTTTTTTTGGTGTTGTCTTTGGTTTTGGTATCAGGTGATGGTGGCCTCGCAGAATGAGTTTGGAAGTGTTCCTTCCTCTGCAGTGTTTTGAAAGATTTTTAGAGGGATAGGCATTAGCTCTTCTCTAAATGTTTGATGGAATTCTCTTATGAAGCCATCTGGTTCTGGGCTTTTTTCTTTGGGAGATTTTTGATTACAGCTTCAATTTCAATGCTTGTAATTGGGTTGTTCATAATTTCTATTTTTTCCTGGTTCAGTCTTGAAAGATTGAACTTTTCTAAGAATCTGTCCATTTCTTGCAGGTTATCCATTTTATTGCCATATAATTGTTCATAATAGTCTGTTATAAATCTTTGTATTTCTGCATTGTCTGTTGTAACCGCTCCTTTTTCATTTCTAATTTTGTTGATTTGATTCTTCTCTCTTTTTTTCTCGTTGAGTCTGGCTAAACTTTTGTCAATTTTGTTTATCTTCTCAAAGAACTAGCTTTTAGTTTTATTAATCTTTACTATTTTTTCTTTCATTTCTTTTTCATTTATTTCTGCTTGGATCTTTATGATTTCTTTGCTTCTACTAATTATGTGGGGTTTTTTGTTCTTTTTTCAGTTGTTTTAGGTGTAAAGTTAAGTTGTCTATTCGATGTTTTTCTTGTTTCTTAAGGTAGGATTATATTGCTTTAAATTTCCCTCTTAAAACGAATTTTGCTGCATTCCATAGGTTTTGAGTTGTCGTGTTTTCATTGTCATTTGTTTCTAGAAATTTTTTGATTTCCCTTTTGATTTCTTCAGTAATCTGTTAGTTATTTAGAAATGTGTTTTTTTAATATCCATGTGTTTGTGTTTCTTATAGTCTCATAGCATTGTGGGCAGAGAAGATGCTTGATACGATTTCAGTTTTCTTAAATTTACTGAAGTTTGATTTGTGACCCAAGATGTGGTCTATCCTGGAGAATGTTCCATGTGCACTTGAGAAGAAGTTCAGTTCAGTTCCGTCACTCAGTCGTGTCCAACTCTTTGTGACCCCATGAACTGCAGCACGCCAGGCTTCCCTGCATCACCAGCTCCCGGAGCCTACTCAAACTCATGTCCATCACATCAGTGATGCCATCCAACCATCTCATCCTCTGTCGTCCCCTTCTCCCGCCTTCAGTCTTTCCCAGCATCAGGGTCTTTTTCAGTGAGTCGGTTCTTTGCATCAGGTGGCCTAATTACTGGAGTTTCAGCTTCAGCATCAGTCTTTCCAGTGAGTATTCAGGACTGATTTCCTTCAAGATCGACTGGTTGGATCTCCTTGCAGTCCAAGGGACTCTCGAGAGTCTTCTCCAACACCACAGTTCAAAAACATCAATTTCCAACTCTAACAACCATACATGACTACTGGAAAAACCATAGCTTTGACTAGATGGACCTTTGCTGGTAATTCTGCATTTGGATGTAATGTCCTAAAGATATCAATGAGATCCATCTCATCTAATGTATCATTTAAGACTTGTGTTTCTTTATTAATTTTCTGTTTTGATGATCTGTCTGTTGGTGTGAGTGGGGAGTTAAAGTCTCCTATTATTGTGTTACCATCAGTTTCTCCTTTTATGTCTGTTAGTGTTTGTCTTATGTTTTGAGGTGCTCCTCTTTTGGGTGCATAGATATTTACAAGTCACTGCTGTCAGAGTCCTTTCCCTTGCTGGGAGTCACAGTCCACCTTACCTCCGTAGGATGACCTCCAACACTGTGCTGATCTCTGGACCTGCTGTGGGGGCAGCTCAGATTCTAATCTGGCCCTATGCCTCTGTGTGCTTGGCCTCCACTGTCGACAGCTATCAGAGCTAGTGTGTTTTCTTTTGTGGGAGCTCTCAGTGGCCTTTTATGTATTCCGTCGACAGAGTCTGCTTAGTTGATCATGTGGATTTAATCTGCAGCTTGTACAGCTGGTGGGAAGGTTTTGGGTCTTCTTCCTTAGGCACACTGCCCCTGGGTTTCAATTGTGGTTTTATTTCCACCTCTACATGTGGCTCATCCACTGGGATTTAGCTCCTGATGCTGCCCTGGAGGGCTTGGGTTTGCCCCTGTGAGATCCAGGTGTGGGCGTGGTGCAGCTGCTAGGGTTGCAGGGGTTCTGGAAGCACCAGGTATTCAGGGAGTTAGGCAGCTAGGGCAGCAGGAAATATAGTGCTCTAGAGGATATGGTAACCAGTATTGGCCAACACCCTCCAGTATTCTTGCCTGGAGAACCCCCTCTCTGACAGAGAAGCCTGGCAGGCCACAGTCTACGTGGTTGCGAAGTGTCGGACACAACCAAAGTGACCCTGCATGCATAGACGCAAGACTTTTTTTTGCTGGGGGCAGCTCTGTCCCAGTGAGAGTTGAGCGTGAAGGTAGTGCAGCTGCTTGGCTTTCAGGGATGCTGGTGGCGCCAAGTGTGCCAGGACATGGACTGTCTCAAGCACAGGAGTTATGGCCCTATCAGGGTCTTTTTTCGAGCCTTTCTAGCTGGCCATCAGAAGGCCTCTTTGGCCAGTCTTTCTCCATAGCTCTGCCCCATTCAGGCACTTAGAGGGTTCCCTTGCCTGGGGTCCTTCTCTGTTGTTTGGTGCATCAGGCACATAGAGGGGCACCCCTGGTTGGGGTCCTATTCTGTAGTTCCATGGGTCAGGTGTTTGCTGGGCCAACCTCTCTATTGTTCAGCTGCGGATGCTTGTGTGTGGGAAGAGAGAGTCTGTGGTGATGACTCCACCCCTTACGTGTGACTCAGCAGTATCGCCTTGCTTCCATGGCTGCCTGGCTTTCCTCCATCGGCATTTCCCACCACAATCCCCTCCCTCACATCCCCTCAACCTGTCTCTCCGCAGTCAACAGCAGCCCTTGCCCTGGGATTGCTCCACAATCCCTAAACTCCAGTTCCCAGCCGCTGCCCCTTCCCGGAGACCAGGGTTCCTATCTGGGGTATCTATGACTGCGGCAAGGACTGTCTGATTCTCATTCCAGTTAGGCTGCCACAGGTCCGCTGTTTCACTCTCAGCCTTAAATGTTTCTCCTCTCACTCAGACAGTTGCCCCGCTGTGGGGATCAGACCCCTGCTTCAGTTCCCCCACCTGCCGAGGGCAGGTCCAGTCCTACTAACACTCCTGTTTTTCCCCCTAGTTCCTTCCTCCTGCCAAGTTTTGCGTGGTTCTATATATTCTTTTCCACTGGTCAGGTCCTCCTGTCCGCTCTAAGCTGGTGTTCTGCATGAAGTTCTGTGCCTGAAGGTGTATTCGATGTATCCGAGGAGAGAGATGTACTCCATGTCCACCTACTCCTCTGTTCTCTTATTCTCTAAGGAGTGATTTCTGGAACTATGTTTCGTATATAAATAGAAATTCCTTGGTGGCTCAGACAGTAAAGAATCTGTTTGCAATGCGAGAGACCTGGGTTTGATCCCTGGGTCTGGAAGATCCCTTGGAGGAGGGAATGGCTACCCCCTCCAGTATTCTTGCCTGAAGAATTCCATGGACAGACGAGCCTGGCGGGCTACATACAGTCCATGGGGTTGCAAAGAGTTGGATACAACTGAGTGACTAACATTTTCACTTCACTTTTCATTTCAGAAAGTCATTTGATATTTTTCATGTTTAAAACGAAATGACCCTAAATGTTGGAATTCTGATATGCTTTGTTTATAAAATTACTGTTTAATAGGAATTTTCTGGTAACTTTTTCTCAAGGTATGGGCGGCAAAAGATTGTGGCAGAACTTATATTTTGAATGTTTTTAAACTTAGTTGATTATCTCAAGTTTCCAATCTTTCTGAAAAATGTGTATTTGATACATATATTATCTATTATCTGTTTATAACTAGGAAGCAATTATAAGCTTAAGATTTCTTTTCTCCTAAACTTATAGTTAATATATACTCTTTCAAAGACACAGTTTATTAAATGAAGGTCAAGGGGAAAAGGTATGTAGTAACTTTCTTTAGAATTCACCTTTCCTTTCCTTTTCCATTTTTCTGTATCTAGTGGGTGAACTTGCCAGGAGACGTTGCATACTCTTGAAGAGAGAAATGCCATAATTCTAGTCCAGAAGCAGGTCATCTCTGCTAGTAAAGATTACAATTTACGTTAAACTGCTTAGAAAACCAAATTCTTAGGCAGAAGCTAAATGATATCTGCTGTTAGTGGGATGGTGAAAGAAATGTATTTTGCTTATTATTGAACAGATGTGGAAATGGTATTGCTAATGGCAGAGATAGTGAAGTTCTCACTTTTTTGAAGATAAATTTATGGTTTCAGTATATTATGTTTTAAGTTGCCAACAAAGGTCCGTCTAGTCAAGGCTATGGTTTTTCCCATGGTCATGTATGGATGTGAGAGTTGGACTGTGACGAAAGCTGATCGCCGAAGAATTGATGCTTTTGAACTGTGGTGTTGGAGAAGACTCTTGAGAGTCCCTTGGACTGCAAGGAGATCCAACCAGTCCATTCTAAAGGAGATCAATCCTGGATGTTCATTGGAAGGACTTATGCTAAAGCTGAAACTGCAATACTTTGGCCACCTCATGCGACGAGTTGACTCACTGGAAAAGACTCTGATGGGGGCGGGAGGAGAAGGGGACGACAGAGAATGAGATGGCTGGATGGCATCACCGACTCTGTGGACGTGAGTTTGAGTGAACTCTGGGAGTTGGTGATAGACAGGGAGGCCTGGCGTGCTGTGATTCATGGGGTCGCGGAGAGTCAGACACGACTGAGCGACTGAACTGAACTGAACTGATGGATAATTGTACTTATTAAGGAAAGATGATTTGAAAAAAAAAGACATCAGGCACTATTTAAATTATTCATTGGCTACGGCCATTTTTGATTTGAAGCTTACACTCCACGGTGTTAACCTATACATATTTTATCAACATACTTATGTTTGTGTAAATAATAACACCCTTGTCTTCCTCATGTTACAGGAATCTTCAAGTTAATATCCCCTTTCCTAATTTTTTTCAGTTGACTTTCTGACACTTAAATTTGTCATGAACACCAGGACTTCAAATTCTGTTGATTTCTGTCTTAAAAAACATAATAAACTTCTTTAATTTCACCACAAATTCAAGGAATAAAACTAAAAGTATGGGTAAAATTGTTCACGTGAGAAGGAAAAGCAGTCCCTGATAACTGGGAACTGTCTGGTGCTTATTTTGGTATTCTGTTGAACATCAACAATTGCTTAAAACATCATCATCAAACAAGGCCACTCTGTGTCCATGATGAAGTGAGACAAAATACCAAGACCCTGCTCCCCCTCATAATCTTGTGTAAGTAGAGACAAAACCAGGGTCAGCCTGCCAACCACAAAAATCCGAAGCCTTACCCTGTCCTGGCTACTATGAACAGCTGCTGCTGTCCAATCAGTGATGGCTTTGGCCTTGTTTCATTCCTCCTGCCATATTAATAAGATTTATTAAGATGCCTAATCACAGAAATGCTGCACTTCCTGACAGTATCCTATTCAGAGGATCCAACCCCAGATCTTCTGTGAATCCAACCCCAGATCTTTTACTAAGAGCCCACATCTTTTAAGTCCTTTCTCGCACCTTCTTTCTCAGACATCCGCAGTTCCCCATGCTGTGTTGTGCCCCCTTGTGCAGTGAGCAGAAAACGCAACTTGTTGAACTACAGGTGTGTTTGTTATGAGTGGCCTTTGGCTGGATTGTGTTAACACATGGAACCTTTAAACCTGTTTTGCCTGAAGAGGTCTTGTTAGATTTAGTCTAAAGATACTTAGGTGTGTTATAATAGAGCTCCCATTGTGTGATTATAGTTAAATGATAATATATGGTAACCTTTGATTTTTTAGTTACATTGTAGAAGAATAATAAAAGACAAGGTGAAAGGGCATTTCACGAAAGACGCTTGCACTGCAATCTGACTTACATAACACTTTGCTTCCCCCACCAGAAAATAACGCTAATATTTTAACTACTTTAACCAGGGACTGTCTCCTGGAAATGTAGAAGTTGTATTACGATTGCATTTTGATTAAAACCTGAAGGTGGCAGTAAATTCCTACAAGTCTTAGGTGCTTAGTTTGGAATTTGTAATTTTTCATCTAATCATTCAAAATTGTACAGTGAGTCCACAGTCGCATTTAATTCTGTTTCATACTATTTAAAGGGTGTTCAGGAAGAAGATGAAGTTCTAAACAAGCATTGTACTGTTATTACTGTTTACTGATTAAAAAATTTACCACGTAAAAGGCTTAGGAACGTTGCAACAGCTTATATGCTTTAGAGTTACTACAGAAACAAAGTATGGAATAAAACAAAGGAAACATGAGAACTTTTCATAAGATCAAAGTGCTCGGAAGGGATGTGGTAGTAAACAGTTTAATTTGTCTATTAAATTCATAGCCCTGTTGTGAGCTTTTGTTCTCCACTTCCCCGGTTTTATCCTTAACATTCTTTAGTTTTGTATGATTGTGTTTTACCCAATGATCTACCTATAATCAGTAGGATTTCTAGACTATTATTAATCAGGAATAGCCTAACTGATAATTTCATAAAGGACATTTATAAATGGCAAGTTTATAAATATTAATTCATATTGGAAAATGAATTATTTCACAGATCTTTAACATAAAGATCTAAAACAAGAGCATTTCATAGTTCTTTCTCATGTTGTCATTCTCTTCATTGTCATTGTTACATTTTCTCTCATTGTCATTGGTACATTGATTTATACCCAAATTTAGAGTTATGCTTTAGTGATCCCAGTATATAGACACACAATTATTTGAGCTTTGAAAATTGGGAAACAGGATTTCTGTAACCTTACTAGATTAAAGTTAAAATAAACAGGTACTGTATGTATTGGGGCTTCCCAGGTGGCTCAGTGGCAAAGAATCTGCCTGCCAGTGCAGGAGATGCAGGAGTCACAGATTCAATCCCTGGGTTGGGAAGATGCACTGGAGAAGGGAATGGCAACCATTAGTTATCAGTTTAGAAATTATTAAAATATGGATGGTCTGAAATTTTAAGATATTATTTTATCTCTTCACTTAATTTTATTAACTCTATTTTAAACTATTCTATTCTATTCTTAAGGTTATAGTATAGTAACAAATGACTTTGTTAATCACAGTAAATACAACTTTAATTTTCATAATTCATATGATTTATTTTTATTATTTTTTTAATGATAGTTTCTCTTAGGCAGTCAGAAATTTTACATGAAGAATGAAAGAGGTTAGTCACGAGTTTGTTTTATTTTTGACCATGGAAAAATATAAAGTTAGAAGCAAATACATCCTGGGATTTCCCTGGGGGTCCAGTGGTTAGGACTCTGTGCTTCCAATGCAGGGAACATAGGTGTGACCCCTATGTCAGGAACTGAGATCCCACATGCCACAGGGTGAGCCAAAAAGTGTATATAAAAAAAGAAGCATAGACATCTGACAGGTATATTTATTCCTGAAATATTAATAACTCTTCATAGTATAAAATTTCCAAAGTAGTTATTTTTAATATGGCAGTTATTCTCAATAGTTATACATGACTAGTTTATTTCATTTTCAAAGTGTTTTGACTTATTTGTAATACTTGAAAAAATAGTAAACAAGTCTTTTTTTTAACATTTTCGTTATAGAATATATCTAACTTAGTGATACACCTATAACATTATCCCTCACAGAGATTCACTAATTGTGCTGTGTGTGTGTATTGTCTTTAAGGACATTATTTTTAAAGCTATATCAGTGTCATTCAAAAAGAAAGTCTTTTAACTGTAGATTCAGTATAAGTTAGAGCTATTTTAGCTTATGTGCTTGAATTCCATTTTTCAGATGGAGAGCATAATAGTAAATATGACTCCCTACTTGTGACCCCCAGCTTAAAATGTAGTTTTTACAAATTAAGTCTCCATCAGTTATTTGTAATTATTGACTCTAGTGGTGATTAATACTGGCTGTCAGCAGAGGGCGCTTTGAGGTTTTTTTTTTTTTTTTTTCCCCAGTAGCATCCCAAGATACTGGCAGCCCGAGTCTAGACTGTTTTCAAATTGTCTTCAAATTGAGTAAAGAGATTTCTAACATTTCTTCATTTTCTGTCTCAATTTATAAACTCCCAGACTGTCTGGCAAGGGATAAGAAGGCCTTCCAAAGAAAGCCAGCTGCAGTCCCAGCTGACAGCACAAACAGGTGTGTGATGGTTCTATGTGGTGAAATCTGATGGGTGTGGAAACTCCCCGAATTCTTTTTCCCAGCCCCTTTCAAACTCCATCATCACTGTCAGTAGCTCTCCCGTAGAGATCAAAATGGCAGCCAGAAATGAAAGCCTGTGGTTTTAAAACCGTCTAATTTAGTCCATAAGAAAGTAAACATGGAATGGAAAAGAGGAAGCCTGAGGGGGAACCAGTGCCTAGGTAACCTTCTGGATGACCTAGGGCAGTGGCTTCCTTTCTGACAGGGATACTTGTCCTAACACATAGACATGTATGCGCACATACCTGCCACTCACACACAAAAGTATCTTGAAACAACATTTACCCTTATAATTATGAAGGAGGGATCTACATTTCTAAATACTAAGGTGAAATATAGGGAACGAACAGGATTTTTTTCAAGGAACCTGACACACTTGACTTGAAAGTGTGTTTGGCAGAAACAAAGGCCAATGAACACCTAAAACACTTCAAAGGAAGAATAAGGTAAGGGGATATCGTCTTATCAGATACTAGAATTTTAATAAAGATTTTGTAGTTGAACAGTGAGGTATCATTGCAAGACTGGCTGCTGAGATCAGTGGAAGAGAACAGAGACTGTAGGAATGCACTCAGCCCACTTGGACATCCGTGGATGCTTAATGCACAAGAGAGGGAGAACTCAGAGCCATGGGGTAAGAGTGGACTTTTCAATAGTGGTTGTGGAAAAATAGTTACCCCTATAGGAAAATAATGGAAGTTGGACTTCTACCTTAATACAAAAATTGATTTCAGATGGAGAATTCTGGAGAGATGGTGATGACAGCAGCATGGGATTTCAATCTCTTTTATTTTTCCCATAAAAGCAGTCCGAGAAACCATATAGCAGAACCAAAAGTTCATGGATTCCATTTATGGTAAAACAAAATGGAGAAGTTTCCCTACAGACCCCAAACTATAGGTGAATGGGGCTAACCCACCATGAGCTACAAAACACAAACAGCATCTGGGTAGGAGGAAGAGGGAAGCAACAGGGAAGAGGAGACCCTTAAAGTAGCCAACAGGCATTCACTGGAAAGCAACACGGGCTGCTTTGAGAAGAGCAGCTGACACTTGCAGAGGTTTTGCTTTTTCCACTACCAAGGGCCTTGAAGGAAGATGGACCGAAGGTGTGGAGAAACCCAGCCCCATGAACTTTCCAAATGGTCAGGGATCCACACTGAGGAGAAACCTCTGGGAATATATCAAAGTTGACCAAGATAGAGACAATAGAGACTAAGGAGAGAGAAGGTACAGACTGAAGTGGGGTGTGGTAACAAAAAGAGCTCAGAAAATAAGCCATCATATTTTTAAGCATCACATAGAAACAACTCAAGAGGAAACACTATTATTGGAGAAGGTGTCCTGTGCCTTGCTTACTCTAGCTGTCCAGGAAAATCGTTTTCGTATTAAAAGAAAGTAACAAATTCAAATCCCGTACAAAGTTAGTATAAGAAAAAGATAGTAAGAAATAGAATAACATCCCTATGCTGGAAAGACATGTCTACAAGTCAGATCAGAACAATGATTTACTATTTTAAAACCAGTCACAGATAATTAAAAGAAAGTTACGAGACATGAAATAACAAGATACTTCACAATTAGAAAAATTCAGAAATGAGGTGACAGCTCAGTAAACAATAAAAAATAAAAATCATTTCAAAAGGGAAGATGAAACTAAAAGGAGCACAAGAGTGAATAAACCCAATACATATTCCTTAAAAGAAACAGAAGGTGAAAAGAGGAAAATTAAAAAGTCAATAAAGTAGGAGTTGAAAGGGATTCAAGACGAAATGACAATTATGGAAGACAAAGAAGATTGATTACATGGATTATGATATCCCAGAAGAAGAAAGCCAAAGTGAAGTCATAGAGCAACATTAAGAAATGTAATTACGAAAAACTTTTCTGAGATTAAAAAAGGATTTGAATTTTATGTTGAAAGTATAACTGAGAATATTGAATCAGAAGAAGAATATTGAAAGTATAACTGAGAATATCAGAATCAGAATATTGAATCAGAATTTTATGTTGAAAGTATAACTGAGAATATTGAATCAGAAGTATAACAGGACATATTCTAGTAAAATTACTAAATTTTGATGAAATATATTTGGAGGTTATCTAAAAAGAAAGCATATGACATATAGAAAACTAGATTATCACTGGATTTTTCAGCGGAATGCTTTATCCTGGAAGAGAATTGAGAAACATATTTAAGATACTCAAGGAAAGAAAGTGTGACGCAGAGATTTTTATATTCAGCACACTTGACTTTAAGAAATAAAGGGCACAAATTGTCAGCAAAAAAGCACTCAGGAAACAATGCGGATGTACTTGGAGGTGTTGCAGGCCTGGTTCCAGACCACTGCAATAAAGCAAATATAACAATAAAGTGACTCGCATAAATTTTTTGGTTTCCCGGTGTGTATAAAAGTTATATTTTCACTATAGTTTAGTCTATTAAGTGTACACTAGCATTATGTCTAAAAGAACAATGTACTTACCTTAAATAAAGTAATGTTGTTGGGAAAACGGTGCCAATAGACTTGCTTGAAGGAGGTTTGCCACAGACTCAATTTTTTTGGGCCTACTTCATGGCTCGTGGGATTTCAGGTCTCTGACCAGAGATCGAACCCAGGGCATGGCAGTGAAAACACCAAACGTAACTACTACCCCCAGGGGGCTCCCCCATCAATATTTTAAAAACTCAATATCTGCAAAGTGCAATCAAGTGAAGTGCAATAAAATGAGGTATGCCTGTATTCCAGTGAACGCTGCCTAAACAATCTGTAAGAGAATGACAACCAAAATGACTAGAGAGATGTCAAAGTACAGGTATTAAATATATGATTAACTGTATAACTAAGACTGGGGGTTAGGAGTTGTGTTATATTATTGAAATAATATGCATTTCAAGTTATTGCAATATTTTACTATATTTTTAGTTTGAAATTCTGATTCTTGCAAAATCTACTACCAGTTTTAATAAGTATCTCACCAACAGTAGTGTTGTAAAAATCAAACTTGAATAAATTAAATGCCTGATTATTATCTGATTCAGCCAAGAAGTCATTCAGATCACTAATGAATGAGACTCCTTCTAACGTGAATACTGGTTGATTATTAAGGAGTAAGACAAATGTGAAGATGTGTATCACAAGTTCACTCATTTGTCAATGAGGCAAATGACCTCTTTGACGAATTGGGTAGTGGTTCTTAAGTACTTCCTCATTTTTGGGCTGTTATTCCAAAATGTAATGGCTATAGACACACTCTGCTGCTGCTAAGTCACTTCAGTCATGTCCGACTCTGTGCGGCCCCATAGACGGCAGCCCACCAGGCTCCCGCGTCCCTGGGATTCTCCAGGCAAGAACACTGGAGGGGATTGCCATTTCCTCCTCCAATGGATGAGAGTGAAAAGTGAAAGTAAAGTCGCTCAGTCGTGTCCGACCCTTAGCGACCCCATGTACTGCAGCCTACTAGGCTCCTCTGTCCATGGGATTTTCCAGGTAAGAGTACTGGAGTGGGTTGCCATTTCCTTCTCCAATAACCACACTATACTTTTAAGTTTAATTTGCATTATTAACTTTTCCTTCATCACCTTCTTAAGTCTCAGTTCAGTTCAGTTCAGTCGCTCATTCGTGTCCGACTCTTTGCGACCCCATGAATCACAGCACTCCAGGCCTCCCTGTCCATCACCAACTCCCAGAGTTCACTCAAACTCATGTCCATCGAGTCGGTGATGCCATCCAGCCATCTCTGGCAATCATAAAAAACAATAAATCAAGCCCAAATTTGTAGCCTTTGTCAGTTTCCGTGATGTGCATATTGCCACCATGGTCGATTTCAGGCTGCCAATGAGTTGTCACTGAAGGCAGGGTTGAGAAGAGTTGTGAAATCTCTCTCTATAATAGAATAATATGGTGTTTCCACCATGTGGTTATAATCGATGTAAAACCCTTAAAAGCATAGCTAGTGATAACGTAGTAAAATATTTAGGAGATAAGTTTTGGGTATTTTCTACCTTTTCTTTCTGTATAATTGTAAGTTTATATAATTTAATTTTTTATAATGGATATGTTTAACAACCAGCTTGCAAAGTTCCTGAAAATGTAACAGCTGGCTCTCCTGAGCTGATATGAGTTGACCCTAGCATACCACTTGATAAGAGGGAAAGAGTATATGTAGTGAGTAATGGCTTGAGAAAGTGGAGTATAACTATTTTAAGAATAGGAAGAGTATATGAATTTTTAAAATGTTTTCTGTATTTATTATTGGTGTTTATTTTGGCTGTTCTGGGTCTTTGTTGCTTGGTGGGCTTTTCTCTAGTTGCTGCCAAAGAGGGCTACTCTCTAGTTTCGATATGAGGGCTTCTCTTTGCAGTGGCGACTCTTATTGCAGAGCATGGGCTCTGGGGCACATGGGCTTCAGTAGTTGCAGCATGTGGGCTTAGCAGTTGCAGCTCCCAGGCTCTAGTACACAGGCACAATAGTTGTGGTACATGGGCTTTGTTGCCTTGCAGCATATGGGACCGTCCCAAACCAGGGATCAAACTTGTGTCTCTTGCCTTGGCAGACAGATTCTTGACCACGGACAGAATCCTCTGCATTCTCGAGAATCAGAATTCTCATATGGAAGAAAGGAGATATAAGAGAAAAGCGGTTATATAAAAGCTTGAGTTGTGATTGGAATTATTGATAGCAATATGTGATATTATCAGTATCAGTAACAAATATTTCCTATATATTTTGTAGTTCTGTCCAATGAACAGTCCAAAACCAAAAATCAACCCAGAAATAGCGTGCATCCTTTATGCTTAGATTGTGATACAGTGTAAATTCTCATTATAATTTCTCATTAAAAGAAAACAGGGCAAATTGAGGACTTGGGCATGAATGAGCAAGACAAGCCTACAGCATATCCTGTATTAATTACCAGAGAGAAAGAAAACTGTCAAATACTGCTAGGGTTACATCAAAAGGATTCAGAGGTCAGCTTTAAAGGGCTCCTAGGGTCGGACACGACTGAGCGACTTCACTCTCACTTTTCACTTTCACACATTGGAGAAGGAAATGGCAACCCACTCCAGTGTTTTTGCCTGGAGAGTCCCAGGGATAGGGGAGCCTGGTGGGCTTCAGTCTATGGGGTCACACAGAGTCGGACACGACTGAAGTGACTTAGCAGCAGCAGCAGTGGTCAAAGATGTGACAATTTGAACTCAAATTTGATGATAATTACAACGGATTGAAGCTCATAAAAATGTTTACACTGAAAAGCTTATAATGATTGTGTGTATGTGCGCCTGTGTATATACCTTTGGAGAATGATAAGGAAGCAACTGGAGAAGGCAATGGCAACCCACTCCAGTACTCTTGCCTGGAAAATCCCATGGACGGAGGAGCCTGGTAGGCTGCAGTCCATGGGGTTGCGAAGAATCGGAAATGACTGAGCGACTTCACTTTCACTTTCCACTTTCATGCACTGGGGAAGGAAATGGCAACCCCCTCCAGTGTTCTTGCCTGGAGAATCCCAGGGACGGGGGAGCCTGGTGGGCTTCCGTCTATGGGGTCACACAGAGTCAGACACGACTGAAGCGACTTAGCCGCAGCAGCAGCAGCAGCAAGGAAGCAACTCATTATCTTGAAAACTGGTGAATAAAGAGAATGAGTCCAACATTTACCCTGCCTTGCCTGTATGAGTTGTACCACTTGGTAACAAAAGAGTAGATTATTATAAAGGTAATCTAACAAATAAATGAAAATAATATCGCTGTTTGGCAATTTCTAATGAATAGCCATAAGCATTAAACATTAATGACTGCTAATATCACAAAATAAAGAGATAATCAGAAATTATATGCCTTTTATAGTCTTGAACCTGAGTCTAATCCAGTTTCTGTATGCAACTGACAATTTGCAGAAATTCAGAGAACAGAAGAAAATTTTGGATTATACCAGCAAAATGCAATCGTCAAAATCCAGTCTGTGGGAAACTCTACAGGTTAAATGGCTCAGGTTCTTCAACTGAAAATGCGTAAGGAAATGAAAGGGATAAAGGGAGAACTTACAGAATAAGAGAACTCAAAAGATATATTTTTAAAAAATGAGGCAAGAATAACTGATCGTGTGTTGACAAAATTATTTTTAATAAGGATGTTCGGGGCTGGCATGCGGGGATGACCCAGAGGGAGGATAAAGGGAGGAGGGAGGTGGGAGGGGGGTTCAGGAGGGGGAACTTATGTAAACCCGGGGCAAATTCATGTCAATATATGGCAAAACCAACCAATATAATATTGTAAAATAATTTGCCTCCAATAAAAATTAAATTAATTACTTAAAAAAAATAAAAAGGAGAGGAATGGTTATCATGAAAGCTAGATGGGGACTTCTCTGGTGGTCCAGTGGTTAAGAAATCACCTTCCAATGCAGGGTATACAGGTTCAGTCTCTGGTGGGAGAACTAAGATCCCACATGCTGTAGGGCAACTAAGCTCGTCTAGAGAAGTCTGTACTTCAACTACTGAATCTGCATTCTCTAGAATCAGTGGTCTGCAACAAGAGAAACCTGTGCTCAATGGGAAGCCCTTGTGCCACAACTGGAGAAAACCCACACGTCACAGCAAAGACTCAGAGCAGCCAAAGAATGAAAAAGCTAGATGGGAAGCTTCTTCATGTGGGAAGAGGAAGAGTGGCGACAGGGATGGGACACATGGAGGAAGCTTCTGGAGGTGCTGACAAGTTTCTACTTCTTGACCAAAGAATGTTTGCCTTATAATAATTTCTTGAGTTTTATGTGTGTATTGCATGATTTTTCTGTCTTCACATTTATTTTACAATAAAAATATTTTAAGCAATTAATTCCAGATAAATTTTGAGCTTGTGCCAACGTGCTTATGTATCTCACCTGTGAACCAAGCCTTGGCTCTTTCTTCCTGTCAGCTAATTGGAGGGAACATCTATTGGGCCACAGGCGTGAACTGAAGGAGGGGTGTTGGTTCTCAGAGGCAAGTGAGTGGGGGGACTAGGCAATGTGTTTGGTACTTATCTGTGCCTTCTGGATCTGCTCAGTCCTCCCTGATCCTCCCTGATCTCCAACTTACCTCCTCTTGTATGCAACTCGTGATGAATGGTTCTGGTCACATAGTCCCTTGGTGTCCCATGATCAGGTCGTCAGTCTCTACTAAGGGCTAAAAGCAAGTCAAAAGCTGCTTTACAAATGATATCTAATTCCCTGCTATTGCTCTAGAGCCCTGGTGGTCTAAAGTCGAGCTTTCCTCTGTGAGACTTGCCAGAGACTGCAGGGCATCCTTATCTACCACAGATACCTCTAGATCATAGGATTTGACATATCCTAATCCATGTGGCAGGCCTGCTTGGAGCACAGCCTACAGCTGCTGCCGACCCCTCCCTTACTATGGAAGCCATTCAAAACTAGCAATGTATGGAGTCATCCGGCCAAAGGGTTGGATTCCCCAAAATGCACACTGTCTCCAAAATCTGTAGAGGACTACTGTTTGGTGTGCTTCCTTCTTAGCAGTAGATTGTACAAGGTGCAGTAAATTGGTCTTTTCTTGGATGATATGTTTCAGCAGGACTCAGACCACCCAGTCTCACTCAGAATGGCTTCATTAACAGGGCAAGTCCTTGAATGATTGTGTCGTCATCTTCCACTTCCTGATATATATATTTCTTATCAGCATTTAGAGGCCTCCATGACTCCCAGTGCGTCTTCCCAGGGCTCAAGTTGTTTAACAAAATGTCATTAATGTAAGCGACCAGCGTCATATTCTGTGGAATACCCAAATAATCAAAGTCCCTTTGGATTGTATTGTAACAGCAGGAGAATTAATGTAACCCTGGGGCAAGACCATGAGTGCATATTAGTAGCTGTTGCAAATGAATGTGATTTGCTTCTGATCTTTTTTATTCATAAGGATTTAAAAGACTGCATTTGCCAGGTTAATAGCGACATACCATTTGCTGGAGTTTGTCAGTCTGTTCCATTAAACATAGCGCATCAAAATCATAGCACAGCAGCTCTGATTGGGCTATCACTTGGTTAAGTTTATAGCAGTAGTGTACTGTTCTGCCCTGATCTGTGTGATTTTTGCTGGGCCTGTAGCAGAAGTCTGTCTCAGATTGCCTGCCATGGGATTCTGCAAGGATTAGGGAGAAGGGTGTGTAGGGGCCAGAAATCAGAAAATTTGAGAATAGAGAAGATTTTATCTATGTTATAGAGATGTGAAGAATAGAAAATTAACATAACTAGAAAAACAGAATTCCATAGTTTCTTTTCAGTGTTGAGAGCCCATGTTTGGTTATGACCCTAAAACCATAGTTGTTGTTTTTCAGTTTCTCAGTCATGCACGACTATTTGTGACCCCATGGGCTATAGCATGCCTGGCTTCCCTGTCCTTCACTATCTCCCAGAGTTTGATCAAACTTGTCCGTTGAGTCAGTGATGCCATCCAATCACCTTATTGTCCGTTGCCCCCTTCTCCTGCCCTCATTCTTTCCCAACATCTTTTCCAGTGAGTCGGCTTTTCACATTAGGTGGCCAAAGTATTGGAGCTTTAGCTTCAGCATCAGTCCTTCCCTGAATATTCAGGGTTGATTGCCTTTAGGGTGGACTGGTTGGATCTCCTTCCTGTCCAAGGGACTCTCAAGAGTCTTCTCCAACACCACAGTTCAAAACCATCAATTCTTCTGCTACTTGACTGTGATTTTCTTCCAGCAAAACTCAGAGGACAGTAGGAAGAGTCAGAGAGTTCTGACCCAGGGTCAGAAGGACTACAGGACAATGGAATTTTAAGGCTGTACTCCAGTATTCTTGCCTGGAAAATCCCATGGACAGAGGAACCTGGTGGGCTACAGTCCATGGGGGCCACAGAGTCAGACACAACTGAGCAAAAAAAATTTTTTTGCCACACCATGGGACAGATCTTAGTTCCCTGATCAGGGATCGAATGCTTCCCTGGCAGAGAAAGAGCAGAGTCCTAACCACTAGGCTGCTAGGGAATTGCCCAAAGCTGTGCTCTTAATACGTTGTCTATTCAGCCCTTGACATTTTCCATTTCTTCTGGATGTTTATCTGGTTAAGTGATGCTTGTTTTTTCTATTTTTTAAGAAAAGTTTGTATTCATACATATTTTTAAAGTTTTAGCATAGAGTTGTAGGTAGCATTTTGTAAAGAAAACAAATTCCATCGTCTATCCATGGAATTCTCCAAGCAAGAATATTGGAGTGGGTAGCTTGTGCTTCTCCAGTGTATCTTCCCAACCCAGGGATCAAACCCTGGTCTCCCACATTGCAGACAGTTTCTTTACCATGTGAGCCACCAGGGAAAGCCCATATCTGTGGTTAGCACCCCCATTTCTTTCCTGCCTGTCTGTATATATTCCTTTTTCTTGGCTAGCTAGAGATTGGTGTTTTCATTTTGCTCCTCAGGGAAGCTGTTCTTAGATTTATTTTCAGTTGCACTGGTTCTAAGCCCCTTTTAGGGTTATTCACATCTGATTCTGTTTCCTGCATTAGACAGTAGGCTGTGAGTAGAAAGAGACACACCTGGGGGTTCCTCTGACCCCCAGGAACACTTGACTCCAATGTCTTCCACAACCATGGATTCATTTCATTTTGATAAGATTGATTTAAATCTTCCTGTTTGGAAAATCTAAATTTTCCTTTAGATTCTAAACAAAATTAGAAATTTTATTAAATCTGCCCTAGGTTTTTAGTTTAGGGCGTATCAGTATGGGTTTTTCCACTTCCAACAAATCAATGGAATATTTTTACACGTTCTATCTTATAGGTTAAACAGATCTAGGCAAATTATTGTATATAGGATGGATAACAACAAGGTCCTACTGTATAGCACAGGGAACTCTATTCAGTATCCTGTGACAAACCAAAATGGAAAAGAATATGAAAAAGAATATATATATGTGTGTGTCTGAGTGCCTCTTGAGAAACCTGTATGCAGGTCAGGAAGCAACAGTTAGAACTTGACATGGAACAATAGACTGGTTCCAAATAGGAAAAGGAGTATGTCAAGGCTGTATATTGTCACCCTGCTTATTTAACTTATATGCAGAGTACATCATGAGAAATGCTGGGCTGGAGGAAGCACAGGCTGGAATCAAGATTTCTGGGAGAAATATCAATAACCTCAGTTATGCAGATGACACCACCCTCATGGCAGAAAGTGAAGAGGAACTCAAAAGCCTCTTGATGAAAGTGAAAGAGGAGAGTGAAAAGGTTGGCTTGAAGCTCAACATTCAGAAAACTAAGATCATGGCATCCGGTCCCATCACTTAATGGCAAATAGATGGGGAAACAGTGGAAACAGTGTCAGACTTTATTTTTTTGGGCTCCAAAATCACTGTAGATGGTGACTGCAGCCATGAAATTAAAAGATGCTTACTCCTTGGAAGGAAAGTTATGACCAACTTAGACAGCATATTAATAAGCAGAGACATTACTTTGTCAACAAAGGTCCATCTAGTCAAGGCTGTGGTTTTTGCAGTAGTCATGTGTGGATGTGAGAGTTGGACTAAAAAGAAAGCTGAGCACTGAAGAATTGATGCTTTTGAACTGTGGTGTTGGAGAAGACTCTTGAGAGTCCCTTGGACTGCAAGGAGATCCCACCAGTCCATCCTAAAGGAGATCAGTCCTGGGTGTTCACTGGAAGGACTGATGCTGAAGCTGAAACTCCAGTCCTTTGGCCACCTGATGCGAAGAGCTGACTCATTTGAAAAGACCCTGATGCTTGGAAAGATTGAGGGCCGGAGGAGAAGGGGACAACAGAGGATAAGATGGTTGGATGGCATCACCGACTCAATAGACATGAGTTTGAGTGAACTCCGGGAGTTGGTGATGGACAGGGAGGCCTGGTGTGCTGCGGTTCATGGGGTCACAAAGAGTCGGACACAACTGAGTGACTGAACTGAACTGAACTGATATATAATGGAGTCACTTTGATGTACAGAATAAATTAACACAACATTATAAGCAACTGTACTTCAAAAAACATTTTTTTAAAGGCTCTATTTACTGGGGGTAGGGGACAGGGCATGTGGGAAGGGAAGGAGATGTCAGAAAACTATTTTATGATTTCTGAAATTGGACTTAAGAACTGATGTTTAAATTGTTATCCAGCTAGCAACTTGCTGGCTTTGGGTATAGCTTCATTGCACAATACTAATGGTATGAATACAATAGAATTGAAGAGGTTAATTTTCTTTCTGCAAGAATGTTTTTGTAGACTGTGAGTGGGTGAGATAATGGGCATTTGGGCTTCCTGTATGGTGTGTGGGGAGATGAATATCATTACAGCCAATATGATGGACTATTTGGTAATATCAAAAGACTTAAATGTGCACATACCCTTTGTCTCAGAAATACTGCTGCTAAGACTATAGCCTAGGATAATAATATAGACAAAAGGGCAAAGATATATGTATGTACATAGGTATTCATTGCATCACTTTAGAACAGAAAAATGGAAACTGGAAATTTTGAATAATAGTAATTTGTATAGATTTTTATATAGCTATACAATCGCCAGAGAATTATGCAGGCATTTTGCAAAAACATGAATATGTGTTTATATGTGTGTGTTTGTATATAACTGATACTTAAAAATCTGGACAGGAGTTCTAGTTAAGGTACCAGCAGGACCCAGATGGCACACTCAATTTGAGTAGTTTGGACCTGGTTCCATATAGGGGTTATTCAGAACGTGCAGGCAGGACATAAACAATGAGATATCGTGCAAGAACCTGCAACTGATAAGGGTGTGGAGTGGGGTATGTTCTTGGCACATCTGTGCCTGCCTGAAGTAGCCAGCTCTGCTTGTGTCACTTCTTCCTGACCGCATGGACTGTAACCTGTCAGGCTCCTCTGTCCATGGGATCATCCAGGCCAGAATACTGGAGAGTGGGTTGCCATTTCTTACTCCAGGGGATCTTCCTGACCCAGAGATCAAACCCATGACTCCTGCACCTCTTGTGTTAGCTCGTGGATTCTTTACCACTGAACCACTTGGGAGGCTCGAAGGAGCCAGAGGAAGAGGCTTTTAGGGAGAACTATGTGGCCTTTTGACAGGATGTGTGACTTTTCTTAAAGTGATGGAGCCTTCCCAGAGCAGCTCCACAGTGTGGTTGCTGCAAAATGAGTATCTTGGCCTTTCTTTCCTCCCTCTCCCTACTCTCCTGCTGGTGTCCTTCATTCATCTGAGCTTAACTGGAAGTCAGACTGCAGAAGGTGCACTGATGCAGTCCGTGTAGATCAACCTACAAAACACAGAGCAGGGTGGGCAGGATTCAGAGGGGATCCCAAGGGGACAATCAGAAAATACCAGCTCAACAGATGTACAGCAATATGTTAATAGAGGTTATGCCAGAGAGTGGGATTATGGATTCATATTCTTGTCTGTTTCTTCTAATTTCTTGAAAATGAACATATCTGACATATGAGTTTTAAAAGTTGTGCGGGTTTTTGTGTGTGTGTGTGTGTGTGTGAAAATAGTTTACCTTAAATTATCTGAAAAGTATGAACTTGCTTTACCAAAATTTAGTTGTTTTGTATCTGAATGCGTTCTCTTAACCCTTAAACCTTATTTACTTAAACAATATCCTCCTCAGGGTTTCTTAAGTGACAAAACAAGGAGTTCGCCTAATTCCAGTAGATGTTAACAATTGGGGTTGGGGTAGGGATTTAGCTTTATTTGGGAATGCTTATTGCCTTTTGATGAAATTATTGGTGCCACTGTGACATTTAAAGCCATTGTATGGAAAAGCAGTCTGAGTTTCTCAGAAGAAAGGAGCTTTAAAAGCCGAATGTAATTCTTTAATCCTGATAGAATATGGAATTTAGTTGGATTAGTAGATAGCATTATTAAAGCATTATTCTTGAAATGAATTTGTTAGACCAGATTAAGATAAAATAGCCTATTTTATGTCCTTTGGGGGGTGCGTGTAGAAACATTTATGTTATTGAGTTTTGAGCACTTCTCTACCATGGAGGAGCCTTAATGTGTATGTAAGTTCATTTGTATCATTTCTTTTTAGATTCCACATATAAGGGGTGACATACGATATTTCCCCTTCTCTGTCTGACTTACTTCACTCAGTATGACTCTCTCTAGGTCCTTCCTTGTTGCTGCAAATGGCATTGTTTTATTCTTTTTAATATTAATACGACATTCCATTATATATATGTACCGCATCTTTATTCATTCCTGTCGGTGGACAGTTAGGTTGCTTCCATGTCTTGGCTGTTGTACACAGTGCTGCAATGAATACTGGGGTGCATGTATCCTTTTGGATTATGTTTTTCTCTGGACATATGCCCAGGAGTGGGATGCAGGGTCATATGGTAGCTTTTTCTGGCCTTTAATACAGTTCATGCAGTTCTAACGGCAAGTATACTGGGGTGGTTTCCCACTCCCTCCTCCAGTGGATCACATTTTATCAGAACTCTCTGCTCTGACCCATCCATCTTGGGTGGCGCTGCTTGGCATGGCTCATAGCTTCATTGGCCATAAAGAAGGCAGAACGCCGAAGAATTGATGCCTTCAAACTGTGGTGCTGGAGAAGACTCCTGAAAGTCTTGCACAGCAAGGAGATCAAACCAGTCAATCTTAAGGGAGATCAACGCTGAATATTCACTGGAAGGACTGATGCTGAAGCTGCAGCTCTAGTATTTTGGTCATCTGATGTGCATAGATGACTCATTGAAGTCCCTGATGCTGGGAAAGATTGCGGGCAGGAGGAATAGAGGCCATCAGAGGATGAGATGACTGGATGGCATCCCTGACACAATGAACATGAACTTGGGCAAACTCCGGAGGGACAGGGAGGCCTGGCATGCTACAGTCCGTGGGATCACAGAGTTGGACACAACTGGGCGACTGAACAACAACATGGTAGCTCTATTTTTAGTTTTTTAAGGAATCTCCATACTATTCTCCATAGTGACTGTGCCAATTTAGATTCCCACCAACGGTGTAGGAGTGTTCCCTTCTCTCCGTACCCTCTCCAGCGTTTATTATTTGTGGATTTTTTTGATTATAGTCATTCTGGCTGGTGTGAGGTTTGATTTGCATTTCTCTAATTAGCGATGTTGAAATCTTTTCATGTGCCTATTGGCCATCTGCATGTCTTCTTTGGAGAAATGTCTACTTAGGTCTTCTGCCCATTTTTTGAGTGGGTTCTTTGTTTTGATGCTGTTAAGCATCATGAGCTGTTTGTGAATTTTGGAAACTCATCCTTTATCAGTCACATCATTTGCAATTATTTTCTCCTAATCTGTGGGTTGTCTTTTCACTTTATTATTTCCTCTGCTGTGCAGAAGCTTTTGAGTTTAAGTAGGTCCCATTTGTTTATTTTTGTTTTCATTTCTGTTTTTCTGGGAGACGGATCAAAAAGGATATTGCTGTGATTTATGTCAGAGTGCTCTGCCTCTGTTTTCCTCTAGGAGTTTTATTGTTTCCAGTCTCACATTTAGGTCTTAAATCCATTTTGAGCCACAGTCTTTCTCTGACTCTCTTTTACTTCTTTCACTTTTAAAGACTCTTGTGATTAAATTGGACCTCCCCCCCCCCCGCCCCCAGATAATACGAGGTAATCTCCCTGTAATTCTAACTGCAACCTTAATTACTCTTTGGTGTAATATATTCAAGGGTTCTAGGAACAGAATATGAACATCTTTGGAAGTCATTATTCTGCCTAGCGTAGTCTATCTTCTGTACCCTAAGTATACCAATACATATCCTATGTGTAAAATATATTCACCACATCACAAGATCTCCAATTAAAGCGATAACACAAACGAAAAATTCATCTAAATCTCATTAGCTCAAAAATCCCAATCACAGCTCTCATCTAAATAATGTATGGGGGATTTTTCTGCCTACCACATACATGTTACATACTAAGGAATGAGAATAAGTAGATCAAGATAGATAAATGACAGTGTATTTCTCATCTGAAACAATACAAATGAGAAAATAGCGGAGCAACCTCTTTCAAGCACTGAGGGAAAAAATAGTTAATTAGAATTCAATACCCATCAAAATATATGTATTTCATTCAGTCTCAAATAAGACAAAGAAGAAGAGAAGGAAAAAAAGCAAATGGGATATCCAGAAAACATAGTAACATGATAGACTTTAACCATACCAATGATGGATGAAATGTAAATGTTTGAACACTCTAATAATTACAAGGCATAGATTACCAGATTGGATTAAAAGAGTAAAACTCAATTATATGCTGCTTACAAGAAACACACTTTATTTATTTAAATTAATTTTTATGGGAGTATAGTTTCTTTTCTATGAAATAATTTGTTTCCTTTGATGCAAATAATACGACATTTTTCAAATCTCAGGGTGTAAAAAATATTTCTGAACAGGAAGTGTTTGGTATTCCTAGAAATTCTGGATAGCAGAGATTCTTTGTGAACTTTCTTTTTGAAAAACAGTGACAAGTGGAAGTTTTTTTCTCCCCTACTCCCAGGTGTAAAGATTAGTTGAGAGACTGAGTCTTCACGTAAAGATTATTTCAAAACTTTCTTAACTAGTGTTTTTCATTCCTAAAGGAGTGAAATCAACCTCTTTACAGTGAGTTTTACATCTGTTCTCAACTGATCTCCCTCAATTGCTGGCTATTTCTAATTTCAGCTAAACTATACGGTACCTGACACAGAATCTAAAATAATTGTATTGGTCATTTTTGTCACATTTCAAAAATGCAAGCATTAAGAACGTCTCTGAAAGTGAAACAGGGCAGTGGATGTGCAGACATTAGTTGACATTACCTGGCTTTTTCTCTCCCTTTAGTCAGTTATGTACATTTATGGCTCATAATGAGCACACTTGTCTGATATTTCTAGTTAGAGCCAATTGAAGCAGATGGTTCATCACTTTCTAATGTAGCTATTAAGTGTCTCTGCATTTAAGCCCTAAATGCATGCCTTTGGCTCAACTAACACCTTTTAATTCATTTTTTTTTAGAATTGGAATTCTGGTTATATAAGCTAAAGTTTTGCACAATACTCATTAAATTATTTTTCCCTTTAAAAACAGCACAAATATGTATAAGTTAGCCTATGCATATATATTTATATGTTTTAAAACAACTGTTTTGATAGGAAGCTGTGAAAATGCTACAATATTGTCGTTCAGTTGTTAGGACATGTCCCCCTCTTTACGACCTCGTATTGCATCACGCCAGGTTCCTCTATCCTCCACTGCCTCTTGGATTTTGCTCAAACTCGTGTCCATTGAGTCAGTGATGCCATCCAACCATCTCATCCTCTGTCGTCCCCTTCTCCTCCCGCCTTCAATCTTTCATCAGGGTCTTTTCCAGTGAGTTGGCTCTTTGCATCAGGTGGCCAACGTATTGGAACATCAGCTTCAGCAACAGTCCTTCCAATGAATATTTAGGGTTGATTTCCTTCAGGGTTGATTGGTGTGATCTTGCTGTCCAGGGGACTCTCAAGAGTCTACTCTGGCACCACAATTTTAAAGCATCAATTCTTTGGCAGTCAGCTCTCATATCCATACCTGACTACCGGAAAAACCATAGCTTTGACTATATGGACCTTTGTTGGCAAAGTGACATCTCTGCTTTTTAATATGCTGTCTAGGTTTTCATAGCTTTGCTTCCAAGGAGTAAATGTCTTTGAATTTCATGGCTGCAGTCAGCATCCACAGTAATTTTTGAAGCCCAAAAAAAGAAAATCTGTCACTGTTTCTGTTTTTTCCCCTTCTATTTGCCATGAAGTAACAAAGATGGGCTCGATAAAGGACAGAAATGGTATGGACCTAACAGAAGCAGAAGATATTAAGAAGAGGTGGCAGGAATACACAGAAGAACTGTACAAAAAAGATCTTCACGACCAAGATAGTCACGATAACGTGATCACTGACCTAGAGCCAGACATCTTGGAATGTGAAGTCAAGTGGGCCTTAGAAAGCATCACTACTAGCAAAGCTAGTGGAGGTGATGGAATTCCACTTGAGCTATTTCAAGTCTTGAAAGATGATGCTGTGAAAGTGCTGCACTCAATATGCCAGCAGATTTGGAAAACTCAGCGCTGGCCACAGGACTGGAAGAGGTCAGTCTTCATTCCAATCCCAAAGAAAGGCAATGCCAAAGAATGCTCAAACTACCGCACAATTGCACTCATCTCACACGCTAGTAAAGTCATGCTCAAAATTCTCCAAGCCAGGCTTCTGCAGTATGTAAACCGTGAACTCCCAGATGTTCAAGCAGGTTTTAGAAAAGGCAGAGGCACCAGAGATCAAATTGCCAACATCCGCTGGATCATGGAGAAAGCAAGAGAGTTCCAGAAAAACATCTATTTCTGCTTCATTGACTATGCCAAAGCCTTTGACTGTGTGGATCACAATAAACTGTGGAACATTCTGAAAGAGATGGGAATCCCAGACCACCTGACCTGCCTCTTGAGAAACCTGTATGCAGGTCAGGAAGCAACAGTTAGAACTGGACATGGAACAACAGACTGGTTCCAAGTAGGAAAAGGTGTACGTCAAGGTTGTATATTGTCACCTTGCTTATTTAACTTATATGCAGAGTACATCATGAGGAACGCTGGGCTGGAAGAAGCACAAGCTGGAATCAAGATTGCTGGGAGAAATATGAATAACCTCAGATATGCAGATGACACTACCCTTATGGCAGAAAGTGAAGAGGAACTCAAAACCTCTTGATGAAAGTGAAAGAGGAGAGTGAAAAGGTTGGCTTGAAGCTCAACATTCAGAAAACAAAGATCATGGCATCTGGTCCCATCACTTCATGGGAAATAGATGGGGAAACAGTGGAAACAGTGTCAGACTTTATTTTTTTGGGCTCCAAAATCACTGCAGATGCTGATTGCAGCCATGAAATTAAAAGACGCTTGCTCCTTGGAAGGAAAGTTATGACCAACCTTGATAGTATATTAAAAAGCAGAGACATTACTTTGCCAACCAAGGTCCGTCTAGTCAAGGCAATGGTTTTTCCCGTGGTCATGTATGGATGTGAGAGTTGGACTGTGAAGAAAGCTGATCGCCGAAGAATCGATGCTTTTGAACTGTGGTGTTGGAGAAGACTCTTGAGAGTCCCTTATACTGCAAGGAGATCCAACCAGTCCATTCTAAAGGAGATCAATCCTGGGTGTTCATTGGAGGGACTGATGCTAAAGCTGAAACTGCAATACTTTGGCCACCTCATGCGACGAGTTGACTCACTGGAAAAGACTCTGATGCTGGGAAAGGTTGGGGGCGGGAGGAGAAGGGGACGACCGAGAATGAGCTGGGTGGATGGCATCACCGACTCTGTGGACATGAGTTTGAGTGTACTCCGGGAGTTGGTGATGGACAGGGAGGCCTGGCGTGCTGTGATTCATGGGGTCGCGGAGAGTCGGACACGACTGAGCAACTGAACTGAACTGAACTGAACTGAATGGGACCAGATTCCATGACCTTAGTTTTTTGAATTGAGTTTTTTAAGCCAGCTCTTTTCACCCTCCTCTTTCACTTTCATCAAGAGAATCTTCAGTTCCTTTTCACTTTCTGCCATTAGAGTAGTATCATCTGTGTTCCTGAGGTTGTTGATATTTCTCTGACAATCTTGATTCCAGCTTGTGCTTTATCCAGCCCGGCATTTCATATAATGTACTCTGCATATAAATTAAATAAGCAGGGTGACAATATACAGCCTTGTGGTACTCCTTTCCCAATTTTGAACCAGTCAGTTATTCCATGTCTTCTTCTTGACCTGCATACACGTTTCTTAGGGGACAGGTAAGGTGGTCTGGTATTCCCATCTCTAAGAATTTTCCACAACTTGTCGTGATTCACATAGTCAAAAGCTTTTAGTGTAGTCAATGAAGAGACTAGTTGTTTTCCTGGAATTCCTTTGCTTTCTCTATGATCCAGTGAATGTTTGCAGTTTGATCTCTGGTTCCTCTTCCTTTTATAAACTCAGCTTGTACATCTGAAAGTTCTTGGTTCATGTACTGTGGAAGGCTAGCTTGAAGGATTTTGAGCATAAACTTGCTAGCATGTGAAATTAACCCAATTGTATTGTAGTTTGAACATTCTTTGGCATTGCCCTTCTTTGGGATTGGAATAAAAACTGACCTTTTCGAGTCCTGTGGCCACTATTAAGTTTTCCAAATTTGCTGACATATTGAGTGCATCACTTTAACAGCATCATCTTTTAGGATTTTAAATAGCTCACCTGCAGTGATAAAGGACAGAAATGAATAAGGACCTAAAAGAAGCAGAAGAGATTAAGAAGAGGTGGCAAGAATACACAGAAGAACTATTCAAAAAATATCTTAATGACCTGGATAACCACGATGGTGTGGTCACTCACTTAGAGCTGGACATCCTGGAATGTGAAGTCAAGTGGGCCTTAGGAAGCATTACTACGAACAAAGATAGTGAAGGTGATCGAATTCTAGCTGAGATATTTAAAATCCTAAAAGATAATGCTGTTTAAATGCTACTTTCAGTGTGGCAGCAAATTTGAAAAACTCAACAGTGCTGCAGTCCATAGTGTCACAAAGAGTTGGACACGACTTAGTGATGAAACAATAACAACAGCAAGAATGTCCATATATTTGAAATATATGTGGCTTTTTTTCTTCTAAAGATCAAAATATTTATAAAGAATATTTACTTTAAGAATTACCAGAGTTCAGTTCTACATATAAGAGAAAAAGGACCAAACTGATAATTAAAGTTTAATAAAAAGTCAAATTATATAAATTTAAGGTGTATGTGAATCTCTTAAACATTTTCAAATCTAACTTAGTCTGGGATCTCACACTTTCACCTTGAATCTTGAAATATCTTTTCAAGGTCCCTAATTAATTGACTTCAAAATCAGTAGATCATCAAGATTATCCTGAATGGGCCTGGCTTAATCAGGTGAGACTCTTAAGAGCTGGTCTGGACCCTCCCTGAGGTGAGAAACTCTCTTTCTTGCTGGCTTTGAATAAATAAGCTGCCACAAAATAAGTGGTCATGTGGAGAAGCCCATTTAGCAAAGAACTGTGAGTGACTCCTCTGGAGCCGAGGGTGGCCTTCAGCAAGAAACTAAAACCCTCAGTTCTGTACTGCAAGGAACAGAATTCTGCTGACAGTGTGAGGGAGCTTGGAAGTGGAACTCTGCCCAGTCGAGCCTCTGATGACCCAGTGGATGCTTGGATCGCAACTGGTGAGGCCTGAAAGCAGAGAGCTCAACTCAGTTCGCTTCTGACCTGCAGAAACTGTGAGGTAATGGATGCGTGTTTTGTGTAGCTGCTAAGTCTGTGGTAACTTGTTACACAGCAACAGTGACCTCATACAGTCCCTTCATCTCTAATCTCTTCTAATTTTTCTTTCATGCTTCAGATAGCATGGTTTTCCTGAATGAAAATTTTGGTAGTATTGAGATTTCTCCTCTGTGTAAAATATTGCAATAACTTCCCATGGTCTAAAAGATAAAGTCCACACTTGCCAAGAGTATTAAGAATCTTCTGACCTGGCACTCACCTACCTTTTTGTCTCCTCCTCACTGTTCCCTTGTGCATCCTGTGCTTTTATAGTGGAAACCACTGTGTACCAAACACTCTTTCACTCCCATGCCTTTGTATGTGTCCTTTTCCTCGGATGGCTTATCCTTTCCACCCCCTTAGGCAGTAGGATTATTTCCTGGTATTCCTGTGTCTTATTTCTGGGTTTATTGTAGGATGGCACTTCCCTTCTCCCATAAAGGTAGGTACGGCCATGTAACTTGTTTTGGCAAATGAAAACAGAGCAGAAGTGACAAATACCTCATAGACAGAGACTCAAAGAGCCATCGAATAATTTATGAAATCCCCTTTTCTTGCTGTAGTAATTAGCCATGCTCCGGACAAAGGAGACTGTCCGTCTGGGTCCCAGATGGAGGCGGTGTGAAGGGTCCCCAAGCCAAGCTGACAGCTTTGGGAGCAACTATAAATCTTTGTTGTTATAAGCCACCACGACTTGGGGATTTGGGGTTCCTAGGGGATAATTTATGTTATACTGATGGATATGTTACTCTCTTTTGTTGAGATATATATCCAATAGACTCAGCTCAAATTCCTGACTTCTCCAGACAGTGAAAGATTTTCTTCTCTGTGTTCCAATAGATGTTAAACCTACCTCTTTATTTCTGTAGTATCTATCTCATAGATTGCTGTGAGGGTTACGTGAGTAAATAGATGAAGTGCTTATTAACAATAGCTGGCACATTATAAGTCCTCAAAAAGGATTAGCTATTCTCATCACTGGGGCTTCCCACATGGCTCAGTGGTAAAGAATCTGCCTGCCAGTGCAAGAGATGTAGTAGATATGGGTTCCATCCCTGGATCAGGAAGATCCCCTGGAGGAGGAAATGGCAACCCACTTCAGCATTCTTGCCTGGAAAATTCCATGAACAGAGGAGCCTGGTAGGCCATAGTTTATGGTGTCACAAAGAGTTGGACATGACTGAGCACACACACATGCGTTCTAATTATTATGCAACCTCTCTTGTTGTATTGCAATCATCTGTTAAATATTTGTCTGTTTAGACAATGCTTATTTGGAGAGCAAGGACTATTTTCTTTTTCATTGTTGTATCATAGACACCTGGCCCAGTGCCTAGAACATAGAAGGTATTTGCTATATATTTGCTAATAAATGTATATTCAATATATTCCAGAAATCCCGATTTCTACGTCTTCCATTCAAAAATCCCCAATTTGTATTTTGTTACCATAATTTATAGTGTGTTTGAGGAAGTTATGCTTCTCATTATTTTCATAGCTATTGAACAAAGAGGGACAGTTACTAGACTATATTTAAGATTTTAGTAGACTTAAAGTCAGCCTGTGACCTTTGACAAGTTGTTTAATCTTTTTAAACTTCTTCATCTTTAAAGTGGATGCCTACCTACCTCATGTGATTGTTATAAGGAATTAACTAAGTGTGTGTGTGCTCAGTTGTGTCTGAGTCTTTGCAACCCCATGTAGCCCTCCACGGAGAAGGCAATGGCAAGCCACTCCAGTACTCTTGCCTAGAAAATCCCATGGATGGAGGAACCTGGTAGGCTGCAGTCCATGGAGTTGCTAAGGCTCGGACACGACTGAACGACTTCACTTTCACTTTTCACTTTCACACATTGGAGAAGGAAATGGCAACCCACTCCAGTGTTCTTGCCTGGAGAATCCCAGGGACAGGGGAGCCTGGTGGGCTTCCGTCTATGGGGTCACACAGAGTCAGACACGACTGAAGTGACTTAGCAGCAGCAGCAGCAGTAGCCCTCCAGCCTCCTCTGTTCATGGGATTTTCCGGGCAAGAATACTGGAGCAGGTTGCCAGTTCCTGCTCCAGCGGATCTTTCTGACCCCTGTCGGAAAGGGATCAAATCTGTGTCCCTTGTGTCTCCTGCATTGGCAGCCAAATTCTTTACCACTGCACCACCTGGGAAGCCCCATTAACTAAATAATTTTTTTGTAAAATAGCACAGTACTTGGACAAAGGAAAACAATGAATTTTTTAATGGTTGACTTACATATTGTGAAATGATTACTAAATAAATTTAATTAGCATCTGTCATCTCATATAGATACAATAAAAAAAGAAGAAAAAAACTTTTTAAAATTATTTATAATTTGTTATTGTTAGTTCTTATATTTACCTTTGGCTTTTCTTGGCTAGCTTTAAGTGTCTGTTTGAAAAGTTAGGAGTTTAATACTTCCCCCTTTATTTTTCATAGAAATGATATGACAATAATTTTTGCCACATGCCTTGAGTTTCATACTCTCATTGTAAATAACATGAAATAATATTGTGTATATTTAACTATTTGAATTAAAAATACCAGATGTTTCTGTTGTCATTGTATGAGAAATTCACTCATGTATTTAACATTGTCAATATAATACAATTCTACAAAGAACACTCGGCTTGTCCAAAGAGATGTTAGATGTGAAAAGCACGTTTTACCTATCTTTTCTGCAATATCACCATTACATTGTTTCTATCTCAAAGAACGAAATATTATCTGTATTAAATTTAGATGTACCTTGCATCTTTAAAGGTAGCTGCCAAAAGTACCAGAGAAGGAAATGGCAACCCACTCCAGTATTCTTGCCTAGAGAATCCTATGGACAGAGGAGCCTGGTGGGCTGCTGTCCATAGGGTTGCACAGAGTTGGACATGACTGAAGTGACTTAGCATGCTTGCATGCATTGGAGAAGGAAATGGCAACCCACTTCAATATTCTTGCCTGGAGAATCCCAGGGACAGAGGAGCCTGGTGGGCTGCCATCTATGGGGTCGCACAGAGTCAGACACCACTGAAGTGACTTAGCAGCAGCAGCAGCCAAAAATACCATCAGTGGGTAATCTTAAAAAACTTCTAGAAACCCTGTTGAGTTCTTTTCAAATGAAATTGCAATCTAGTTAAAACTAAATATCCCTTTAGAAACAGAAGAGTGAAGAAGATTAAAAAAGAAAATGGTTTAAAATGTGACTCATTCTTCTGGTTTGAGGTTTTATAGAGACATGCAAGAAAGAGCAAAATATAGATTTTTATTTCATGATAAGTAAAAAAAAATTACCTTCGTGGTAAAGTGATACCATTTTGCATGAAATACTGCAATTTCTTGAAAGAGTAATCAAAAAACTTATTTGGATCATTGTTAACAAAATTCACACTAAGTTTCTTCAAAACATAGCTCCTAATGTTTCTCCGAGCTTTTCATAGATCTATAATGGTAGATTAAGGAAAATCTTTGATATTAGGAGATATTTCCTCTGCATCATACTGAAACTTCCAATTATCATTTTCATTATTTTTGCAAGATTTATATTACTGTAGGTGAACTTTTAGTCCTTTTTTCTTTTATATACCATGTTCCAAAATTAATTACAATAGTCTGAAGTATAAATTGTGGTGAATGAGTCTTTGGAATTGATTTTTTCTTATAAAATATTTTAAAAGTTAGAAGTAGTCTTAAGTGGTTGAACCAGTTTAAGATGTACTTTACTTTTAGAAGAAACTAAAGCACTTTGTTTCACCATCTATTATAACTTTTCTTTGTCAGTTTCTTCTGTTGTAAAGAATATAGTTTGTTGTTATCATAATCAAAATGATAGAATGTATATTTGAAAAATAGAATTCTTATAAATTCTTGACTCGGAATTCTCCAAGCCAGGCTTCCACAGTACGTGAACTGTGAACTTCCAGATGTTCAAGCTAGAGTTAGAAAAGGCAGAGGAACCTGAGATCAAATTGCCAACATCCGTTGGATCATTGAAAAAGCAAGAGAGTTCCAGAAAAACATCTGCTTTATTGACTATGCCAGAGCATTTGACTGTGGATCGCAACAAACAGTGGAAAATTCTTAAAGAGATGGGAATACCAGACCACCTGACCTGCCTCCTGAGAAATCTGTATGCAGGTCAAGAAGCAACAGTTAGAACTGGACATGGAACAGCAGACTAGTACGTCAAGGCTATATTCTGTCACCCTGCTTATTTAACTTATATGCAGAGTACATCATGAGAAATGCTGAACTGGATGAAGCACAAGCTGGAATCAAGATTGCCAGGAGAAATATCAATAACCTCAGATACTCAGATGACACCACCCTTATGGCAGAAAGTGAAGAACTAAAGAGCCTCTTGATGAAAGTGAAAGAGGAGAGTGCAAAAGTTGGCTTAAAACTTAACATTCAGAAAGCTAAAATCATGGCATCTGGTTCCATTACTTCATGGCAAATATATGGGGAAACAATGGAAACAGTGGCTGACTTTATTTTTCTAGGCTCCAAAATCACTGCAGATGGTGATTGCAGCCATGAAATTAAAAGACACTTGCTCCTTGGAAGAAAAGCTATGACCAACCTAGATAGCATATTGAAAAGCAGAGACATTACTTTGCCATCAAAGGTCTGTCTAGTCAAGGCTATGGATTTTCCAAGAGTCATGTATGGATGTGAGAGTTGGACTGTAAAGAAAGCTGATCGCCGAAGAATTGATGCTTTTGAACTGTGGTGTTGGAGAAGACTCTTGAGAGTCCCGTGGACAGCAAAGAGATCCAACCAGTCCATCCTAAAAGGAATCAATCTTGAATACTCATTGGAAGGACTGACGTTGAAGCTGAAACTCCAATATTTTGGCCACTTGATGCAAAGAATTGACTCATTTGAAAGACCCTGATGCTGGGAAAGATTGAAGGTAGGAGGAGAAGGGGACGACAGAGGATGAGATGGTTGGATGGCATCACCGACTCAATGGACATGAATTTGAGTAGGTTCCAAATTGGAGTTGGTGATGGACAGGGAAGCCTGGCATGCTGCAGTTCATGGGTCTCAAAGAGTCGGACACGACTGAGCGACTGAACTGTAACTAACTATAAATTCTTGACTCAGATGACTTAGTGAATTACTGTTGGAGCTTTTATTTTCATACCAGGAAATTTCCAGGTTAGAAATTTCATATGCAGAATTGGCAATTATAAGTTTATTTGACTACACAATGATGCGATTACAGTGCCACTGTCAGCAATATTTTCTGGTGCTTTAAAGGTTAGCACTAAACACTTACAAATCTGACTGTTAGTTAACAAGTAATGATGTCATTGGTTTGTGTTTCTAGCACTTATTGTACTCATATGAACAACAAAATAAGAACAAAAGTAATTTCTTCTGGGATCCATTATTTACTTCTTTTTCTTTAAAGATAAATGCTGCACTAGAAGAGTAATTTAGAAAAAAAAACCTTTTATGAACAAAACATGCCACGTTTCAGCTTCTTAACTCATAACAACATCTGCATTTTCAAAGGTATAAATCGTCAATCATGAGAAAACCACCATATTGCCATCTAATAGAGCAGAAAGTTAAGCATCACTTCCAGAGCCATCCTGTACATAGTGCAGGTGATCCATGTGCTGGGGTTTGGAAATCAGACAGACCTTGCTTCTCTCTTCTCTAGTTTCTCCTTCTTACTGTGTGAAACAGCCAAGTGACTCAGGGTCCTGTGGTCTTAGGTGTACAAATTTTAAAATGGTGATAAAAACATGTCAGCCCTAGGGTGTGGCTCAGATGGTAAAGAATCTGGCTGCAATGAGGGAGACCTGGGTTTGAACCCTGGGTCGGGAAGATCCCCTGGAGAAGGAAATGGCAACCCACTCCAGTATTTTTGCCTGGGAAATCCCATGGACAGAGGAGCCTGGTGGGCCTCAGTCCATGGGGTGGCAAAGAGTCCGACACAACTGAGCAACTAACACACACACGAAAGCATTTATCTCCCAAGGTTGCTGTGACGGTTAAACAAATCCTTGTAGAATATACTGTTTGATACAGGATAAGTACTTAATCCCCTAGAGGAAGAAATGACAACCCACTCGAATATTCTTGCTTGGGAAATTCCGTGGACAGAACAGCCTGGTGGTTACAGTCCATGTGGTCACAGAGTCGGACATGACTTAGCATACACACTCAAGCACTTAATACTATTACTATTATTATTACAAGTGTAGTATTTTATATTTTTATACTTTATACACTACTTTCATATAAGATCTCTCATTTGAGATAATTAGCTCCTGGATGACAACACAGCTTTTATCACAGAACTGTGTACAAGTATTTAATAAGCATGATTGCTACCGGATTTGTTCAGATGAAAAAGCAACATATTCACCTTGCTTTGATGTAAGATCACAATGTATGAAAAGTAATATTTTTTACTCAAATTGTTCCTGACTTTAAACCATTTAAAGGTACAATTTCATTCATTTGCCCTTGTGAGGCTTTATTCCACAAACTATTACCCTGCTTTATAAATGAGGAAGAGAAATGTGAAATAATTTCCCTAAGGTGAAAGGCCAATCGGCTCTATAACCAACCTTCATTTGACGATGAAATGTTTGAAATATGTTGTTATCTTCTCGTCTGGCTCTTGATAAATCCTGACGTTTTCAAATCTAGTTGAGGAACATCTGAATACACAGGAGTGAAAAGCAGGCTAAGAGAGTGGTGGTGTGAAGCCTTTGGTAGCGACCCTGCCATCCAGTCTTGGCCATTTCTGCCTTTGATCTTTTCAGTAATCAGCAAGTGTTAAGTCCATTTTAAAACTACCCTGTAACGTCTAACCTTAAGAAAATGAAGAGAATTTTTTAAAATGAGAGTTCTTGCAAACACATTTCACCCAAAGGTTGAGCGTTTTTTTCTTCTCTTGATCTGGATGGAGTTAGATCCTTCCTTCCTTCCAGAAGGAAGCAGAGTGGCATGACCAGTATGACCTGGTCTTGGAATGACCTGGCGGACATCTTGCTTTAGGGAGTATTTCTAGCGGTGGATGACAGTCACTGCCATTCTTTTACACCCAAACACGCTAGTGACCGTGGTGGCCAGTTTACTCAACAAAGATGTCTAGCTAACTGACAAATTTCAGTTTTTTCCTGGGGACAAAATGTTCTAAGAGTCTTGTGGGAAAAGAGGACAGACATGGAGACTTTATTATTTCATTCTGATTTGTGCTTGTTGCTATTTATGAATGGCTTCCATTTAATTAGGTGTTTTTAAAATTTAAAACAGTGTTTGTGACTCTAATAACTCCCAAAACACAAACTTGGGACATTAACTATTGTACGGGGGTGGTATTCAAAAAGTCTTTCAATCACAAGGCTGTAATTGATAGCACATGAAAGAATTATTTATTGTTTTACAGGATAATTATGGAAACATGAAAAACAGCTTCCACTGCTAAGTAAAACCCAACTTCCGTTTTTCAGAATTGTAAGTTTTGTTGTAAAAATTTTTAACCCAGTGAACGTATTTGCTTTAGATTTATGAGTTAAGGTAAGTCAAAAGGGGGTCTTTCATTTGGGTGTTTAACCAGGAAACTTATAACTAATTTTAAATTTCTTGTTTCTTTGCAGATAGTTTCCAAACCTGAAGGCACAACTGAGGATAAAAGTAAATGGAAAGGGACATTAAGGAGTCAGTGGTCATAGGAAAGAAAGCACACTGAACAGTGTCATCAGTAAATTACTATAATAATGCTTTTTGGGTATACTTAATAATCTTCTCCCATGACAAAAATTAAAACCAAAGTGTTTCATGGAGTCATTCTGAAATAATCTTTGAAATATTATCAAAAAGGAACTGGTCTGTTTTATACTTCAGGAGGGAAAATGTCCACATTTTAGAATATCATTCTGTGATTATTTTTAATGGGAAAATAAAGTATAGGTGACTTCTCCAGGAATCAATATCCTCTTTTCTCCATTCTTGGTGTTTTGCAGGCTGATTAATTTGCAGAGGTTGAGTTTGATTGCCACTGAAGTAGAAAGCATTATAGATTCTTTGTTATTCTTCAAGCCACTTTGCTTAAGTCTACGGTTCTGTCTCTATGTATTTATCTACCTTTCCGCATGGCGCTTAGCACCAGAGCTTTGGGCCTCTCCTATACATATTGTGAAAATCTATTGTGCTGAATTCTCAAGTCTTGCTGTAAATAGGTATCTATCCCCCCAACCCCCACCCACGATAGCTGTTCTGTGAGGTAAAGGTAAATGAGACAGACAGAAACAGGCATTTATAAAGCAGCTTTGTGTGTCTATGAAGAATGTATCCAGCTAAATTTTGAAAGCAAAAAAGGGAGGCTCTGAAGGTCATAAAATTTATATAAATCATATAGCAATTAAAGAAATAATGACTGAAATAAAACTTACTCAATATCTAATGTGTGATATTTTTAAATGGTTGAATGGGAAGAATTCAGTATTTTCAACATTCATGGTATACTGTCTTGGTTATGGTTATTGGTTATTAATCAATCCTGGATAAATTTTTTTTCCAATTTCTAATGAACAGTTAATTGAGTAAACTATATCATTAATCTTCTTTAAATCACCTCTTCTCAAATGTTTGAAACATTTGAAACAAAGGATAAAGCAAAAAGCAATGTTTTTTGATAGGTCAATTCTTTAATCAAATATTTCTCTATATTTCAAATATTTCAGCATTAAATAATGGGATTATTGTAAATTGTTTGACTTTATAGATATTCTCAAAGTTGCATAAATATGTGTGTTGGAAAAAAACTAGGTAACATTTGTATAGCTAACTCCAAAGGTTAATTTGGTTTAAATACAAACTGAGTCAGGTATTATAAAAGCCTTTCAATATATTTGATCTATTTTTTGGGAATATGATGATAAGTTATTGTACAGCTCCTTAGAGTGATTGTGAAAGTATGTTAAAAATGCAAACTACATAAAGTCAGGCCCTTTAGAAGGAAAACTCAGTTATAAGGTAAATGTATTTCTTATGAAGATAGAGATTTATGCTGTAATAATTATGGTGATGTTTAAATAATGAAAAATGCAAAGTTATTTAATTTTGGTAGTTGTTGAAAATGTTAATTCATTATATTTTCTGAAACATATAAAGAAAGCATTAAATACTTTAATATAGAGTCTACACATAAAATAATCTGAATTCTTTCCCAGAAGCAAATCTAGAATCAAATTGGTGAATCAACACCATTATTGCCACTGCAAACAGCTACTTAAGAAATCTGCTCCCAATTAACCTTATAGACAAATGAAAAACCATCTTCTAAAAACAGACACATTTATTTCTGTAAATATGTAAATTCCTCAGCATTTCTACAATGTTGAAATAAACTGTTTTCAATCTGTATTTATAGATTAGAGTTGGGAGCAATTTCTCTATCCTTTACAAACAGCCTTGACTGCCTACTCTGAGTTCAAAACTGCCTTAAAATGTGTAATTTTTTGTATACAAAAGGCATTCTAAAATTGTATTATGCAGTTATTGTGCTAAAAGAATGACCCTTGCCATGCTTTGTTTACTGAATGTCAAATTTTCATTTGTATTACAGCTGTGTACCACAGCAGTTTCGGTTTTGTATGAAGGGCAACTAATGCACAAAACAGTCAAACCACAGAGCAGTAATTAGTCTGGAAAAGATCAAAGTGTGCTCTTCTAAATCCAGCCAATTTGCTCTGGGTGTGCAAAACCAATAGTCTTTCTTTTGCTAAGGTCTCTTATTAATTTTTGCTTTCGTTTGCTGCAGAGCAGCTGCTTTACTGTCAATCCAACATCCTGCTTAAAAAAAAATCCATTTTGATGCCACAAATGCAATTTCAATGGGTTTAGGAATAATAACCAGCTTTTTTTTCCTATCCCACTTCTAGGAGATAGAAACTTGAAAGTTTTCAGCATCTGTAAAGTGAGAGAAAGCAACAGAAGGCATAGCACTGTTTGGATTTGTTGCTCTAGAAAAAGCTGAAGATGAATGATCTGTAAATATTTCTGCTTTTAGTGCTTTTAACCAGCTCTGTTCTTATCTGCTGCTTGCCTCTCCTTTTAGTATGAGTTTTTCTTATCCTTTTTATAGTCACATTATGGTTTTTTAATGGAGATATTGAATGATCCAAATTATTAACTAAATTGATGATGGCAGGAAAAAAAATTAAATGAATGGTTTACATCTCTTGGAAAGCAAACACTAAAATCAGGAGTATCACTTGTTATTTTCTTGATGTAATTATTATTTTTGACAGAGTATGGAAGTGGTCATTGCAAATGATAAATAAACTTTATTAGAGGAGGTGATTCAAACTTGTGAAGATGAAAAAGTACAATCACTTAAAAAATGAAATATAATCCTGGAGAATATACTCTGCCTGTAGTGTATGCATTTCTCCCCTTCTCCATTTCTGTCATTTTGCTTATAATAGTCTCTCTGGCAGAAAGTAGAGAGAAAAAATTTGGTCAGTTTATTGATTCCTATTAATATGGCAGCTTTTCTGTAATTGTTACCTTGAACTCTGCTCATATATTTTCTTTCCTCTTTCTTTCTCTCTTCTCTCTCTCTATATATAATATATTTCTTAGTAAATTTCTTTACCCAAGCAATGGATAGTAACATGTATTAGCTGAGTAAATCTGTTTTTATGTGTTTGCTGTCCCAACAATTTTCCTGACTTCACAACAAACCACTTAAATTTTATTATGAGTACACTCCAAATATATGCCAGTATTTGTTTTAGTGTCAATATAACCAGACACTGAAATACAGCACCCCCAAACCAAAAAGTGTAATGATACAGAGAATTTGCATAATGAAAAGAAGCATAATAATTCAATCTCGTTTACAATAATTGATTCATAAACAAATATGTCATGTCCATGAAATGACCAGGTAAGTTTATTCTGAAAGTATTTTCAACTGAACAAAAATTTAGTGCTTTTCTTTTGAAAAATAACAAAATGATCATACAGAGAAGTTATCTCTTTCTTCACATAGTATGTACAAATCAGGCACTAACTATTGATTTTACTCTGAACTAACCATGACATACTAAATTAACTTCAGCTTCAGAGCCCTGATCCTTTTATTATATTTGGTGTCTTATGAAAATTTGTCATTACCCAGGTGACTCAATGGTAAAGAATCCTCCTGCCAACACAGGAGATGCAGGAGACATGGGTTCAATCCATGGGTCAGGAAGATCCCCTGGAGGAAGAGATGTCAGCCCACTCCAGTATTCTTGTCTGGAGAATCCCATGGACAGAGGAACCTGGTAGGATACAGTCCATGGAGTCGCAAAGAATCGGATGTGACTTAGCGACTGAACATGCATGCTTGATATCGTCCTTATGACACATTCCATTCTTTTTCCACTCATCATTTTTGGAGGGGCCAACTCTGAGGATAATAATGTGATAGGAATACATCTGTGCTAGACATGAATTAAATATATTTAACCTATGTTTACAGCTGCTATTATAGAGTCTTTACCTGAATCTCTTATAAGACAAATTGAAATATGACATTAGGCAGATGTCATATTAGGGAATGTATACAAAATCTCATTTAGAAAATTGTTTAAAATCTGGGCTGAGATTTTTTTTGTTGTTGAGGTTTGATTGGTACACAGCATTGTATTAGTTTCAGGTGTACAACATAATGATTTGATATTTGTATATATTGTGAATTGATCACCATAATAAGTCTGACATTCATCACCATACATAATTACAGAATTTTTTTTCTTGTGATAAGAACTTTTAAGATCTACTCTATTAGCAGCTTTCACAGATGCAGTACAATATGGACTGAGATTTTTTTAAAAAAGATTCTGAAGAGAAAGAGGTTCTAGAAAATTTAACAGACTTTCTTCCCAGAAAAAAAAGAAAAGCTAATTTATAAACTATAAATTGGTAGTCACTATTGATTTGTATTAAATTGTCAGGAGAGTGGTTTGTGAATTCTTGCAAAAGTAATTGCCATTGGCCAATGTAGTAAGGCAAGACAAAGATGTAAGAAATGTTAAGGACAAAAAAGAAAGACCCAGAAGACTTAAAACCACCAGCAGAGTATTAAAACAAATGGAAGAGTTCAGTGAGGTGCTGGATAGCAGACCAATGACAACAACAATAAAAACATCAACAGAGTTCTTTTATATTTGCTGCTGCTGCTGCTACTGCTAAGTCACTTCAGTCGTGTCCGACTCTGTGTGACCCCTTAGATGGAAGCCCACCCGGCTCCCCTGTCCCTGGGATTCTCCAGGCAAGAACACACTGGTCAATTAAAAAATAATGGAAATTGTGCCTTCATTGTAGCAACAGAACTTGAAATATCTAGAAAGTGATCTAACAAAATGTAGAAAATACTTGTAGAAAAATATTAAAATTCTATGAAAAGGCCCAAAGAAACTTTTGTCTAATATGATCACAGCTTTTATTGATTTATTTATTTTTATTTATTTGGTCATGTTGCAGGGCATCTTAGTTCCCTGGCCAGGGATCAAACCCGGGCCCACAGCAGTGAAAGCACTGGGTCCTCATCACTGAACCACCAGGGAAGCCCTGATCACAGCTTTTAGAAAAGAGTTTGAGACATGGTAGATACTGAAGAAATATTTATTAATTAATGAATGAATCTGAATGAACGAAGAGATACATCATTGTAATCAGTGGGAAAGTAAAGTTGTAGAGCCCTTAATTCTTTCTTTTCCAGTGCAGTTCCAATATGGTAGAGGGAAGCTTTAAGGAGGATAAGTGGAATTGGAAATGTTGTACAAGGGAGAGTAACAGCAACAATGGGCCTCCCTGGTGGCTCAGTGGCAAAGAACCTGCATAGTAATGAGGAGATGTGGATTCGACCCCTGGGTGGGGAAGATCCCCTGGAGAAGGCAATGACAAACCACCACAGTATTCTTGCCTGGGAAATTCAATGGATGGAGGAGCCTAGTGGGCTACAGTCCATGGGGTCACTAAGAGTCAGACATAACTTAGTGACTGAACATGCACACAACAGCAACAACATAAAGTAAAATAGCAGCTGGGCAGATATTGATGATAATAGGATACCATGAACCAATCAACTCAGTAACAGGTGCCTGAAAGCCAGGAGGGGCAAAATGAAATAATACAATTTTCAATTAACAGAAGCTATCTTGCTTGGAGAATCCCAGGGATAGAGGAGCCTGGTAAGCTGCCATCTATGGGGTCGCACAGAGTCGGACACAACTGAAGTGACTTAGCAGCAACAGCAGCATCAAAGATGAAATAAAATTGGAGACTCTCTGATGGGCTTGATAGTTGTCACTATCCAAACAGCACTTGATGAGTCAGTTGATGGATTGTCTTGAACAAAATGAAATAGGATAAGCACAAGGAGGAAGCCTTGTTCTTAAGTCCAAAGACTCAGTGACAAAACCACAGTATAAGACAAATGCCTTAATGTTACCACATGTAAAAAATTTAAGAGTTTAGTTAATTTTAAGCTCAGTATGAATTAACAGGATGAAATAACTAACCCTTCTCCTTCCCCAGATAAAGCAAACAATCATTTTTAGGCCTCATTATCAAGAAATAAAGTGTAATCATATAAACTGAAACTCTTAACTCTATAGGCCCAGCCTTCTGCTATCCATACTTATCTCATAGCAATTCAGATCCAACAGATATATGAGCTTTCTCTCCTAAATCTGCTGTTCTCTTGATATTTCTTGTCTGGGAGGGCCTGTCTTCGTTAGTACTCCACTACCAGTGAAATTACTTATGCCCCTAACTATGGAGTCAAGTCATCCTTATTTTAGATCTTTTCCTTATCCCCACATACATTTGGTTTTCTGTGTTTTGTTTTTGTTTTTCATGTTAGCCATTGTTCATCTCTCTCTCTCCCTTGCTATCATGTTGTTTTAGGCCTTAACTACTCTGTTGTTTAGTTGTGGACAAAGTCATGTCCAACTCTTTGGTGACCTCATGGACTGTAGCCCACCGGGCTCCTCTGTTCTCCATCCTACTCAACTCTCAGTTTCCTAGCTTGTCAGTCTCCAAACTTGCATGACTAGCTATACATTTTCTAGGGTATGCATTCTTAAAACGCAAATATGATCTTATTTCCCAACTTAAACACTTCCATAGGTTTTCATTCTTCCTTCCCATTACCTGTGCTCTATCCATAACAGTATTTGGAGCATGCATATCCAATATAAGTATAAATATACATATATAAATATTTATTTTGTACATGATAAAACATACACAAAACAGAAATTTTTAAAAATGAGGTACTCTGAGAATTTAACTCATTCAAAATATCATTTATTAATAGACCATCTATTTTGCAATGTATTTAAATAGTCTTCATTAATTTTTAAAAACTTGACTTAAATTTTTTTTTGATACAGTGATTCATGGTTCAGTTTTTAGTTATTTTTTTTTTGATGCTTGCTTTTGATTGCTGCAGTGGCTAAACACAGGGTACTTCAAAAACAAAAACAAATAGAAATGCATCATTGGCTATGATTAAAACAGTTTGTATTTTTCAGTCCCATCCAACAATTATCTAACATTTTTTCTAAAATTTGAGTAATACTTCCATAATTTCAGTCAATTGTTCTTGTGAACTAACTAAAAGGCATTACATTTTAATGGTTTTTTTTTTTTGAACAAAAAGAGCTCCCATGAAAATCCTTTATTTACAAAATTTGAAAATGTTAGAAAATCATTTTTGTGCTTTTAAGTGTGCAGGTGTGAGAACAACACTTTCACATTGTTTTTGCTAATGAAATTGCATAATAATAGAAATGGTGCCATTTCAAATATGCTCTGTCCATACATGTTTCTTTTGAAAACTTGTTTCTTTCTCACTCATGGCTAAACTCTCATCTTTGTTCTGAAAGGACAGATTAAATCTATTTATGAAGGACAATTTTTCTGCAGCAGTTTTAGATTTATAACAAAATTGAGAGGAAAGTCCAGAGATTCCCCATATACCCCCCATATACAATGCCTCCTCGATTATCAACATCATTCACCAGAATGGTACACTTTTGACCAAAAATGAACATTTTTTACATTAAAATTGAACATTTTGACATAATAACCCAAAGTCCATGGTTTACCTTAGGGTTCACTTTTGATGCTGTATATTCTGTGGATTTTGACAAATGTATAATGATATATATCCATGCTACTACCGTTCAGAGTATTTCAGTGCCCTAAAAATCCTCTTTGTTCTATTAATCTCTCTTCCATCCCCCACTCTGGGCAACCCCTGATGTTTTTCTTGTCTCCATAGTTTTACCTTTCTCAGAATGTAATGTCATATAATTGAAATCATACAATATGTAGCCTTTTCATTTTGGCCTCTTTCATTTAGTATTACGGTAAGTCACCCACATATGAATGAAGCTTCAAGTTGTGAACTTTCAAAGATGTGAACGTGCACTCACATGTCCAGTCGTTTATGTGTTTGGTTTATATTGTCATATGTGTGCATTGTCTACACGATGCACAGGAAACAGAAAGGGATTTTCTCTTTGAGGAGGCACTGTTGGTTTTTGAGGCACAAGACCCAAACGTAGAACTCTGCACAAAGTTTACAGCCGGTGTTGTCAGTGTTTCACATACACACCCATTCTAATAGGTGTGTAGTGGAAATGGCAACCCACTCCAGTGTTCTTGCCTGGAGAATCCCAGGAACAGGGGAGCCTGGTTGACCTCCATCTATGGGGTTACACAGAGTCGGATACGACTGAAGTGACTTAGCAGCAGCAGCAATCTCATTATTGTTTTATGTTTCTCATTGTTTGCATTTTCGTGATGACATGTGATGGGGAGCATCTTTTCATATAGCATAGCATTTTTCCATCTATGTATCTTCTGTGGTGAGGTGTGTGTTCAGATCCCACTTTTCAATTGAGTTGTTTGTTTTCTTGCTGAGTTTTAAGAGTTCATTGTATGTTTTCAATTACAGTCCTTTATCAGATGGTGTCTTTTTAAAGTACTGTTTCCCAGTCTGTGACTTGTCTTCTAATTCTCTCGATGTTGTGTATTGCAGAGCAGAAGTTTTAAATTCTAAAGAAGTTCAGCTTATCAATTGTTTCTTTTATGGATCATGTCTCTGGTGTTGTATCTGAAAAGACATCACCATACCAAAGGTCATCTAGGTTTGCTCCTATTATCTTCTAGGAGTTTTACAGTATTTTGTTTTACATTTAGGTCTATGATCCATTTTGAGTTAATTTTTGTGAAAGGTGTCGGCCTGTGTCTAGATTAATTTTTTTTTTTGCATGTTGTTCCAGCACAATTAGTTTAAAATATAATCTTTACTCCATTGTTTTGCCTTTGCTCCTTTGTCAAAGACCAATTATCTTTATGTGTGTCTCTTTCTGGGTTCTCTATTCTGTCCATTGATCTATTTGTTTGTTCTTTTGCCAGTGCCACACTGTCTTGATGAGTAGTTTTACAGCTAGTCTTGAAGTTTAGTGTCATCAGTACTCTAACTCTGTTCTCCAAAAGTATTGGCTAGCCTGGCCTTTTTACCTCTCCATAAAAACTTTAAAATTAGTTTGTCAATATCCATGAAATAGCTTGCTGGGATTTTGATTGGTGTTCGTTTACTTAAAAAAAAACCTTCTAGGTAGTATGCTAATGACAATCTATTCTCATCATAGAATAGGTAAGCAAATTTTGGACATTAGTTTATTTGTAAAAGAAAAATGTGCAACTCACCTTTATCTGTGAAAGTTCCTTTTACATTCTTTGCTGTGAGATAAACGTCTGCTAACCTCACATTTGCATGATAACTTTTCACCTCATTAAAAAGTGATTTCAAAATATTTTAAAGATATGGGCTACATGTCAAAGGATTTGTTTTTGTAAAATTAATGCCATCAGCAAAATATTCATCTGGGTTCCTCATTTTTGTACCCAAATTTGCCTTTAATGATGCAGGTAATAAACATTTTCCATTTGTCTTAAGATTTCCTTTTTTTTTTTCTTTTAGTCAAGGTTATATTTCTACTCAGTATTTCCTTAATGTAGTCTTTTTAAAAGAGGTTGGTACTACTAATGAGAACATATATTCTCCACTACACTTAATTGTATTGGCTTGCAAAAAAGTTCTTCACATATTTCGTTATTGACACAGTGTCTAACCAACATTAAAAATAGAAACTTGTTAGAAATATCTATAGTTTAACAAATGGGTTAGTAAATTCTCTAGTACTTATTTCTTCAAATATTTAGCTCTTTGTCTATTTAACATTTTAACTAGTCACCATCTTAGGCTGGGTTCCCAAAGAAGCTGATCTTGAGGCAAGAATTTGAGTGGTAGTGTAGGCTCCTCAATCCATGGAATTCTCCAAGCAAGAATACTGGAGTGGGTTACCATTTCCTTCTCCAGAGTGGGTTACCATTTCCTTCTCCAGGGGATCTTCCCAACCCAGGGATCGAACCTGGGTCTCCCACATTATAGGCAGACGTTTTACCATCTGAGCCACCAGGGAAGCCCTAATTTATTTGGGAGGAGTAGATCCCAGGAAGCAAGGATGAGGGATGACAGATGTGAGAAAAGAAAGGAGGGGATGTTCCAATAAAGGAGATGTTATCAAGCGAGTTCCTGCTGTGGGAAACTAAGGTTCACTCCTGAGGAGAGCTTAGGAGTCAGTACAGAATTTTTCTGAGGGCTGCCCTGGTGGCTCAGGGGTAAAGAATCCGCAACCCTACCAATGCAGGAGACAGGAGCTTGATCATGCCTCGGAGCAGCTAAGCCTGTGTGCCAGCCACAACTATTAAGCCTTTTCTCCAGATCCTGGGAGGTGTAACTACTGAGCCCACATGTCACAGCTCCTGAAGCCCATGCTCCTGAGAGCCTCTGCTCTGCAAGACAAGCAGTCACCACAATGAGAAGCCCACACACTGCAACAGAGTAGCCCCTGCTCACCGCTACTAGAGAAAAGCCTGCGCAGCAACAAAGGCGCAGCACAGCCAAAAATAAAAATAATTTTTTTAAAAAGAAGTTTTCTGAGTTGTTCCACTTGAAGCAGAGTAAATATTCTCTGATTCTTGTCTGTCATTGGCTAAACATTAATCACCCAGTCATGGATAGAGGAGCCTGGCAGGCTATAATCCATGGAGTTGCAAAGAGTCAGATATGACTGAGCAACTGAGCATGCGCACACCTGACACACACTTTTGGCCTACCTATATGCAGATCTAGAGGGAACCCTCAGATACAGGGATCCTGGTGCTGCTGTAAGATGTCCACAGGAGCAAGAAGACTCTTGAGAGTCCCTTGGACTGCAAGGTGATCAAACCAGTCAATCCTAAAGGAAATCAGCCCTGAATAGTCATTGGAAGGACTGATGCTGAGCTTGAAGCTCCAGTCCTTTGGCCACTGATGTGAAGAGCCGGCTCACTGGAAAAGACCCTGATGCTGGGAAAGATTGAAGGCAGGAGAAGGGGATGACAGAGGATGAGATGGTTGGATGGCATCACTGACTCAATGGACATGAGTTTGAGCAAGCTCCCGGAGATGGTGAAGGACATGGAAGCCTGGCGTGCTGCAGTCCACGGGGTCAAGAAGAGTCAAGACATGACTGAGTGACTGAACAACAAAAAGGTCTGGATAGAGTCACTGCATCATCTGCTGAGGTCTCCATGTGGCCTTGAGAATGCTTTTGACCTAAGGTGGGAAGAAAATAACCAAAGTTATTAAGTAAAAACTCTGCAAAACAGGCTTATAAACTTTATTGAGTTTAGTAAACTTTGTAAGGTCTTCATATTCTACATGTAAATTCATATCTTAAGTCATATGTCAATGACTTAACAGATTTGAATGTGTTGTTAGTATTTTTACCCGATAAAAAAGATTCTACATGGAGTAGAAGCATTAGCTCTCCCTTTTTTTAAACTCTTATTTTGCTTATCTTATTAGAGTTTTTAGTTTTGGCTTTCTTTGATGAGATCTTTCAAAAGTCACTCGTCTATTTTGTGAGGGTTATTTACTTTAAAGTTGCTAATATATTCAGCATTTTAAATAAAAACAAAATGGTGATGGCTAACTGTCCAGGGCTTCAAGTGTAGAATTCCCATTTTTCTTTCAAGTTGCTTTGCTTACATGTCATTCTTTGTGATATGTGACAGTTTGACCTTTAAACCTATTGAGGGTGCCAGTGTCAATTCAAATGAAATATTAGTAATGCTTAATATTTGACTAGTTCTTGGGGGTAAAAATCAATTAAAATAGAAGTTCTCACACTCAAATGCTTCTTTGAATGTGTATATGAGCTCATACTTCCTGTGCTTTCCAGTTATAATGAACTTTTGGAGTTCCCTGAATTTATCATGTTGAGTCTTTATGTCAGGGCTTTTGCTTATACTATTGCTTCTTCCCAGAAAGCTCTTTCTGTATGGATTTCTTGGTAATACCTCTTCTGTGAAACTTTTCCTGGCTCTTTCCGACTCCCCAGGGAGCACTGAAAACATACTCTTGAAATGTTACTGTATTCTCCACCTTAGCCCTCATCCCTTCTGTTGAACATATTTGCTGAAATTCTTGGCTCTTCCTCTAGACCATTGTCTCCCTGAAAACAGAGATGTTGTCTAATTTATCTTTGTATCTCCAGCACAGAGCCCCAAGCAGACACATAATCATGCTTGTTGAATTAACCTCTGGAGGTGATGCTGCTGCTGCTAAGTCACCTCAGTCGTGTCCGACTCTGTGCGACCCCATAGACGGCAGCCCACCAGGCTCCCCCATCCCTGGGATTCTCCAGGCAGAACACTGGAGTGGGTTGCCATTTCCTTCTCCAATGCATGAAAGTGAAAAGTGAAAGTGAAGTCGCTCAGTCGTGTCTGACTCTTCGCGACCCCATGGACTGCAGCCTACCAGGCTCCTCCGTCCATGGGATTTTCCAGGCAAGAGTACTGGAGTGGGATGCCATTGCCTTCTCCCTGGAGGTGATAGTCATCTATTATATGCACAGTATCATGGATATGAACTTGGGCAAACTGGGTGACTGAACAACAACATTGGTCAGTTAGCACAGAGGATTGTGTGTAGTTCTGGGTGCCTCTTGAAGAAAGTCTTGGAAAACTTACATGTACTCAGAGGAAAAGAATTCCGAACAAAGTCATGAGACTAGTTCTAGCCTGAGACTTGTATAGAATAACAGGGAAGGGGGAATTTCGGTTTTAATATAAGGAAGAATTATCTAACAGAGCTGCTTGAACACGGGATGAATGGCTTTGGGACATGGTGGGTTTCTTGCCATTGAAGGTGTTGAAATAAAGCCTGAGTGGATAACCTCCTTGAGCAGGCTGAACAAGGGCTTAAAGCATCTGGAGTGATCACAGTGAGTGGAGGAGAGTTTGATAATCTTTGAATTGTAAACAATCAAGCTAAGATTTGAAATCATTTGATATGTCTAGCAATAGGTCTAAACTTTAGTAGATACTATTTCAAATAAAAAAACACACACACCACAGTGAGGCTATTGTAAGTAAACAATTTCTGTCATTCAGAATCTCTAGACCTGGATGATATACAACAGTAATATAGCTTTGCCTCTCATAAGTCAGGCTAAGAGAGGTTTTGAGCATGTACTGATGCTGTTATTATTTTTTTTCTGAATATAACTAGACATTTAACTTGCTTCCTCTTTTCATCTTAGAACACCTTCACTCCATCCAACTATGCATTTAAAATTTACAGTCTAAGAGTTCATAACGAAGTATTGAAGAAAAGGCAGTTATCTTTATATATTTAGGGTTGCCTAAGACAGAATTTTAAAAGAAAAAATTGAGCAATTAAAACTTAATTCAGGAAATAAACAATATCTCATTGGAGAAGGCAATGGCAAGCCACTCCAGTACTCTTGCCTTGAAAATCCCATGGACAGAGGAGCCTGGTGGGCTACAGTCCATGGGGTCGCTACTAGTCAGACAAGACTGAGCAACTTCACTTTCACTTTTCACTTTCACACATTGGAGAAGGAAATGGCAACCCACTCCAGTGTTCTTGCCTGGAGAATCCCAGGGATGGCGGAGCCTAGTGGGCTGCCATCCATGGGGTCGCACAGAGTCGGACACGACTGAAGTGACTTAGCAGCAGCAGCAAGACAGAATTTTAAAAGAAAAAATTGAGCAATTAAAACTTAATTCAGGAAATAAACAATATCTCATAGGCCTAACACTGCAGAGAGAAGAAAATAATCTAATTATGATACCCCTAAATGGTGAATCTTATAGAAACTGAGAGGTTAGCACATATAAACTATTATATAGAGACTAGATAAACAATAAGGTCCTACTGTGTAGCATGGGGAATTATATTCAATATCCTGTGATAAACCACAATGGAAAAGAATATGAAAAAGAATATATATATATGTATAAGTGAATCACTTTGCTAGACAGTAGAAATTAACACAACATTGGAAATCAACTATACTTCAATAAAATCAGTTAAGAAAAGAAATCAAGACTCAGCAAGGTTAAAGGGACATGGCTAAACGCTGTACAATGCATTGGTTTTAGAACCTAGACCCCAACCCATCACATGTAATTCCCCTTCTATGGGTTTCTCTTTTTTGCTGCCTCAAAAGTTTAAGATGTGGCCCCTACCATGAACAGACTTTTGCAATCTCTTAAAGGCATAAGACATACGTATAAAACAATTAGAGAATAGCAAAAATACAATCAAGTGCAATATATGTCTTACAGCTGAGGAGTAGTTTGGAAGGTCAACAAGGTGAGAAATCACAGGCTAGAGGATGTGGATGTTTTATTAAGAACAACTTTGAAAATAGCTCTGAAAGATAATTAGGCTGACAGATTTTTTCTTTGATTCCCAAAGTTCATGTTGGCTTTGTCCACATTCATCAGGGCCTTTTGCTCTCTTTTATTTCTTTCTAGTTTTACTACTACTCATACTGGCCAATAGGATGCAAGCATCTAATTGCAGCAAATTCTTATACATTCCAAGTGACCCCCACAAAACAGGTTGCTATGGTAACCAAACAAAAAGGGATTGAAAAACAGAAGTAAAGTATATTTACTTAATGTCTGATGGGCTCTCTGCACAATTTTCATGAGACCTGTTGCTGGCTTTCTTTTAGGTTTGGGTGGCAGTCACCACTTACTTTTTAAGCCGTTAAAAGATTAAAAACTTTATGTGGCCTTTCTAATATAGAAAATTGTACTGAGCAGTGGCGTTACCAATATTTATTTTTAAATATATAAATCTTATTTAGAAGTGTTGATAGCATTAACACAGGAGCTTGCAGTTCTTGTCAATGGAATTGAAGTGAACAGAAGGTTCATTTGATGATGATAAAGAGTCTTTAAGAATGCTACAAGAAAAGGAAGTGACAGTAGATTTGAAATAATTTTGTTAAAGGCCATCCTATTTGTTTTGCCACATCAATAATAAAGATGTTCACTAACCAGTTGAGATAGAGACTTCATTAATAATTATTTTATGTAGAAGGTCTTAATTAATAGACTACATAATTTTGTGTTCTGGCTAGTTTTAATCCTTTGGTGAAGGAAGATTTTGACAATGAAACAAAGTCATTTAGGCTCATAAAATAAGTCTAACATTTTCTGAATTGGGGACTAGGACCCACACTGCATCTCATCCATTGTCTTGGTACCTCTTTGAAATGCAAAAACATCAGAACTTCAAAGGCAGTCCGGAAAGATGGCTAAGATGGCTTCTGCAGCTTATGGCCAACCCTGGAAATGTAGACAAATTTGCTAGGGGTGTTGGCATAATTGACTTGTCAGTTTTAAATTTATTTATCATTATTTTTATGTATTTTTACTTATTTTAAATTTTATTTTGTTTTATTTTCTAGGCCACACTGTGTGGCATGCAGGATCTTAGTTCTCCCACCAGAGACTGAACCCATGCCCCCTGCATTAGGAGCTTGGGGCTTCCCTGGTGGCTCAGACGATAAAGAATTCGCCTGCAATTCCAGAAATCTGGGTTTGATCCCTGGGTTGGGAGGATCCCCTGGAGAAGGGCATGGCAGCCCATTCTAGTGTGCTTGTCTGGAGAATACCCATGGACAGAGGAGCCTGGTGGGCTACAGTCCATGGGATTGCAAAGGGTTGGTTACAGCTGAGCATGCACCCATATCTTCTTTGCATCTTTCTAGGTAAGTTCTCTTATTCTAGCAGCTGAGCATATGATTCTTGGAGCAAGATTTTTCTTCAGTGAAGGGATTTTCCCCTTAGGAGTAGAGATGACATAATGCCAAGCTAATTCTGCTCTAGGGTCACAGGGAAAAAAGTAAAACAAAACAAAACAAAACAAGTTTTCCCCATATAAATACCACTTGCTTGTAACAACAATAACATAATACACAGAAGAATGTTCATTATGTATATGTATTAATGCCTTAAATGTGATCTATGCTATTTTTGTACTTTGGGATGAATATCTATTCCCTCTGCCTTCCAAACTGGGCTGTTTATGTGAAGGATGGTTATATGCAGCCTTCACCAGCATCATTAACATCTGGTTACCATGTCACCACAAAGGAAGAATTAGAGCCAACGTGAAGTCTAATTCCTATTTGGAATGTTTCTCTATTGCAACCTCCAATTCAGTCATTCTTTGGAAAGGAGGTGGCAAGTTTGAGTGAATTTTGGAGTTAAGATACAATAAGAACAATGGTCAGTGAGCTCCAGCATAAAGGTTAATGGAGGCAGATTTTATTCTGAAGAGACAGATTGGTAGATACATTGTTAAGTTAAAGTCCTTACATATGTTATCTAGTTCATGAAAGGACAGGTTTTAACATCAAAGGTATGTTATACAGAGTTCTTTACTGAATTTAGGGAGATTGGGAGAGTAACTTTGTCCTTTACCTCCAGTGAAAAATGTAGACTGGTGGGGGAATAAAAGGTTTCTGCTAAATTCTTTCTGATTTGCTCAGCGCAGCATTTAAATACTTGCTTTTCTAACTTATGAAATAATTGATATCGAATTTTCCTTACTTAACTAGAATTCATTCATTTGTTCCATTTCTGTCCAATGAGTAAAAATGCTCTACGGCTTTTCCTGGCTGTAGTCTTAATTAATAGTCTCAATAATCTGAAACATTTATTTAGAGCCTTCAATAAGTGACCTAAAGGTAATTTAAAAAATTGCTCCCCTGGCAACAACAACCTCCCCTCTTCTTGCCAAGCAAGAGGAGCAACCCCCGGCAGCCTTTTCCTGATAGCAAAAAGGCACTAGTGGAACGACCTCAGCTGCTTTCCATTTTTTCTTTTGCTAACCCGAGTCTGCTGAGCCTTGTCAATAAATCCCTTAAGTGTCCAAAGGAATCTCTGTCTTTCCTCAGCTTCCTCTCTCCTAAGGGGCCCATTATCTCTCTTAGCCGGCCATAGAGAAAGAAGACATTTGTGACATGCTCTAACTTCTCTGAAGTCAAGGATGCCTTCAAAAGCAAAGTTTGGGTGGTTGGGGGAGGGGAAGTAGCTCAGGGAACAACAGGGAGGAGGGAAGGAATTGTAAGCAAAGGGACAGCTGGGGGATTGGCCGGTTCTTCTGGGCATTCTGTGAGGCCTCTCCAAAGGGAAAGTAAAATTCAGAGTCATCTTTTAAAAAATGCTGTAAAGGTTCTGACTTCTTAAGCTGATCTACATAAGGAATAAAGATGAGAGAAACAATGCCCATCAGTGGGCCAGGTATGAACCCAACCCTATTTTCACTTACGTTTGCTATTTTTTAAAGGGACCATTACATTCTCTATTTGGCAGTATACCAGAGGAACCAAAACGAGAGAGCTACAGTATCACATGGGGCTTTCCTGGTGACTCAGATGGTAGATCATCTGCCTGCAATGCAGGAGACCTGGGTTCGATTCCTGGGTCAGGAAGATCCCCTGGAGAAGGAAATGGCAACCCACTCCAGATTTCTTGCCTGGAGAATTCCACAGAGAGAGGATCCTGGAGGGCTACAGTCCATGGGGTCACAAAGAGTCAGACACGACTGAGTGATTAACACACACACACACACACACACAAAGTCAGACATGACTGAGCAATTAACACACAGACACACATACCCCATAACATGGTTGTGGTTCTGGACCAAGACCTAAGTTGCTGCTGCTAAGTCACTTCAGTCGTGTCCGACTCTGTGTGACCCCATTGACGGCAGGCCACCAGGCTCCCCCGTCCCTGGGATTCTCCAGGCAAGAACACTGGAGTGGGTTGCCATTTCCTTCTCCAATGTGTGAAAGTGAAAAGTGAGAGTGAAGTCGCTCAGTCATGTCTGACTCGTAGCGACCCCATGGACTGCAGCCTACCAGGCTCCTCCGTCCATGGGATTTTCCAGGCAAGAGTACTGGAGTAGCTTGCCATTGCCTTCTCCGCAAGACCTAAGTAGGTTCCCTCAAATGCTATCCCAGTTAGAGGAGTATGGACTCTAGAAACACCTATTCTGACAAGAAGCCATAGATTAAAAATATATATATATTTAAGTTTACACCTTAAATAGCTTCAGGTTAAATGTGATTAAGAAGGAGGGAAACTTTAAGAAGAGAGAAGGCAGGAAATTTTTTTCTCAGTGGACTTGTATTTCATTTCTAAAACTGAGGCAGTTGATTCTCTTACTAACACGTCATGCAAGTATTTTCTTAGGGAATTGGGGACAAAAATTCCAATTCTGAGGAATAGAAGATTGAAGACTAAGTGACTTTACTATTTTAAAAATAACTTTTTCCAAATATAAAAATAATCTATGTCCATTATAAGAAATTAGGGACGAATTAATGAGTTCCACACTGGAGAAGATGTGATGGTAAGATTCTCTATTCATTTTTTAAGAGTGAAAAAATGGTCTGAAAGAACTGAACCAGTTTTCATATGTTTGGGTTGTAGTGAGGGGCCAAACAGAATGTTTAGCCTTCCTGCAAGGCTGCGGTTGTTCTGATTATGACCTGGCTCAGGAGACTATCACAAAGGTTTAAGGATTAAGAATCTGGGAGGCAGCAGTGTTACCACCATTAGGTACATTTGGCCCATGGTGTTACTAAATTAGATTCATTTGGCCCACCAGCTCCAAATTAAAAATGATGTTTACAGCTGAGAAAGAGTATAGTGACAAAGCCATCAAGCGAGAAGACTGGAAAACAAGTCTCTGAGCTGCCATTCTAAAGGATATCGATCCTGGTTGTTCATTGGAAGGACTGATGCTAAAGCTGAAACTCCAATACTTTGGCCACCTCATGCGACAAGTTGACTCACTGGAAAAGAGTCTGATGCTGGGAGGGATTGGGGGCGGGAGGAGATAGGGACGACAGAGAATGAGATGGCTGGATGGCATCACCGACTCGATGGACATGAGTTTGAGTGAACTCCGGGAGTTGGTGATGGACAGGGAGGCCTGGCGTGCTGTGATTCATGGGGTCGCAAAGAGTCGGACACGACTGAGCGACTGAGCTGAACTGAACAGGTGTATCTAGGTTAGATGTTTCCGCATATCAAAATGGAGGCGCTGAACCGTGATTGGAGAATGACGGTTTCAAGTCCTCTCATGTCACCAGGTGAGGTTTAAGATGTTCGCTCAGGCTCAGTTTTAGGGTCCGTGGTCTCAACCTGCCCCAGCTGGCCTGCATTGGACAGGAGCTGACTACAGCTTCCTGTAAACCAAGTGGACTGTATGAAGCTGGGAAGATATGCAATTCAAGAGAAAAAAGAAAAAGGGGGAAAAAAGCTAAGTTCAGTTCAGTTCAGTCGCTCAGTCGTGTCTGACTCTTGCGACCCCATGAATCACAGCACGCCAGGCCTCCCTGTCCATCACCAACTCCCAGAGTTCACTCAAACTCATGTCCATCGAGTCGGTGATGCCATCCAGCCATCTCATTCTCTCTCGTCCCCTTCTCTTCCCGCCCCCGATCCTTCCCAGCATCAGAGTCTTTTCCAGTGAGTCAACTCGTCGCATGAGGTGGCCAAAGTATTGGAGTTTCAGCTTTAGCATCAGTCCTTCCAATGAACACCCAGGATTGATCTCCTTTAGAATGGACAGGTTGGATCTCCTTGCAGTCCAAGGGACTCTCAAGAGTCTTCTCCAGCACCACAGTTCAAAAGCATCATTTCTTCGGCCATCAGCTTTCTTCACAGTCCAACTCTCACATCCATACATGACCACTGGAAGACCACCGTAGCCTTGACTAGACAGACCTTGGTTGGCAAAGTAATGTCTCTGCTTTTTAATATGCTGTCTAGGTTGGTCATAACTTTCCTTCCAAGGAGTAAGCGTCTTTTAATTTCCTGGCTGCAATCAGCATCTGCAGTGATTTTGGAGCCCCCCAAAATAAAGTCTGACACTTTCCACTGTTTTCCCATCTGTTTCCCATGAAGTGATGGGACCAGATGCCATGATCTTTGTTTTCTGAATGTTGAGCTTCAAGCCAAACTTTTCAGAAGAAAGGATTTTAACAAGCTATTCCCTTCTCTGTTCTGTAAGACAAGGTTAAGAATTTCTGTTATCAACTACTGTTAACTCTATTGGTCACCGTTTCAGTGGTGTGGTTCATCTTGGTGTCAAGTTTGAGTGATAGTGGGACTTAATTTTGGACTATTCTGGTGAGTGGGAATGCTGTGTGTTTGTGAATAATTCGGAAATCCAGGGGTCTTCAAGTGAGTTCGGGGGAAAAAAAAAGTTGTGAACATCTTAACTGGTTGGTTCCTTTTATGTTTCTTCTCAGACATACCTGCTTAGAAGGAAAAATTAGGAGCTACTTCAACTTTTTTTCTTTCATCTTTCATTTGCCCTGACTAGGGAAAGAGGCGCTGCAGACTTGGTTTGGTTATCATACCTTCAAAAATTTAGCTGCAATTCAAGATGTTTTCTTATGAGAATTAGTGCCCAGGGCCATAATATAACATCTGTTTTGCATAATCAAAATATTCCTGTGCTGAATTAAAATGCCCTTTTAGTGCTTTGGGGGTGTTACCTGAGGCAATGCTTTGTCTGCTTCTATGAGAAAAGGCCTTTAAGAAAGCTTCTCAGGCGAGGGTGTAAACCTCAGAACAATTGGAAACTAGCGGTACCCACATCCTCTCCCACCCAGAATGTCTTCTGCAAGCTTGCCCAGGAACCAGAAAGGGAAGGAGACCTAACTACACTTTCATCTGGAGGTTGGAAGCTGGAGAGAGGATTGAATTGCCAGTGAATTTTGGTCTGTGATTTCATATTGAAGTGGCTGCATCTGTGCCACCTGTTGATGGCATGATTGGAGCATTAGTCCTGGCTCAACCTCGGCACCATTGATAACTCTGCTTAACATCACCCCAGGGGAGGCTTTATTAGAAGACCAGTCACTTTGCCTGGGCAATGGTGTACATTGGTGCCCCATTCAACCCTTTTTTCTGACATTAGCACATTTGAATGGGCCACCAGTGAAGCCATTCAGCGATAACATGCAACCAGGATTTCTGGGTGGCCTGGGGCTGAGCTGAGAATTCTCGTTAATGGACTGTGAGACTTAGCCTATTGAGGTACATGAACTCAGTGACCAAAGAAAAGTGAGACAAAGATATCCCTCACAGGAACATGTAGGTCAGAAGTGGACAAAAGCGGACATGGACCAGTCAAAGTTTTTGATTACTGAGCTGAAAAGGGAACATGGATCCCTGTGGGGTTGCTCCGCGAGAGCTATTTGACAGAAGTCTCAAAAATGCCCTCACACTCTGAGAGGAAGGCATTTACCAGAATTGCAGGCGGTGTGTGAAGTTATTTTAAAAATGTTTTTTCCTTCCACTTGTCTTTGTGGTAATTTCCTATTTGGCAGTACTTAGAAAAGGCCCCTGATAACTAGAATGAGAAGAAAGGATTGCAAAATTGAACTGGAAAAGCATGCTTAAAAGTGAAAGGTGATCATGGGCAGCATTCCCAATGTCGCTGGTACTCTGAGTTATTTTCAGGGTCTAATGGGACCAGAATGTTTAGTATTATAATTTTAGTAGATTTCATTTTTACTCTTAAGATACAGGATAAAAAATACATTGTTTTGAAATTTTGCAAAAACACAAAAGAATAACTGAAAAAGGTTAAGGAATCATTTGTGATCTATCTACATGATTACTTATAATAACAGCTTGCTTAATACTGGTTAACCCTACACTGTTGCTTCTCAGTTCTATGAGACATTCGTCCCGTATATAGATATGTCATCAATGTAAATGCCTAAAGAACTAATACTCAGATGCATGTGAAATTTGAAAAGTGTTCTGTAATTTTTTTCAAGATGGTATTTTAATAACTATATGAATACTTTATTCCGAACCAGCTTTATTAAAATGATTAGAATTTTTACAGCTTTTTGAGATAGCAGGATGTTTTAAAATATTCAGAATTTTGGTTTTGTGAGATTTGGGAAACCTAATAATACCTGTAATCTTGTTCCATAAAAGGAGCTGAGAAGAAAATGTGTGTGTGTTTTAAATCCTGTCATAAGTAAGGGAATGATTTTTATGCGGGAAGTATTCTGTTTTAAAAAGTGTGACTGAATGACTTCTCTGGTAGAGTCTGCCTTGCATTGCAAGAGATGCCGGTTTGATCCCTGGTCTGGGAACTTAGATCACAGGAGGAGCGACTAAGCCTACAAGTCGAAATCACCACAACAGAGATCCCATGTGCTGCAGTTAAGACCCAGTGCAGCAAAATAAATAAATAAACGTTAAAAAAAAAAAGTGGGACTGAAGGAAAAGGAAGAATCATACCTTGAGATCATATCCATTGAGTCATATACCTTTGCATACCTTGAGTCATATCCATTTATACTTAAACAGAATTTTATGAGGGTAGGGGCTTCTGGGTCCATTTAACCTACTGTAACCATAGTATGATCGAGGCCTCCAGCAGTTTAGTAGTTTGCCAGAGACCCACTTAGTATCTGGACTTAGAAGTAGCACTTTATCTCGTAGGAATTGTTTCATTACAACAGTAATAGGTCTTTCTTTGTTAAAGGCTAGAATCCTTACATTTAGAAGCTGTTTTACCTCATATTGGGATTTCTGGTGGCTCAGACAGTAAAGCATCTGCCTATGATGCAGGAGACCCGGGTTCGATCCCTGGGTCGGAAAGATCCTCTGGAGAAGGAAATAGCAATCTACTCCAGTACTTTTGCCTGGAAAATTCCATAGATGGAGGAGCATGGTAGGCTACAGCCCATGGGGTCGCAAAGAGTTGGACATGACTGAGCAACTTCACTTTACCTCATATTGAGTTGACTAAATGTAAAATTGATTTACGTGCTATCTATATTTATATGTCTGTCTTGGTTATGATACTGTTGTTATATGTTTCCCAAACTTTCAAAAAGTGCTAGTAAAGGATAACAGGAACAATTTCAAAACTCCACTTTTCTCCCTAAAACCTTTGTAACAGTTTTGCTTTGCCCTTTTTTTTTAAGCATTTCTAAAATCGATTCCCTTTCTTTCCACCTTTGTATTAAGAAATCTTTAACTTCCTTTAGGTATATATCCTGTCTAGTTACTTCTGTTTCTTCTGCTGTCTGCCTGTGCATGCGTGTTCGGTTGTGTCTGACTCTAAGCAACCCTGTAGCCCGCCAGCCTCCTCTGTCCATGGGATTTTCCAGGCAACAATACTGGAGTAGGTTGCCATTTATTTCTCCTTTAAGCCACTTCAAAATGCGTGGTAAAACAATTTTGTCCATCTGTGTGATTCAGAGCAACTTGCCTCTGGAAACGCTTCCATCTGGGTCCTCTGTTGCTTTCTAGAGAAGGGGTCTATAATATGCCACTCCCAAATATGCCATTTTGGCATAAAGATTATTTTGTGGCAGTTGAAGAAGTCACAGGAAATGTTCTCTACCATAGTCCCTCTGGCCAGAAAAAAAAAAAAGGGCATAAATCTCCCTTTGTAAACATGACATAAATTTGTAGAGGCGTCCCCTCTCTTACACCGGCAAGACCCTGGAGACAGCTCTGGGTGGGTCTTTACAATAAACCATGTTAAACAGCCAGTTTCCCACAACTCACTGCTCCTGGGAGCTCTTGCCTCCTTTTCTGTGTCTAGTCACTCCTCCACGGTTTTATTCTTTGTTAAAATGGTTGAGGAGCATTCCCCTCCCCTGTTTGCTTCTTTCCATTTTAACTTTTTCTGTGAAGCCCTCATGTCTGTAAAATACTAACATCTATAAAGTCTGTATGCCTTTTCTCCTGTTTGCTTTTTTCTGTTTGATTCACAGGCCCCCATGTTCAGAATCTGAGAGGATAGAGGAAAAGTTTTTTCTTTTCTTACACTAGGTAATCACTAAACTTTCTCTTCTGTTCCAATCAAGCCTGTCATATTGCTTTTTCTCCTCCAGTTTCCAACTCTTTAGTGCATTGTTCTTCCATGTTGTCTTACCCAGAAGTTTTCCTCTCATTTGCATCCTTTTCAGTTCAGTACAGTTCAGTCGCTTAGTCATGTCCGACTTTTTGCAATCCCATGGACTGCAGCATGCCAGGTTTCCCTGTCCATAACCAACTCCTGGAGCTTGCTCAAACTCATGTCCCTCGAGTCAGTGATGCCATCCAACCATCTCATCCTCTGTCGTCCCCTTCTCCTCCTGCCTTCAATATTTCCCGGCATCAGGGTCTTTTCCAAGGATTCCGTTCTTTGCATCAGGTGGCCAAAGTATTGGGGCTTCAGCTTCAGCATCAGTCCTTCCAGGGAATATTCAGAGTTGGTTTCCTTTAGGATAAACTGGTTGGATCTCCTTGCAGTCCAATGGACTCTCAAGAGTCTTCTCCAACACCACAGTTCAAAAACATCAATTCTTTGGCGCTCAGCTTTCTTTATAGTCTAACTCTTGCACTCATATATGACTACTGGAAAACCTTTGTCGGCAAAGTAGTTTCTGCTTTCCATTATGCTGTCTAGGTTGGTCATCGCTTTTCTTCCAAGCAGCAAGCGACTTTTAATTTCATGACTGCAGTCACCATCTGCAATGATTTTGGAGCCCAAGAAAATAAAGTCTCTCACTGTTTCCATTGTTTCCCTATGTATTTGCCATGAAGTGATGGGGACAGATGCCATGATCTTTGTTTTTTGAATGCTGAGTTTTAAGCCAGCTTTTTCACTTTCTCCCCTTTCACTTTCATCAAGAGGCTGTTTAGGTCTTCTTGATGAGTTTGATTAGTTTTTCTTTTCAGTTAAAAATTTTAGATCTCAAATGCCTTATTATTAGTTAGAAATGTCTTGGCAATGAGTGGGTGTGATCCCACTATCATGTCACCTCTGTTATTTTTGGAGGGCATGTCTTAGGGTAAAAAGAATGGGAATTCATTTGTAAAATCTTAAGCTATCTTTTCTACAAGCAATAAAGTCTTTGTGTTTTAAAGGATAATGGCTTTAGATATCTAAATTTTGTTTGAAGATACTGGTAAAGCAAAGTTGAGATGACTTGGTTGATTACTATCTAGAAATTTTAAAGCTTTCTCATACATCAATTAATGGGTATAAGGGTTAGTTTGGGTTTCTATATCTTTACTTTTCCATGTAAGAAACTGCTGGGTTTGGGTTTATTATATTAATAATATAATAATAATAATTTCCACTTAGCCAGTGATACTGTGTATGAAGAACTGAATTAAGCATTTGACGTACATTCTGTTATTGAATCCTCATAACAATCCTATAAAATAAGTACTTTATCATCTCTGTTTGACAGACAAGGAAACTTGAACTCTGAGAGGTTAAGTGACTTGCCCATGGTTACCTGGCTATTAAGTGGGAAATTGAATAGTTTTTGGAAGTGGTCTCAACCTGGTTTCTTTGAAGAAACAAGACCATCATTAGTAATTATATCTTACTATGCTCTGTGAATGTCTTTCCCTTTATACTTTATTGATGACGCATGATGCTTTTCCAGCAGTTCAAGGTCTGTAAGGGCACAGCCAAGGGCAGGGAAATTTGGATAAGTCATATTACTAGGGTTGCAGCTAAGATCTACAGCCTGAGGGGCCATTGTGGCTGGAGGATTGTGGGAAGGGGCATACTCAGCATTCCAAACAATTCCTGGGTACTTTTTATTTGAATTTCTTCTTCAGCTTTGGCCACTGGCTAGATGAATGTGCTAACATGTTCTTATTCTCATATTCTGATGCTCACTGATTCTGATTTCTGGTCCCATGCGTCTCCATTTCTTTTAGAGTTGAAATGGTCTGCTTTCTGATTCAGTTTCTCTAGGAAACATATGAAAATATTTTCTGAATTGTAGAAGTCCACATTGTCAAATAATGCAATATGATGGTTACATTTCTGCTGTTTAGACCATTATTCTGCTGTGAAACCTCACCCAAGCTTCTGGTTTAGGAAAAGTCACCTTTACAGTTTTCATCAACTGAAAAAAGAGCCACATTAGGTGTAATTATAAATTTTGATAAAGTAAAGCATAACTATGTCACATTTTAGGTTAATAGATGGGGTTCAGGACACGCTGCTGCCAAATACGGTATTTTGTCATATTGAGTATTTTAAATGGAAGGAATTTGAGAAACCAGCATGTGTAAGAAGGACCTTCTGACCTTCCCCTGAAGTAGATAAAAAATTTCATGTTAGAGATGCTCTCATTGTATCTGGAGGAAAGGAGCATCCTTATCTCTGAAGATCTAGGGACCAGAGAGGATTCTGAATGAACAGTCATTGCTAAGCTTCCCTATCTACTTGCTTCATGCCCTTTGTCCTCTGATGCTTTTTCACGACTTTCTGCTCTTCATCAAACCTAATATAAAAATGCTCAGGTTTAACCATTTCTTTGGGTCTTCCTTTTGAAGGTTCCCATGTCACATGAAAAGTATGCTAAATAAATTTGTATGCTTTTCTTTTGTTAATCTTTGAAAAAAAATTTTTTCTGTGTGAATTAAACTTCATTACCATATTCTTTTTTGTGTGTGTGGATGACTAATATGGATTTATAGCATTTATTTATTTTAAAATTATTATTTAAAAAAAAGTTTTGGCCACACTGTGCCACATGTGGGGTCTTAGTTTCCCCACTAGGGATTGAACCTCTGCCCCATGATGTGAAAGTACAGGGTCTTAACTGCTGGACCACCAGGGAAGTCCCTGTTAAATCTGTCTTTTGTTATAGGGGTCCCAGTCAAGAACTTAGACGGGTAGAGGAGAAAGATGCTTTTCTTCGCTCATACAGCCTACATAAAAGTCTTTAATTGGCTTCTACACTCTCTCAGGAGACACGAGGGAAAAGTATTGCTCATATTAGAAGGATGACGTCAAAATGCAAACCCGGCTTTACCTTACACTCCAGCTTTCTCCAGAGAGGGTAGAAAGTTGGCAGCAATGGCCAGTGCCATTTCACTAAGGAGATACACAAACAAAACATGAGGTTTTGCAATCACCCTAGGAATTTAAAAAAATCTTGAGGCCAGGGTCCTACCCCAGACTCAGTTCAGTTCAGTTGCTCAGTCGGGTCCAACTCTTTGTGACCCCATGGACTGCAGCACACCAGGCCTCCCTGTCCATCGCCAACTCCCGGAGTTTACTCAAACTCATGTTCATTGAGTCGGTGATGCCATCCAACCATCTCATCCTTTGTCATCCCGTTCTCCTCCTGCCCTCAATCTTTCCCGGCATTAGGGTCTTTTCAAGTGAGTCAGTTCTTCACATCAGGTGGCCAAAATATTGGAGTTTCAGCTTCAACATCAGTCCTTCCAATGAACACTCAGAACTGATATCCTTTTGGATGGACTGATTGGATTTCCTTGCAGTCCAAAGGACTCTCAAGAGTCTTCTCCAACACCACAGTTCAAAAGCATCAATTCTTCGGCACTCAGCTTTCTTTATAGTCCAACTCTCACATCCACAGATGACTACTGGAAAAACCATAGCCTTGACTAGACGGACCTTTGTTGGCAAAGTAATGTCTCTTTTTAATATGCTGTCTGTACCCCAGACTAATAACTAAATAAAAATAGTTGGAGGTAGAGTCCAGGCATCAGATTTTTCTGAAAAGCTTCCTGAGTGATGCCAATGTATAGCCAGCGTTGAGAAGCACTGGTCTAGTACTGCATGTAGATCAGAAATTACCATATAACATGGTACAAGTTCCTTTGGGAGATGGAGACATTAGAGTTAAGACTTGGACCTTGCCTTTTAATGTGGTTCAAAACACTGTTGCCACAAAAATTGTTACTAATAATGCAGTGTGGTCACTTGTTATTAGTAACTATTTGGTAAGTGAGAGAGGTTACCACAGAGTATGTAGTATGTTCAGTTCAGTTCAGTCGGTCAGTCATGTCTGACTCTCCGCAACCCCATGAATCACAGCACACCAGGCCTCCCTGTCCCTCACCAACTCCCGGAGTTCACTCAAACTCATGTTCATCGAGTCGGTGATGCCATCCAGCCATCTCATTCTCTGTCGTCTCCTTCTCCTCCCGCTCCCAATCCTTCCCAGCATCAGAGTCTTTTCCATTGAGTCAACTCGTCACATGAGGTGGCCAAAGTATTGCAGTTTCAGCTTTAGTATCAGTCCTTCCAATGAACCCCCAGGATTGATCTCCCTTAGAATGGACTGGTTAGATCTCCTTGCAGTCCAAGGGACTCTCAAGAGTCTTCTCCAGCACCACAATTCAAAAGCATCAATTCTTTGGCGATCAGCTTTCTTCACAGTCCAACTCTCACATCCATACAGTGACTAAATAGCCTCCAATTCCTACCCTCATCCTTCTGGGTAATAATAATCACTGTCTCCTGTGTGCCAGACAGTTTATCTGCCTCATTTGATCTTCTCAGCTGCTTATAATTTAGGTGGTATTCTCATTTTACCACAGAAAACTAAGGCTTGGTGATACTATTACTTGTGGAAGGTCTGAGCAACAGGCTTGGAAGGTAGGTCTATGGGGACCAGCATCCATGGTGTCTAACCATTAAGTTGTACAGTTTGGTCTTGGTAGGTGCCTGGTCGATAGCAGTTAGGTTGAGCTGTGTACCATAAAATGTTTAATCATTTATACATTTCCGTCCGTTCCGTTCCGTCGCTCAGTCGTGTCCGACTCTATGTGACCCCTTGGACTGTAGCCTACCAGGCTTCTCCGTCCATGGGATTCTCCAGGCAAGAATACTGGAGTGGGTTACCGTTTCCTTCGCCAGGGGATCTTCCCGACCCAGGGATCGAACCCGGGTCTCCCGCATTAGAGGCAGACGCTTTAACCTCTGAGCCACCAGGAAAGCCCTTTATACATTTACATTTCTTATTTTTTAAACTGTGTATTTTGAGAAATTCCAAACCACAGGAAAGTTGAATGAATAGGACACTAAATGCTGTGTAAATACCTTTCTGGAATTTATTTGATGGTTTTCTCATTATTCAGTTCAGTTCAGTCACTCAGTTGTGTCCGACTCTCCGCGACCCCTAGATACGGATTAAATATTCATGGCGAGGATACTGGATAGCTGGTGTATAATTCTTAGTGGATCCATCAAGAGTTTCATATCAGATTGTCCCTCTCTTGGTGATGCTAAGTTTGATCATTTGGTTCAGTTGGTATCATGACTAAAATCCCTGTTGTACAGTTAACCTGTGTAGTGATATTTTAAAACCAATAGTTTTTTACCCTTTGGTTTTAGCATCTGTTACAGTGTCAGACTTTATTTTTTGGGGCTCCAAAATCACTGCAGATGCTGATTGCAGCCATGATATTAAAAGACGCTTACTCCTTGGAAGGAAAGTTATGACCAACCTAGATAGCATATTAAAAAGCAGAGACATTACTTTGCCAACAAAGGTCCGTCTAGTCAAGGCTATGGTTTTTCCATGGGTCATGTATGGATGTGAGAGTTGGACTGTGAAGAAAGCTGATCACCGAAGAATTGATGCTTTTGAACTGTGGTGTTAGAGAAGACTCTTGAGAGTCCCTTGTACCGCAAGGAGATCCAACCAGTCCATTCTAAGGGAGATTGATCCTGGGTGTTCATTGGAAGGACTGATGCTAAAGCTGAAACTGCAGTACTTTGGCCACCTCATGCGACGAGTTGACTCACTGGAAAAGACTCTGATGCTGGGAAGGGTTGGGGGCGGGAGGAGAAGGGGACAACCGAGAATGAGATGGCTGGATGGCATCACCGACTCTGTGGACATGAGTTTGAGTGAACTCTGGGAGTTGGTGATGGACAGGGAGGCCTGGCGTGCTGTGATTCATGGGGTCGCGAAGAGTGGGACATGACTGAGTGACTGAACTGAACTGAACTGATGATTTTTACTGGAGAAGGAAATGGCAACCCATTCCAGTGTTCTTGCCTGGAGAATCCCAGGGATGGGGAAGCCTGGTGGGCTTCTTTCTATGGGGTCACACAGAGTCGGACACGACTGAAGTGACTTAGCAGTAGCAGCAGCAGCATGATTTTTACACTGTGGGTTGAAAATAGAGATTTTCTATTTCTATCGTTTTCTTGACATTCATTAGTTGGTATATTAGTTGCCTCAGGCTGCCACAACAAACTACCACAGCTTGGGTGGCTTAAACAATGGAAGTGTATTTTTCCTCATGGTTCTGGAAGCTAGAAGTCCAAGACCAAAGTGTCATCAGGGTTGGTTTCCGGTGAATCCTCTCTTCTGGCTTGTAGGCAGCTGTCTTCTCAAGGTGTCCTCACTGGCCTCTCCTGTGTGACTTGGGGAGGGAGAGAACACTTTGGTGTGTCTTCCTCTCCTCTACTAGTGTCCTGTAGGATTAAAGCTCTACCCTTGTGACCTCATTTAACCTTAATTACCTTCCTACAGGTCCCGTCTTCAAATACAGTCACGTTGGGAGTCAGGGCTTCAGCATATGGACTTTGGGTGGGAGACAATTCAATTATAACAGATGGCGTTCTGTAAAACTGAACTTTCTTCTCCCCACCCCTTCCCTCCTTCTCTTCTTTCTCCACCCCTACCATATTTTCTCCTTCTTCTGAGTTTCATGACGGATTCATGGAGTTATTTTTCATCAGTGGTACTATGACCTGTTTCTGTCATTTTTCACGGTGATCAAATTATCCAAGATGTGGCCAGTGGGAACTTCTTCAAACTAGCACCAGTATGTTTCCATATGACTCTATCGATCTTTAAGCACTTCCTTCCTTTCTTGAATAAGATGCTCTAGTCTACCTTGTGTTTTTCCTATCCCAGTCATTTCTGGAATCGGTCATTTCTCTAAGGAAACCTTGTTCCTTTTGGTGGGAGATGGTATTTAGAAACACTATCTTTGAGCTTGGAGGGCTTCCCTGGTAGCTCAGACGGAAAAGAATCTCCCTGCAATGCAGGAGCCCGGGGTTCAATCCCTGGGTCAGGAAGATTCCCTGGAGGAGGAAATGGCAACCCACTCCAGTATCCTTGCCTGGAGAATTCCATGGACAGAGGAGCCTGGTGGGCTACAGTCCATGGGGTCGCAAAGAGTAGGACACGACTGAGTGACTAACACAACACACATCTTTGAGCTTGCTTGTGTTGCTAGCTATGATCACCTTGTGAATCTATTATTTTTAATAGATTTCTCCATATGGTAGCTATAAAAACTGTACCAAAAAAGACTTTATTGAATTAGAGATTAACTCTTCAAGAGTACAATCAGGCATTTAGTAACATTTGAAAAGCCTTTGAGTGGCTTGGAATGGAGCATATACTTAGTAAATAAATATTGATAAATGAATGAATAAATGGCCTTGAATTATGGGGTTTGCTTGGTTTGCTGGGAGGAGAATTTGAGCAGGCTGTAGTGAGTGGAGGGGATCGACATCATTCCTTCTATATGTATTTACAGAGGCATCTTACCTGCATTTTTTCCATCTGTAGCTGTCTCTCCTGTTAAGAAGAAAAATCCAGATTCCTACCTCCAGACCCTTTATAAGCTCTTGTAGCTGTTTCCCCAGGAAGTGATTCCTTGGAGCCTCTAACTTCTCATCAGTGGTTCTCGGAGCATCCCTTCAGACTTCTAGGGGGATGAGATAACTTATCCTGAAAAGATACTTGAAAAGAAACATTTTTTCCTAGTTTTAAAAAAACAGCTAGCTAAGGAATATTATTTTTTCACAGATGAAGAGAGTCAAGTTAAAATGAAGCTAGGAATACAGATTTCAGAGCTCTTGAGACTCTCATATATTTAATATCTATCCTGAGGAACAAGGATTCAGTCACAACCACTCTTTAAGGATCTATTTACTGTCAAAGTGTAATTGGATTTTGATATAGCAGTTCATTTTAGTGGGGGTGGGCAAGGGAAGGTGATTACAAAGTAACAAAATGTAAGTGATGGTACCTTTGATTTTTTTTTTCTTCTTTCCTGCTCCTGGATCTTAACGGATACTGGGAGTAAACCCCTTATCCCCCGCAGTAGTCTTAGAAAACAAGGCATACACTTCAACTACTTCTGCTGTGAATAATCCATTGAAGCCAAACAGTATTATACTAGATTCATCAGTGTTCACACAAAGGTCATATCCTTACATATCTCTTTGAATTTGTGGGACGCATATGGTGTACCACTTCTATAGAAGAAATATTTTCATTTTAGAATTCAACTTTTGTAACCTTTGGCAACATGTAGTATCAATGGCTCTTTGTTGTTCAAAAAAAAAGTAAAACTGTAAGCTATCCCCAAGGATATGCAGGGCGTTGCTATAGCAACAGAATCTGCCTCCTAGCACCACAAGAGAAGCTATGAATAAAAGATGGTGTTCTAAGGACAACAGAATAGAAGAGGTTGTTTCGATCCTTCTAATACCTGAAATTTGCTGTTATTTTGTTAAATGCAAAATAAAAATCTTGGGAAAAGGCCGAGTTCACTAAAGGGATGAATTTCTATATTGTACTCCAGATGTCATGGGGAAAAATATACACTTTCTGAATAGAGTCAGGCCATAGTAGGAAGAGCAGGAAAGGGCTGAAATGTTTGATTTATGGTTTTTTTTTGTTTGTTTGTTTAATTTTTTACTTTGAATGAAAGAATACAAAGACAAACATGCTACTCGGACATACAGTAAAGAGGACTATTTAAAATTTGCCCAACATAGTCTTTTTGTTATTTATGTTTTTTGGCCATGCTGCACAGCATGTGGGATTTTAGTTCCCTGACCAGGGATCGAACCCATACCCCCTACAGTGGGAGCATGGAGTCTTAACCACTGGACCACCAGGAAAGTCTCTGGTTCTATATTTAAACATAGCACACTTTACATAAAATATAAGACAAAACAAAGTACTGTAATTTCTGCTTGCACAGTCTGTTCTGAATCCAGTTATTTTCATGTGTACCCACTTTGGTCACTGAGTTCTAGTTCCTAGAGATTTCTCCATAATTGCCTATCTACCTACTAACCTAGCTATGTTATATTATACTGGGTATTTTAGGACCCACATCTTAGGATGATGGATAAAGGTTTCAGATGACGCAGAAATAGATGAACTTTGATTCTGTCTCTCTCTCCCCACCAACACACCTACATACATGTATATATACATGTATCTTTTCACAACTATATATCACATTTTTAAGAAACATCTTTTTTTATTGTGTGAAGTTATTGGTGGGTGAACTGTTATTCTGAAAAGAGGTAAAGAACTCAACCCTCTCGAAGTGCTGATTTTCAATATATGAAGAGCTGAATTAATCTATTGCCAGAGATATGACTTCCCAGGTGTCACAGTGGTAAAGAATCCACCTGCCCATGCAGGAGATGCAAGAGATACAGGTTCGATCCCTAGGTTGGGAAGACCCCCCTGGAGGAGTAAATGGCAACTCTCTCCAGTGTTCTTGCCTGGAAAATTCCATGGCCAGAAAGGCCTGGCAGACTACAGTCCATGGGGCCACCAAGAGTCAGACACAGCTGAGCATGTGTGAACACACATGCAAGTTGTGATTATCAGAGCAAAGGGGCTGCTATGGACTGAATTGTTTCTCCCCTACCCAAATTGATATTTTAAAGCCCTAACCCTGAATGTGACTCTTATTTGAGACAAGGTGTTTGTGGAAGTGATTAAGGTTAAGTGAGGTCATAATGGTAGGACCCCCATCCAATAGGATTAGTGTTCTTTAAGACAAGAGACCAGAGCTTTCTCTGTTTGTGTTCATGTACTAAGAAAAGGCCACATGATCACACAGTGAGAAAGCGGCCATCTATGTCAGGAAAATAGGCCTCACTAGGAGGTGACCATGTTGGCGTCCTAATATCAGACTTCCCATCTCTAGAACTATGACAAAATAAGCGTAAGCCATTTAGCCCATGGCATTTTGTTATGGCAGCCCAAGCTGGCTGATACAGATTTAAAAACACTTGGTATGATAATTTTCTTTTAGAGTCAGAGTTTAAGCAGGACAGGTATGCACATGATTCTCAAAGTTTTTCTAGGACTGGTCTTTTGTTACTGTCACCTTAACCACTTTACATAATTGGGAACCTGAAGGTTTCTAATACAGTTATTAAATGTGTTTAAAAACACTATTTTGGCTAAGAAACCTAGAAAAATAAGACCTTTTGTTTTAGTTGCAATAATTTTCCCACTTATTTTTGTGGCTGGATACAATTGCAGAAGCTTAACAAAAAGGCAGCATTTTGTTTTTCAATTCTATCTTAATTTAGGTACTGATTGACTACATTTGGGAGGATGGATTATGAGAATAGATTCCGGACAACCATTGTCAAAATTTCAGAAATGTTTTTTCCTGTTCAGTGTTTTCCTTTCCTTGGATCTACCCATAAGTCAAAAGCTCCAGAGATTTTTTTTTTGATTAGCAAGGAGTCTATTCAGTTGAGCTGGTTATATGTCTTGCTTGTTTCTCCTAGTCTTGAAATTAAGTGGTATACTAAAATGTTAATATTGAGTGGTGGGAACGTGGATTATTTTTTCTCCTTTTTTTCCACTTATTTTCTAAATTTTGTATAATAAACATTCACCATGAAAAATAATAAAGTTGAAAAAAAAGTATTAGAAGAACTTGTAAAAATCCTGTCTTCTTTGAGGAAGAATTTTAGATGGTTTACAATAAAAGACATTTATACAATAAAGCTAGATGAGCTAGGAATTAGAAATCTAAAAGCGTGAAAAAAGGAAGTAAATACTCTAACCATGAGATTTAGTATAGTTATGGTAACTGAACATTAAATTTAGCTCTGAGCTTCTTTATATCCAAGAAAAAAATGGTGGATTAGAAAATGATCATTATCTAATCAAGAGAAAGTATATCATCTAAGTATACTTAGTGAAAGGACATTTTTTTGCTTGTTAAACTCCTAAAAGGAAATTTTCATAGTATGTTTTATTTGTGTAACACGTAAAAAGTATTTTTATATGCTTGTAAATATAGAGAAAATGTTTGGAAGATACTCAGGAAACTATTGATGGTAATATTAAGTTGCCAGACTCTTTTGCTGCCTAGCATACTTTCCCCTTACTTTGATAACAGTGTCCTTCTTCCTTAAGGGAACAGCTCCCCTTCTATTTTAGTCATGAGTTTCTGGGCACTGCTAACTGCAGTTACTCCTTTGACCCAAACCAAGCTAATCAGAGCATGTCCCTGGGATTTTTCTAAGGGAGAAAAAAAAATCCCTTCTCTCGTTTGATGACAGTGATGCAGGGTATGCTCCCTCAGTCATGTGAAGCCCTGTTTTTCACCACCCAAGATAACTAAGAATAACTAATGTGCTGTAGAATCAGAGACCAGAAGCTCACACCCCAGGCTCATTCCCTGGGGCCTTCTGGTTTCAGCAATGTTTGCTTTGATTCCTTGCCTTATCCCTAGTGGCCTTCACTTCTTCTCCGGCATTTAACTTCCATCAAATTACAGATCTGTCACTTGCAATAGAAAGAATCTTGATTACTTGAATACCTCTGGGAGTTAGAATTGTGTGGGCAAGAAAAGAAGGATATGGGAGCTTTTATATTGCTTGGGGGAAAACAAACTTTTTAAACAATAAGCACTTATTGTATTTATAATAAAAATCCTACTGGAAATAAAGTCAGGAAAAATGTATCGTGAAAAAATTTGTATAGGAGACATTGAACAATACAGAAGACAGTATCTCCAGAAAAGCAAATGCATTGGGCCTTTATTCAGGTGTCTTGTTCTTATGTTGAGCTTTGTAGCAGTCTGGGAATAACACTGAAGTGGTACTTGGTAGAGGAGCTAAGCTAATGTGGTGCTGCATTAATACTAAAGCTGCCTATGGCATGCTTAGAGGAGTGGACAGAGAACAAATCTCAGGCTGTCAGCCTATCAACCTAAGGGTCTGAACTATTCCAGGTGAACTTCTGTGATAAGAAGTTAAGTGTGCGTATACTGTTGATGGCAGAACGATATGCTTTGGATTATAGATGAGCAGATGGCGGGGTGACATCTTATGAAAGATGAAGATAATGCTCAGTTGTGTTTTTACCAGAGTGAAAGGTCATCTCACTTGCAAATGGAGATGGGTCATGGAGGTCCCTGAAGCTGAGGCCAAATTTTCTTCAAGAGGCAACTTCACATCTGCTTAAGTCCTTGAGTGCACTTTACTGAGACCTTAGGATAGCTTAAGATGGATACAGCATGTCATAGGGGAAAGAGACTTGAACTAGTTTACCCTTCCACTGTGATTCACTGACACCTACAACCTTAGCAGCCTCCCAGGGCTGGGTTCCCCTTGAGCAGCTATAGATCCAGAGTTCCAAATGCTTTTTGACTAATCTGTCTGCAAGTATTTCTTAAATCAGTATGTATTCCTGAAAACCTGTCTGTATTTCTTTATTTCCTCCCTAGTTTTGTTGTGCAGTTGCTCAGCTGTGTCTGACTCTTTACGACCGCATGGACTGCAGCACGCCAGGCTTCCCTGTCCTTCACCATCTCTCTCTCTCCTTTTAGGGTACCTCTGTCTATCTAGTCATCCCAGCTGGTAACTTGGGAACAATTCTAGATTTCTCCCTTTGTCTCACTACGAGTATACAATACAATTGCCCCCTCTTACATATTTAGAGATTTTGTCTTCCCCTCTCTATCTTCATGACCTCTGTTTTTGGTTCTGTGCTAATTATTTGTCATAGGACTAATTAATTAAACTAGTATTTATTGAGCATCTATTATGTGTCAATACCTGTGTGAGGTTCTGAGGATTCAGTGGTGAGTAAAACCAACAGTTCCTGTTCTCATGAAGCTTGTAGACTAGGGAGTTACTGTGATACATTTCAACGGTGTCCCTGCCTTTATTTATGTTTTAAAATTTTATTTATTTATTTAGCTGCATGGGCTCTTAGTTGTGGCACCAGGGTTATTCAGTCTTCATTGTGGCATGTGAGGTCTTTAGTTGTGGCTTTAGTGGGATCTAGCACCCTGACCAGGGATTGAACTCCGGCATTGGGAATGTGGAATCTTAGCCACTGGACCACCAGGGAAGTCCCTTAACTGGGGTGTCTGCTTTTAGAATACATGCTCAGTCCATGAGCTTGAGTCCTTTTCTAAAATTCAAATACAAGATGCAAATCTGACTTAAGTTAATTGCTTGCAGGATGAAATACAAACTCCTCAGCTTGGCATGCAAGTCATTCATGACCTGGCTCCTCCCTCTGTCTTCAGGCTCATTTTTTTCACTATAGTTACTTAAAGAGTGACTAAAGAGTGGCCCATCTTCCAAAGCCACTGCTGAAAATTAGTATTCTTATATATATCTGACCTCATAGAAGGGTAAAATCACGGATCTTTATGTATTTGAGGTGGATGAACCTGCAGCCCGTTACACAGAATGAAGTAAGTCAGAAAGAGAAAAATATCATATGTGAAAGCATATATATGGAATCTAGAAAGATGGTACTGATAACCTATTAGCAAGGCAGCAAAGGAGACACAGACATAGAGAAAAGACTTTTGGACACAGTGAGGGAAGGAGACGGTGGGCCGAATTGAGAGAGCAGCATGGAAACATATACATTGTGCTGTACTATGCTAAGTGGCTTCTGTTGTGTCCGACTCTTTGCAACCCTATGGACCGTAGCACTCCAGGCTCCTCTGTCCATGGGATTCTCCAGGCAAGAATTCTGGGGTGAGTTGTCATGTCCTCTTTCAGGGGGACATCCTGACCAGGGATCTAACCCACGCATCCTGTAATGTCTCCTGCATTGGCAGGTAGGTTCTTTACCACTAGTGCCACCTGAGCATGGAAACATACACAGTATGTAAAATAGACAGCCATAGAAATTTGCTGTATGATGCAAGGAGCTCAAATCCTGTGTTCTGTGATAGTCTAGAAAAACTGACTCATTTGAAAAGATCCTGATGCTGGGAAAGATTGAAGGAGGGAGGAAGAAGGGGATGACAGAGGATGAGATGGCTGGATGGCATCACCAACTCAATGGACATGAGTTTGAGTAAAATTCGGGAGTTGGGAATGGATAGGGAGGCCTGGTGTGCTGCAGTCCGTGGGGTCGCAAAGAGTTGAACTGTGGTGCTGGAGAAGAGTCTTGAGAGTCCCTTGGACTGCAAGGAGATCCAACCAGTCCATTCTAAAGGCGATCAATCCTGGGTGTTCATTGGAAGGACTGAGGCTAAAGCTGAAACTCCAATACTTTGGCCACCTCATGCGATGAGTTGACTCACTGGAAAAGACTCTGATGCTGGGAGGGATTGGGGGCGGGAGGAGAAGGGGACGACAGAGAATGAGATGGCTGGATAGCATCACCGACTTGATGGACATGAATTTGAGTGAACTCCGGGAGTTGGTGATGGACAGGGAGGCCTGGCGTGCTGTGATTCACGGGGTCGCAAAGAGTCAGACACCACTGAGCAACTGAACCGAACTGAGCGGCTGAACTGACTGACAAGATAGAATTAAATAAATGGACATATGAAAGAGATTTTGAATGAGAAGACAATATCTGTCATTTCTCTCTAATCCATAAAGTCACTTTATTCTAATAAAAATTCCAAGTTTTTTAAATCTTGAAATTTGACAAATTGAAATAAAAATTTATATGGAATAATAAAGTGTCCAAAAGAGCCAAAGTAATTTAAAGAGTAAACTGGGGGGAGTTTATTGAATAACAAGATTTAATGTGAAATAATAGCAATTAAAACAGTATGATTTTGGCACAGGACAGGCAGTTAGACCCCATATGCAAGTGTGACATTGTGTGTAACAGAGCTGGAAGGATAAATCAATAAGGAAAGTATAGATCTTTTTATAAATAAGACTGAGACAATTGGCTCTGAGTATGGGAAAAGAATTGGATTTTTATTACATGTCACATGCTAAATGGAATTCGTAAAGATCTAGAGAGAAAATAAAACTTTAAAACAAGAGAATATCTTTAATTTACAGGCTAAGAAAATTTATTGTATTAAAAGCATATCAAGGGACTTCCCTGGCTGAGACTCTGGGCTACCAATGCAGGGTGCCTGGGTTTGATCACTGGTCAGGGAACTAGATCCCACATCCTAAAACTAAGACCTGACTCAGCCAAGTAAATAAATAGATAAATATTTTTTTAAAAGCACATCAAGTAGGAAAATGAATATGTTAACCATATTAAATTTGTATGCAAAAAGTATTATAAAGTTAAAAGTCAGTGATTTTGAGTAATTATTTGCAGTACATTATCTGATACTGAACTCATTGTCACTGAAAAATGGGCCTGAATTTCTTTATCTCCCACCTTGATGAAGAGCATCATTATGGACCAATTCACCCAAGCCAACAACTAGTAGATGAAATAAATTAAGGGACAAGTCAATAAGAAAAATAAAAGTAACTCCACAAAAAAGGGGCAAATAATGCAAAAAAAAAAAAGCCAAACAGTAAAAGAAACCCTAAGAGTTAACATAAGAAAGACATTTCGGCTTCACCAGTGAAAAGATCAGCTCAGCTCAGCTCAGCTCAGCTCAGTCGCTCAGTCGTGTCCGACTCTCCGCGACCCCATGAATTACAGCACGCCAGGCCTCCCTGTCCATCACCAACTCCCGGAGTACACTCAAACTCATGTCCACAGAGTCGGTGATGCCATCCAGCCATCTCATTTTCCTTCGTCCCCTTCTCCCGCCCCCAACCTTTCCCAGCATCAGAGTCTTTTCCAGTGAGTCAACTCGTCGCATGAGGTGGCCAAAGTATTGCAGTTTCAGCTTTAGCATCAGTCCCTCCAATGAACATCCAGGATTGATCTCCTTTAGAATGGACTGGTTGGATCTCCTTGCAGTCCAAGGGACTCTCAAGAGTCTTCTCCAACACCACAGTTCAAAAGCATCGATTCTTCGGCGATCAGCTTTCTTCACAGTCCAACTCTCACATCCATACATGACCACGGGAAAAACCATTGCCTTGACTAGACGGACCTTGGTTGGCAAAGTAATGTCTCTGCTTTTTAATATACTATCAAGGTTGGTCATAAATGGAATTAAAACAATGCCAGGCTTCCCAGGTGGCTCAGTGGTAAAGAATCCTTACCTGCCAATGCAGGAGCTGCAGGAGATAAGGGTTTGATCCCTGGGTGGGGAAGATCCCCTGGAGGAGGAAATGGCAACCCACTCCAGTATTCTTTCCTGCATAAATCCATGGGCAGGGGAGCCTGGCGGGTTACAGTCTGTGGAGAACTGAGTGACTGAGTACGCATGAACAAAATTAAAACAATAATGTGTTAGTTCCTGTCCACCAGACTGGCAAGTTTCTACAAGTCTGGTAGTACCAAGCATTGGCAAGAATGTCCTGAAAGAGGAGCTGTCATATGATGGAGGCAATTTGGTAAGAACTGATAAAGTGAAAGATGTACAGCCTTTAGTGATTCTAGTTTTATAACATCTTGGAAAAACTCATACTTGTATAAGAGTTGTAATGGCAAAAACTTGTAACATCTGAAACTTCCTTGAGCAAGAAATATATAGAAGGAAATTTACATATTCCTTACTCAACAGAAACTTATTTCTCACTGCTCTGGAGGCTGGAGGTCCAAGGTCAAGGCATCAGCATGGTCTGGCCCATTGGTGTGGGTCCTCTTCCTGGTTCATAGCTGGCATCTCCTCCCTTTGATCTCACATCTCTCAGAAGCCTCTTTTAGAAGAGCACCAATTCCATTCATGAAAGCTCTACTCTCATTACCTACGAAAGTGAAAAGAAAGTGAAGTTGCTCAGTCATATCCGACTCTTTGCGACCCCATGGACTGTAGCCTACTAGGCTCCTCCATCTGTAGGATTTTCCAGGCAAGAGTAAGAGTACTGGAGCGGGTTCCCATGTCCTTCTCCAGGGGCTCTTCCCGACACAGGGATCAAACCAAGGTCTCCTGCATTGCAGGCAGATGCTTTACCATCTGAGCTCTAAGCACCTCCCAAAGGCCCCACCTTCCAATGTCATCACCTTGGACATTAGGGTTTCAAAATATAAATTTTGAAGGGACACAGACATCCAGACCATAACAATTCTTTATTGTATACTCACATATTTAATTATTGATATATTTGGTTTATAGATACATTCTTTTTATGTATTTGTCTTATGTTCTTTATTCTGTTTTTTTCTCCTTTTTTGACCTTCTTGAATAAAATATTTAAAGTTTTAAAATTTTCCCTCTTATTATCAGTTTCCCTCTCAATGCTATTCTTTTAGTGATTATTCTTAAGATTACTACAGATATCCTCAACTAAGCAGATACACTAAAAATTGATGCTTTTACCTCTGTCCAGTCAGTAAAAGATATGTAGAATACTTTATCCTATTTAACCTCTTTCCCTTTTGTGCTGTGGTTATCATTTTATTTCTCCATATATTTTAAGCCTACAGTATTATTGTTTTATAAAGTCAACCATCATTTGAATATAACCACATATTTACCTTCTCTTGCTCTACATTTTATCCTGTATTTCTGTGCTTACGTCTGGAATCTTTGTACTTTTGCCCTAAGAACTCACTTGAATATTTAGTGTGGATCTTTTGAAATAAGGTTTCAGAGTTCTTATTTGCATGAAAATATCTTTCGTTTTAATTTCAAATTTGAAGGATCTTTTTCCAGGTATGTAGTGCCAAACTGGAATTTATTTTCTTTCTCCACTTTAATTCCTTGGCTTCTTTTTTTCTATTGACAACTCTTACTTGTCTAAAGGAGGTGTGTCTGTCTTCTCCGGTTGCTTTTAAGATGTTCTCTTTGACTTTAGCTTTAAATAGCTTTGCCCAAAGTATTTAAGTGTGAATTTTTTTTTGGGGGGGGGGTATTTACCTCATTTGTGTTTAAATAGTTTCTTTTAATCTGTGACTTGAGATCTTTTATCAGTTTTTGAAAATTCTCATTCAGTTTTAGAATTATTGTTTCTTACCACTTCTCTGAAACTTCAGTTGTAGAGATATTAGCCATTTTACCACATCCTAAATATCTCTTGTTCTCCTCTTGTATATTTCTTTTTCCCCTCCATGTTTTAGTCTTTGTTTTCTATTAACCTATCTTTCAGTTTCCTAATTTCTTCTTCTGTACCTAATATGCCTTCAACTCTGTTTACTGAGTTCTTATTTTCAGCTATTTTATAGATTCCATTACCATGATGAAAGTCTCTATTTTGTCATTTATCTTACTGAAATTTTTAATCAAAATTATTTTAAAAACTATGTCTGATAGTTCCAATATCTGGATCATCTTCTGGTCTACTATCTACTTCTGTTTTTTTCCCCCCACTTTGGTTTTGGTCATTTTTTCTATACCTGGTATGCTAAATAGTTTTTAAAAAAAGAATGTATACATAATATAAAAAAATTGTAAAGCCTCTGGATAATGTTATCCTATTCCAAATATGAGTTTTTTTTTTTCAAATGGAAGATAGAATGGCCATCTTGATTCAGTCACTAAGGAAGATGACTCAAGGCTGAATTTAAGTTTCTGTGAGGGCTGGTCTATTTTTTGTTTTGCTTTACCACAAAAGCATAGTCTTTGGGGAGTTTGAACCGAAAGCCTGAGGTATTTATCAGATCATCTCTTCTTTGGTGGAGCTCAAATTAAAATGTGTTTGTTTTTTTCTTCCCTGGCTGTGCTGAGTCTTCATTGCAGCTTGTGGGCTTAGTTGCCCCATGGCATATGAGATCTTAGTTCCCAGACCAGGGACTGAACCCCCAGACCCTACACTGGAAGGCAGATTCTTAACCACTGGACCACCAGGGAAGTCCCCTCGAATTTTTTTTTATCTCTTGAGCACCAAAAGACAGCCAGCAACTTAGCTCCCTTGTAATTTAGGAATTAGCAAATTGGCAGAAAAGTTTTAATTCACGTCTCTGTGATTCCTTTTTCTCCTGGATCCTGCTACTTCTGATTCCTGGCTATCGTAAGCGTCAGTTTTCATCTTCTAACCCTATGTAATTGACACAATCTCTGAACCACTGTTTCCTTCTTGACTGCCTAGCCCTGAGCCTTTTAGGAAAGAAATGGTGACAGGAGGTGTCATGGTCACTCCAGTGTATCTGCTTTCTCTCAAGGATTAGCTCTCAAGTTCTGGCAGTCTTGATTGCTCTCCAGTGCCTTAGAAAATGACTTTTTGGGGTAGCTTATTGAGATTTTCTAGTTATTACTAGTGTATGAGTGTTTGTCTTATATAAGCTACTCTGGCAGAAATTTCTGATCTCCTTTTCCAATTGTTCTTTTCTGTTGTGGATGACTTAAAACTGTTTTAAAATGACACTTTGATTCATTACAATAGTTGGCAGACCTCTAAGTGATTCATTTAGAATAATGTATACATTAAAAAGAGTAAAACATATCAAAATGAGTAATGCTGTTGAAATTTAGTATGGTTAGATAACTATACCTGATTCTTGTGGTTAGATATTTAAATCACACTAGAATTACTTGTGTTACTCCATTTACGTGAAAAAAGGATGAAACTATCAATGGAAAATGGACTAGTAGATTTTGTAATGTCATTAAAACTCAGCAGTGAGGAATATTAACTTGTAAAACATTTCTCCATTGATTTAACTTTTTTGGTCAGAGAATTATTTAAAAAAAAAATCCCTTTTATTGCTCTGCTGGCTAATAGAGGTTTCTTTATGTCCTGAATTTACTGAATCAAGAAAACCTTATCTAGGAGTCAGGTGAGACTTTACCGATACTAAATACTCTCTATCCAATAACTCTATAATCTCACCAGTATGAATTTTATAAAAATTACGAGACAATGTGACTTAGTAGAAAAGAACATAGACTAGGAGTTCAGATATGCAGTTTCTAGTTTATTGACTATGCCAAAGCCTTTGACTGTGTGGATCACAATAAACTGTGGAAAATTCTGAAAGAGTTGGGAATCCCAGACCACCTGACCTGCCTCTTGAGAAACCTGTATGCAGGTCAGGAAGCAACAGTTAGAACTGGACATGGAACAACAGACTGGTTCCAAATAGGAAAAGGAGTATATCAAGGCTGTATATTGTCACCATGCTTATTTAAGTTATATGCAGAGTATATCATGAGAAATGCTGGGCTGGAAGAAGAACAAGCTGGCATCAAGATTGCTGGGAGAAATATCAATAACCTCAGATGCAGATGACACCACACTTATGGCAGACATTGAAGAAGAACTATAGAGCCTCTTGATGAAACTGAAAGAGGAGTGTGAAAAAGTTGGCTTGAAGCTCAACATTCAGAAAACTAAGATCATGGAATCCAGTCCCATCACTTCATGATAAATAGATGGGGAAACAGTGCAAACAGTGTCAGGCTTTATTTTGGGGGGCTCCAAAATCATTGCAGATGGTGATTACAGCCATGAAATTAACAGATGCCTTCTTCTTGGAAGGAAAGTTATGACCAACCTAGACAGCATATTAAAAAGCTACTATTTTGCCAACGTCCGTCCGTCTAGTCAAGGCTATGGTTTTTCCCGTGGTCATGTATGGATGTGAGAGTTGGACTGTGAAGAAAGCTGAGTGCCAAAGAATTGATGCTTTTGAACTGTGGTGTTGGAGAAGACTCTCGAGAGTCCCTTGGACTGCAAGGAGATCCAACCAGTCCATCCTAAAGGAAATCAGTCCTGAATATTCACTGGAAGGATTGATGCTGAAGTTGAAACTCTAATACTTTGGCCACCTGATGTGAAGAACTGACTCATTTGAAAAGACCCTGATGCTGGGAAAGATTGAAGGTGGGAGGAGAAGGGAACAACAGAGGATGAGATGGCTGGATGGCATCACAAACTCAATGGACATGAGTTTGAGTAAACTCTGGGAGTTGGTGATGGACAGGGAGGCCTAGCATGCTGCGGTTCATGCGGTCACAAAGAGTCGGACACGACTGAGCAACTGAACTGAACTGAAGAGTCTTGTTCTGCTAGTGACTGTGATTTGGATCCTACAGACTTCTTTGGGTCTCTGTTTCCTTATCTGTAAAATAACAGTTAAAGTAGTCAGTGGCTGTGGCAGATTGTATTTTTCCAAAGATGGCTTCACACATCACTATACCTGATCGTACATATTCTTACAAAGTAACTGAAATTCTGCTTGCTGAGTGGTGAGGTATGTTGTCCTTTCCCCACTCCCTCAGTTTAATCTGGGCAGGAACTTGTAACTATTCCAACTAATAGGCTATGGTAGAACTGAGGCTATGTTACTTCTGAGGCAAGATAAGAAGAAGATAGCGCTTCCACTTGACCTTTCTTTCTTCGGAGATTCTTGCTGCAACTTGGAACTCAATAACCCTGCTGTGAGGAAGCCTGAATCAGCCCGTAGAGAGAGACCATATGGAGAGACATCCGAGTGCAGAGAAACTATTTTTTCTCTTTCAGTTTCATCCTTTGGCCCACCTTCAGAGGTAACTGATATCTCTAATTTCTGGGTCTTCTTTTGAACTGACTAGCCTTTTCTTACTGTAGGTACTTAGTTTCTAACTTTCTCTGGTCCTCTGGATTCAGGGTCATCCATCCTTTTCTAGATTCCAAAATTTGTTTTTATCTTTCATTTGCTATTGTCTTCTCTCCTGTGTTTTTTATCCTTGGGGCTTCATGACTTTTTATTTCTCTTATTTTGTTTAATAGTATTGAGAAAGAAGCAGAGGTGAATGCTTGTATTCTATCCTCCATGTTTAATTGAAGTGTCCTCTTTTTCTAAATTTTCTATTAAAACTCCATTTTCTTTTTTGACCTTTTGCATAATCTTTGAAAGTTCTGACTATAACAACAACTAAAACTTCTTGCAGGGTCAGGTATTTGCTATAATGTTGCTAGTGAAATACATTATTGGGTGCTTTGTTTTAGTAACCCATGGAGAAAAGAGTGGGAATTAAAAGATAATCTCCCATACATATAATATCTGTTGATTTACTTTAAAATAATTGACTATTTTTAAAAGTAGTTTAAGGTTTACAGAAAAATTGAATGGAAAGATCAGGGTTTTGTTTTTTTTAAACAAAGGTGCAAAGGTAATACAGTGGAGAAAGGATATTCTTTTCAATAAACCATACTGAAATAACTGGATACTCGTACACAAATAAGCAAAAACCAGAAAACCCTTCTATCCATACCTTGTACCATAAACAAATATGAAATCAAAATGGATCATAAACCTGAATATAAAACCTAATCTATAAGATGTATAGAAGAAAATAGGTATGATCTTGGGTTAAACAGAGATTTTTTAGATAAAACACCTGAAGTAAAAATTGGTAAGTTGGTCCTCATCAAAACTAAAAACTTCTGCTCTTCGAGAGATACTATGCAGAGAATGAAAAGGCAAGCCACAGGCTGGGCGAAAATATTTGCAAACCACATATCTGATGAAGGACTTGTATTCAGAATATTCTAAGAGGTCTCAAAACGCAACAATAAAGAAACGAAGAACTCCGTATTTAAAAGTGGGTAAAATATCTAAACACATTTCATGGAAGAAGATACATGATGACAAAGAAGTACATGAAAAAATCCTCACCATCTTCACTTGTTCAGTTCAGTTCAGTCGCTCAGTCGTGTCCGACTGTTTGCGACTCCATGAATCACAGCACGCCAGGCCTCCCTGTTCATCACCAACTCCCGGTAGGGAAATGCAAATAAAAACTACAAAGGAATACTCCCACATATTTATTAGAATGCAAAACATTAAAATGATTGACCATACCAAGTGTTGGTGAGGATATGGAGGAAATTTTCACACGTTGCTGGTGGGAATGTAAAATGATATTAACATTTTGGAAAGCAGTTGAACATACATATACCCTATGTCACAGTCATTCCATTCCTAGGTATTTATTTAATATAAAGCGCAAGCATATGTTCATACAAAAACTTATACACAAGTGTTCAGAGCAGCCTTATTTGCTGCAATCTTAAGCATTGGTAAACAGTCCACATGTCCACTGTCAGCTGGACAGATGAACTGTTCACTGTTGTATGTCAAAACAATGGAGAACTACTTAGCAATAAACAGAAGTTAACTACTGTTACATGAGCAACATGTGGCAGCTAGTTTGTTGAGGAACCTCGATACCGTTCTCCATAGTGGCTGTACCCACTTCCCTTACCACCAATAGTGTAGGAGGGTCCCTTTCCTCCACCCTGTCCAGCATTTGTTATTAGTAGACTTTAATGATGGCCATTCTGACTGGTGTGAGGTGGTACCTCAGTGTAGTTTTGATTTGCATTTCTCTCATAATTAGCAATGTTTAGCATATTCTCATGTGCCTGTTGGCCATTGGGGTGCATGTATCTTTTTGAACTAGTGTTTTCTTCGAATATTTAATCAGGAATGGAATTGCTGGTTCATATAGTCGTTCTATTTTTAGATTTATTTTTTGAGAAATCTCCATACTGTTTTCCACAGTGGCTGCATCAATCTATATTCCCACTAACTGTGTACAAGCATTCCCTTTTAGGACTTTTAAGGGGAAAAAAGTACATAAAGTTAAATGAGAAATTCTGTCTCTGAAGAGTTAAAAGTTGTCATTAGAAAATGCTTCACTAAGTTGAAGTGTTTCTTGCCTGTTCTCATTTGGAAATATAGAATGATGACTAAAAACTACTCAATATGCATGCCAAATTGAAGTTGATTAACCTCTGACCTTTACACATCATTTAATGAGGCAGCATGCACGCTGGCATGAAGAAGGCTCTGTCAAAATGCTGAGTTTCAGTTAATTCCTTTTCTGGAGCTCTTTGTTTTGCTCCCAGCCCACCTAATTTGACTCTTGTCATGCTCCATACGAGGCTGGGGGCTTTATATGAATCCCAATCAGTCACAGTTATTGGCAGAAGCAGCGTGGTGGGGAATGATAGTGTCGTGGAGTCTCATGTATAAAAAGATGTATGCGATCAACAGAAAATAAAATTTCCTTTTGTCTCTGGTGAGTCCAATTTAGCAATTATTATGGCATTTGAAGAAAATGTCAGTGTAGTTATTTTGTTTAGATTATTTTGTGTCTTGATGAGCTACGAAAAGAGAATGAGCGCTGAGATGGGTGGGGTGTGATGGAGAGCTGGCTGGATTTTCTGTGCTGTACACAAAGACTGAAAACAAATTGCCCACAGATTGAAATAATTTCCACGGGGTCACAAATGTCAACAACATCTTTCAGAATTGGTTTTCTTTTTTAAACTAGAAATTTCTTTCATGATGTTGTCCAGCTATGAAAACGAGCTTTGCGTGAAACACATTTAGAGTCTTTGGAGGACAACTTGAAGCTCTTGGTGATGCCATCCTTTTATATTATTTATTTTATCACTCTTATTCTCATGATCATCAGTGTCATCATTAAATATTTATTGGTTGTCATGTGCAGGTATTTTTACAAAAACCACAGAAACTATACATTTAAAACAATGTGAAAACGAAAGACTTCCTTTATATAGTTTCATTTTAATCATGTGACAGGTCTATGTATGATGAAGTATCTGTAACTCTCCCATAAACAGTGGGAACATTTTTAAAAATTAGCTTTTAAAAGCAACTTCGTGCCACAGTTAGTGTCTTTTGACTATTAGCGTGAAGTGTTCCAGAATCTTCCTGTCTTTATAAAGTTGTCTAAGGGACTATAAAGACTCTTCAAATGGAGGCAATAATTCGGGCCTTAGTTTCATAGAATACTGCTTATTGTCTTGGATAGGCCGTGATATCAGGTGATTTCCTTATTCATGCATATGACTGAGATAAAAGTATAAACCCTTAGAGGGAAAACACCAGTCTAACATGTGCTTCACATCTTTCAGTCTAGATGCATTCATTTTTGGCATTTTTTCTCTTGTGCTTGTGCTCCGTCGTTTCTCTTTGCGACCCCATTGACTGTGGCCTGCCAGGCTCTTCAGTCCATGGGATTCTCCAGGCAAGAATACTGGAATGGGTTGCTATGCCCTCCTCCAGGGGATCTTCCCAACCCAGCGATCAAACCCACATGTTCGGTGTCTCCTGTGTTGCAGGTGGATTCTTAACCTGCTGGGCTGTTGGGGAATACTTACTGAGCAGCTACTCTCTAGGAAAAGAAACAGATAATAAGCAGTTAGTTTGGTGAGAACATGACAGTACAGATGTGTGATCTAGGTATTGTAAGAGGCACAGACCAGGCTCTTAGCTTCATGTTGGGGGTCCTGGTGGTGCTCGGAAAAGGCTTTCTGGAGCAAGTGATAACCTCAACTAAGATCTAAAAGTTAACAAGGCAGAGGGAGTAAGGAGGTAGAGAGAGGTGGTGGAGAGGCCAGTACCCATGAACGCTCAGAGGAGAGAGCGTTAGCTTGGCACTTTCTTAGAGTTGAATGTGGTTCAGTCTGGCAGGAGTACAGAATGAACGGAGGAGTGGTGATGCGTGTGGCTGGGGAAGTGAGCAAGGGCCTAGTATCCAAGGCCAGGGGACTAGAATACAAAGTATTGGGCTGGCCAACAAGTTCATTCCAGTTTGTCTATAAATATAACAACTTAAGGGAAAACCCGAACAAACTTTTTGGCCAACCCGATAGTTTAAATGGAAAATTTCACTTGTTTACAATTTCACTTTAGAAAAGACTTAATATATTTGATGAGAAGGAAAATACTTGAATTTGAAAGCAGATTATTATAAACTGTTATAGTGAATATTTGTGAAATATATGAATGTGACTAAATATACTGCAATTTAGCCCTTTCTAGAAATATGTTTTGGGTAGTGTTTATTTCATGGTAATATGCCATAGTCATGTATGAATATATTATTTAGAATTTAAAAACCACACTTAGTAGCCTACTTCCCTTGGAAGTAGGGAGACAGAAACCTCTTCCATTTCATTCAGTTCAGTTCAGTTGCTCAGTCATTTCCACTCTTTGCAACCCCATGGACTGCAGCATGCCAGGCTTCCCTGTCCATCACCAACTCCCGGAACTTGTTCAAGCTCATGTCTGTCAAGTCGGTAATGCTATCCAACCATCTCATCCTCTGTCGTCCCCTTCTCCTCCTTCAATTTTTCCCAGCATCAGGGTCTTTTCAAATGAGTCAGTTCTTCTCATCAGGTGGCCAAAGTATTGGAATTTCAGGTTCAGCATCAGTCCTTCCAATGAATATTCAGGGCTGATTTCCTACAGGATTGACTAGTTGGATCTCCTTGCAGTCCAAGGGACTCTCAAGAGTCTTCTACAACACCACAATTCAAAAGCATCCTGCAACACCACAGTTCAAAAGCATCAATTCTTTGGTGCTCAGCTTTCTTTACAGTCCAACTCTCACATCCATACATGACTACTGGAAAAACCATAGCTTTCACTAGATGAAGCTTTGTTGGCAAAGTAATGTCTCTGTTTTTTAGTATGCTGTCTAGGTTGGTCTTCCAAGGAGCAAGTGTCTTTTAATTTCATGGTTGCAGTCACCATCTGCAGTGATTTTGGAGCCCCCCAAAATAAAGTCTGACACTGTTTCCACTGTTATTCCATCTATTTGCCATGAAGTGATGGGACCAGATGCCATGATCTTAGTTTTCTGAATGTTGAGCTTTAAGCCAACTTTTTCACGCTCCTCTTTCACTTTCATCAGGAGCCTCTTTAGTTCTTCTTTGCTTTCTGCCATAAGAGTGGTGTCATCTGTGTATCTGAGGTTATTGATGTTTCTCCCTGCAATCTTGATTCCAGCTTGTGCTTTATCCAGCCCGGCATTTGCATGATATACTCTGCATATAAGTTAAATAAGTAGGGTGACAATATACAGCCTTGACGCACTCCTTTCCCAATTTGGAACAAATTTGTTTGTTGTTCCATGTCCAGTTCTAACTGTTGTTTCTTGACCTGCATACAGATTTCTCCGGAGGCAGGTCAGGTGGTCTGGTATTCCCATCTCTTGAAGAATTTTCCAGTTTGTTGTGATCCACACAAAGACTTTGACGTAGTAAATAATGCAGAAGCAGATGGTTTTCTGGAACTCTCGCTTTTTCAATGATCCAGCGGATGTTGACAATTTGATACTGGTTCCTCTGCCTTTTCTAAAACCAGCTTGAACATCTGGAAGTTCATGGTTCACGTACTGTTGAAGCATGGCTTGGAGAATTTTGAGCATTACTTTGCTAGCACGTGAGATGAGTGCAATTATGTGGTATTTCATTAAACTGAGGGAAAAGAATTTTCATGCATCAAACATTTATAGTGTTCTCACAAGCATAGGTTCCATGAAAACCAACTACAATGGAAATAGAAATGAGGACAGAATCCTGTGATGTTTACTTATCCTGTGAGTTGGGTTTGTATTAATTAGGAACTTAATTAGGAAAACTTGATGCATTTGGGAAATGGAAATTAGAGCAAGAAATAGCTGCATTTTTAGGTCAAATTTTCCACTTAGTTCTGGAAAACAAAGCTATAACCAATGCATGAAGTAGCATCAGAAGGTTGAGTGAACTCCCTGCCCTCGTGAAGCAAATGGTCAGTCTGACCAACTAGAAAGTGAGGTGCAGAGGTGATGGAGTGTTCTTACAGCCAGTGTGAAACTTCTCGATGTGGTCCACAGCTTGCCAGCCTGGCATCCTCTGGGAGCTTGTCGGAAAGGCAGACTTTCAGGCCCTATCCCAGTCGTGTGTGTGAGTACAGGAGAGTGGTTTGGATACCTCTTCTCCAGTTTCTGAAGAATCCCTGGAAATTCTTGAATCTATTTCTATGTTCAGTGAGCTTCTAACTCTTACTTGATCATCAGCACTTTATCCTTTTATGACCTGGCTTCTTATATCAATTCTAGATTATATATATATATATATATATATATATATATATATATAAAACCCCTTCTAGCTAGGCATTTTGCTATAGAACCTCTCCACTGAGGTTTTAGGAGGGCTTACCCTGAAGTCTTAGATTGCTGTAGGATCAGGGAAAAGGCAAGTAGGTGGAATCTGCCTGCCATGTAGGTGACGTGGGTTCAATCCCTGGATCCGGAAGTTTCCCTGGAGAAGGGAATGGCAGAAACTCCAGTATTCTTGTCTGGAGAATTCCGCAGACAAAGGAGCCTGGCAGGCTATAGTTCATAGGGTCACAGAGTTGGACACAGCTGAGTGACTAACACTCCCTTTTTTCATACAGACCTCCACTGGAGCCAAAACAAATCCACTGAGGGCAAAGCTACTTCTGAATCTAGAGTGTGCTAGACTGTACCCTGTATTTCTCTTAAGGACTTATTTGCCTTCCTAGGGACATCACTACAGTGATTCAAGCCAGCAACCTCCCTGTCCTAGTCCTCAACCAACTGCTTTCAGCTCCTGTTGAAATGAAACATCACCTTCCTAGGCCATTTAACTTCACTGTAGTGGAATGTCCATCCATATTGTAATAACTGTCTTGGTTTTGGGGAGAACTCCATACTCAAATATGTCTGCTCTCTGCTCTCAGTCCTCTTTAGAAAATACCATAATCAGTAAAAATAATGCCTAGATCCCCATGGATATTAGCATCCAGGTATGGCCATATGACAAATGCTTGCAAGTGGAATGTGAGTAGGTGGGGGCCACTTCTGAGTATGGGGCTTAAGACACTGGGCATGCACTCTTACATGTCCTCTTTTCCTTTCTGAGAGCTGGTTTACAGCAGCGCCTGTGACCCAGCTTTGATCAAACAGGCATGGACAACATGATAGAGTTTTCCTATTCAGGATGTGGTCCACAGCCTGCCAGCCTGGCATCCTCTGGGAGCTTGTCGGAAAGGCAGACTTTCAGGCCATATCCCAGACCTGAAACCAGAATCTGCATTTTTACCAAGAGCCCCAGTAGTTTCATATACATATTAAAACCTGGTAAACCAAAAACACAATAATATCTTGGCTCTCTGAGTGATCACATGGAGTGTGGCTGCCCTGGTAACCAGTCCTCTCATCTAGGGACTGCTGTGTGTGAGAATAGCATCTTTGGTAACCCAACAGAGTTTGAAGTCTCTTTGTTGTCTTGGCTTCCTCCTAAGTAATTCAGTGTTGTTGTTGTTCAGTCACTTGGTCGTGTCTGACTCTTTGCAACCTCATGTATTGTAGCATGCCGGCTTCCCTATCCTTCACCAACTCCCAGAGCTTGCTCAAGCTCATGTCCATTGAGTCGGTGATGCCGACCAACCGTCTCATCCTGTGTCATCCCCTTCTCCTCCTGCCTTCCATCTTTCATAGCACGAGGGGTTTTGTAATGAGTCAGTTCTTCGCATCAGGTGGCCAAAGTATTAGAGCTTCAGCATCAGTCCTTCTAATGAATATTCAGGATTGATTTCCTTTAGGATTACAGTGTTACTATAACTGATTTTAAGACTGAGGAAGCTTGAGACTTGGAAACTGTATCATGAGGACCTCACAGGAAATAGGATCCAACTTGAATGTTTGGAATAAAGAGATTTTAATAATGGGAGGTGTGGGCAGCGTTAAGGATACAGGGCTACTGTGAGGTCCTCTTTTAAGAAGTTTGGGAGAAAAGTAAAGGAAACCAACTGGCAGTAGAAGTTACAGTTTTGGAATCAAGCCCAATCTATTTGGGACTGTGAGGAAGGGGTTGGTGAAAGGGAGGAGATGGAGCTAAAAGGAGATGACTGATGGGGTCCTACAGGAGGCAGAGGGCTTCCCTGATAGCTCAGTTGGTAAAGAATCCACCTGCAATGCAGGAGACCCCGGTTTGATTCCTGGGTCGTGGTTCGGGAAGATCCGCTGGAGAAGGCATAGGCTACCCATTCCTGTATACTTGGGCTCCCCCTTTTGGCTCAACTGGTAAAGAATTCGCCTGCAATGCGGGAGACCTGGGTTCAATCCCTGGGTTGGGAAGATCCCCTGGAGAAGGGAAAGGTTACCCACTCCAGTATTCTGGCCTGGAGAATTCCATGGACTATATAGTCCATGGGGTTGCAAAGAGTCGGACATGACTGAGTGACTTTCACTTTCACTTTCAAAGGAGGCAGCAGGTCTGAGGGAAGAAGGATGGTTATTTCTCTGGGATAGGAGGGAAGGACGGACCGAGGCGTGTGGGGCCGTGTGACGTGTGAGTGTGACTTTGCTGAAGGAACTCATGCCTTCTCTGAGAGTAGGAGGTGAGTGCTTGTGAGAGATTGAAGGCATCATTTCCCACACAGCTTGTGGAGATCTCCTATGAATCAGGTGGAGGAAGGTGGGGAATATATGTGGGGAGGGTTGTGTCTAGTTTGAAAACCTCTTCTGTTGTGAGTCTTCTGCTTTGCTCCAGGGCACCAAGTAGTCCATTGGAGAACCACTCTGTCTCAGTAGAAAGTCATGCTTTTGATGAAGGGTCCCCTGTGTTAGAAGCAGTGGAACCTGAACCATTGGTAGCACATCCTAAACTACCATGTAACTCTGAGGCACTAACATTTCACTGTTGTTTCCTCGTCCATAGGCGTAGCCAGTGCCCTGGATCTGGGGCTTGAGCCCAGGTGCTTACCTGGTTGCTTGAAGAGAATGAGCTAATGCATAATAGAGCATTATTTTCACATAATAGAGCTTCAGTTTCACTCATTCAAGCCTCTGTTTAGAATTCATAGGTGGGAGAATTGTTTGGAAAATGCTGTGACCAGATTTGGCTGCCATCAGTCTTGTGTACTATGAGCCAGAAAGCTTGGAAAGATGGATACTGGCCCAGTGGACTCAAGTTCCCACTACCTACTCTGTAGAATCTAGTTGGGGATGCTTGGTCCAGGTGGATGCTAGCATTATATAATATCTTCGTGTTAGCCAGCTTTACTGGCCAAACCATCAGGACATCTGGTGGCTTCTATTTGGCAGCTGTTTTAAGAAAAGGATTTCTTTTATAGAGACAATGTATTTTTTCATCCATGTTTGGATGGATTTGGGCCTCTCTTCCGCTGCTGAATTTTGTCCAGTTAAAAAAAACAGTGAACAAGAACACATAATTCTCCATCTCTCTGTAACTTCTAAGTCTGTAGGGTAAAAGGCATCCACTTTGTACCTGCTAGATATAACCATTTTGGAATAATTTTTTATGTTGAAAGGTCATATTGTAAATAGGGAGGGGATATTTTAGAAGCTTTGGTTGATGTTTTCACAAGATTCATATCACAGAAGATTTATACCAGTATAAAACACTGGTAATACAAAGCTTGAATTATCAGACACCTAGTCATACAATGTTTTTTTGACATGAATATAGTAAATAATTATAAATTCTTGGTCTTTTAAAAAATTCCAGGAACAAAATAACTGGATCCTTTTGGGAGATATTGTTTCTGTTGCTAATGTGAGGGTTTTTTTTTCCCCCTAACACTGTCAAGGTAAACTTGATTATCTAATTGTTTATGAAACAGAAAAAAGCAAATTCAAACTTAGTTGATGGAATAATCCATTGCTTTATGTTTTCCTTGCATTTCTGGCTAAATAGTACTTATGAAAATTTATTTGCTAGTTGTGGGCAGACTTATCCAAAAATAACCATGCATGAAAAAGGTTCATAATGTTGTTAAATGGAAAAAGCAAGTTATATTATGTATAGTGTAACTCCCAAACCTATAAAAATGAAAAATTAGCATAGGCATACACAAATGCAGAGAGGCATTTGCATGTGTGTAACATGTAAAAGATAATTGGGAGGAATTGAGTTTTAATTTCATTTTTTATTAACTTATTTATTTTTTTTTCGTTACTGTTTTCCTAAATGGAGGTACTTCTGGTGTGTGGGCAGGTGAGAGTAGACTCCTAAGGAACACACTGCTTCTCAAGTGAGGCTGGGGGCTGTTGCTGCTGCTGAATCACTTCAGTCGTGTCCGACTCTGTGCAACCCCATAGACAGCAGCCCACCAGGCTCCCCCGTCCCTGGGATTCTCCAGGCCGGAACACTGGAGTGGGTTGCCATTTCCTTCTCCAATGCATGAAAGTGAAAAACGATAGTGAGGTTGCTCAGTCGTGTCCAACTCGTAGCGACCCCTTGGACTGCAGCCTACCAGGCTCCTCCATCCATTGGATTTTCCAGGCAAGAGTACTGGAGTGGGGTGCCATTGCCTTCTCCAGAGGCTGTGGGCTGAAGCCTCCCAATGAAGTAAGTGCTGAGAGGTGTCATGTTATTTCCAGGGTGGGCACAATGCTGCAGAATTGGAAGCCTGAAGTAATTGAACCCGATTGCTTCCCTAAAAATGTAAAATGCTGTACATTTATTTATTCCCAATTGTTTTACTGTCAGCATTCTGTATTTGAGGTTTGGATAAAAGTTTAATCAGAAAAAAATATTAAAAATAAAGGGAATTTTGAAGTGATGAACACAAATAGCAGTTTGTTAACCTGTGGAAAATGTACTTGATTTTTTAAAATTTACTTTTTAATTGAAGGACAATTGCTTTACAGAATTGTTGGTTTGTGCCAAGCATCAGCATAATGTAGTAGATTCTGAGTCAAAGAAATCACATTCACTGTATTAACATGTATTCTACTAAGATGGTGGTTTAAGAAAGAAAAATGGAAAACACCCCAGAAAGCACAACCACACGAGGCATACTGTCCCTGTATGCCTGGCTCATCTTGTACCCATCACAGACAGGCATGTTTTGGGGTGTGTTAAATTATTACAGAAGAGATGCCAAGTACTGAACAGATTTATAAATATAATAATTGTTATAGCAAAGACATTTTATGGCAGCATAGAAGCCAATATTGTCTGATTTCTGAAGACTTAAAAGACACCTACAACTTAAAGTAGGCCTCAGGGAAGCTTGTGGTGAGCCATCCAGCCCAAGGCAATTTACTGGCAGAATTAAATTCTGGCTAATTTCCTTAGTGCCTGTGCGTCCATCGCTCTCATTAACTGTACTAGTTACCAGTGGAAAACACATCGTTCAGTGCAGGGCACTTTGCTGAAGTGGAGCCAGCCTCCTGCAAAGTGCCTGGAAGATTGGTTTGGAGTATTCTGAAGTGGCTTTGAGGTCCCTAGAGACTCCCAGGCATGGTACAGTGACTCTGTTAGGGGCTCCTTCGGCCTCAGTGGAAGGTTCTGAAGTGAGACTGTACTGACAGCAGGCACTGTTGCTAAGACAACTTGTGTGTGTCATTGTGTGAGGGAGGGGTTCAGCTCTGCAGCTCACCTCCCATCGCAATGAGAGGGATTTGAAGGGAAAGGATATGGAGTGAAGGGAGCGCAGAGGCTCAAGACAAGTCTGATAAAGAGGCCTGGGCACAGTCATGTACAGGGCAGAAGACGCTGGAGTCAGGGGTAATGGCAAGTTGCAGAGCATCAGTGGAGTGAATTCAGACATCTTAGGAGAGGATATGGAAATGACGGAACCTGGAGATGAGGTAGAGACGAGAGGTTTGCTGCAGCGACCTCAGTGGAAGGGCAGACTGGGGTGAAATGAGGCAGGGTAACATCAAAATACCTGTGGATTTACAGAGGTGGTTACGCCACACACTAGTTTCTGGAATTTTCTCTGTGATGACTTCTGCAGTTTTACTCAACAAAGTCCCATTACGCGCTTGTGTTTTTTTCTTTGCCAGTGCAATGCACAAGGTGGAGGAGTGTTTCATGAGTGACAGTCAGGTAAAGGAATGATTATGTTTATCTGTGGTCTTTAAATTGGCCAACATTTCAATGCTAGGGGATGGGGCAGAGAGCAGGGGTTGCAGGAAGATGACATTGGTCAGACTGGAGAACATGGTGCTGCAGAGAGGTGGGCACTGTGCCCACGGTAAAGGACATGGCAAGAATACTTGGGGTTGACTCGAACAGTTCCTCTTCTCCTTTCAAGGAAGAGGAGACTAGTTTGCGGCACTGAGGTTGTGTCATCCTGGCATACAGGGAGCTCTGAGATGAAAGTCCAGGGTGCATTGAGATCAGGCTTGTCTTTGGAGTCAACAAAAGAGAATGTGATTAGAATCCTAAGAGTGCAACTGAAAGCCATATGGATAAAAGGAAGAAAGGAAAAGTCAAAGATTCGCCTAAGGATTGTAGTGTACTCTATCAAACTGAACAAGTTGGAGTAACCTTATTGGCAGATGTCTGGAAGAACCAACTAGAATAATTTACTTCATATGCATAAGCTGCAGAAAATCAATAAAGGGACTCATGAGGAAGGATAGACTAGGGAGGCATTTTCAAAGGATCTTCCAAGTCCATGAGGCATCAGAGGAATCTGTTATTTCTGACAGATTCGGTGTTTTACAGTGAGAAATTCCACCCTTAGTGAATATAGTGTATAGTGAGCTAGGAACAGCAAGTCTGTAAAATTTCAGTGATTGTGTCCTGTTTACTTATTTCCATATGCTCTGTGGTTAAAGTGAAGGGGCTCATATTTTCACTCACTGTTTGTTTTATGGTTATTTAGTATCAATCAGAGAAGGCAATGGCAAGCCACTCCAGCACTCTTGCCTAGAAAATCCCATGAATGGAGGAGCCTGGTAGGCTGCAGTCCATGGGGTCTCTAAGGGTCGGACATGACTGAGCGACTTCACTTTCACTTTTCACTTTCACACATTGGAGAAGGAAATGGCAACCCACTCCAGTGTTCTGGCCTGGAGAATCCCAGAGATGGGGGAGCCTGGTGGGCTGCCGTCTATGGGGTCACACAGAGTTGGACACGACTGAAGTGACTTAGCAGCAGCAGCAGCAGCATCAATAATACTGTGTGTATTAGAATGAAATATGTTTGAGGTACCAGCATCTTTGCCTTCCTGATGAGCCTCCCTAGAATGTAGGAAAGAAAAGGAAATATTATGGCTATAGTCTCGTTTAAAGCCTTTGGAGAGCATAAATAACAGTTTAGGCAAAGGATTCTTAGAGATATTTTTCAGTAGTTTCTACTTTACAGACTTAAAAATAATAGATAATTTTCTAAATGAAGTTCCATTATATACTTCTGTATATAATTATATTCTACTATACATATTTCTTTATTTACATTGTTATGAAAACAACTTTACTGTACCATAAGGTTAAAGTTATTAATAACTCTTCCTTCCTAGTTTTTATGGCTATAGGGCAACACTGACATCTTAATTTTAGGGGATACTTTTAAAGGTAAAATTTGAAAAACTCTAGATACTGGAATATCTAGGTTTGTTTTTGTTTTTTGGTTTTTCGTTTTGGCTTCTAGTATCTGAATCCCTGTCATATGTTATTGGAGTTTCTAAAAGTTAAAAATGATTGATACTTAATTTCCCAGCTAATTGGGTATGCAGCTATCATATAGGCATGTGACTGAGATTTGGCCAGTCAGATGCATCTACCATGGACTTTGAATTGATAGAGAATAACAGAGAAGCAGGAAAAGTGGGGAGTCTTTCCTGGCATCAAGAATAGTGACAGCAACAGCCACTTCATGGGGGCAGCAGGGCCAGGGGGTAGGGCATTGCCTGCTTGTACTGTGTCACTGGTGAGTTCTGGGTGACAAATTTGTTTAGCAGTAATTCTGGCTGCCTGATCTTTTTCATTCCAGCTCATTTTCTGATCTTGGTCTTTTAATCTTTCCTGTGACTTTGGAGCTACCCAAAATCTTTCTAGTAAATCTCACTTTTACTGAAATCAGCTAGTCATTGCCTGTTACTTGCTATTGCATTTTATATTTTTAGGTTTACCATACTGAATTGAGAGGAACCCAGGTTTTTCTTTCGTTACCATCTGAGTCACCAGGGAAGCCTTCTATGGTTGAACCCAGGACTTCCCTGGTGGCTCAGACAGTAGAGAATCTGCCTGCAATGTTGGAGACCTGGGTTCGATCCCTGGGTTGGGAAGATCCCCTGGAGAAGGAAATGGCAGCCATTCTAGTATTCTTGCGTGGAGAATCGCATGGACGGAGGAACCTGCTGAACTATAGTCCATGGGGTTGCAAAGAGTTGGACACGACTGAGCGACTAACACTTTCACTTTTCCTGTGACTAGATTAAAGGGGGATCAATAGTCCCAGTTTTCCCAGGACTAAGGGGGTTCCCGGGACACATAACTTATGGCTGTGTCTCTGTGTTGAGTTGGTCAACCCTATTCAGTAGCCAGGTGGCCTTAGACATGTTTCAAACTTGCTGTAACTGTTTCTTCATCTGTAAAATAGAGGCTCACCTGTTATGAAATTCAAATCAGACAGTTAATATGGAAGTACTTTGTAACACATTGTCTACCGAGGCTTCCCTGTTAGCTCAGATAGTAAAGAATATGCCTGCAGTGCAGGAGACCCATACAAAGGGCTGCACGAAAGCACAGTGGCATTAATGTTGAGTGGTTCTAGACCAGAGTCCTCAGCATGACCCCTTAGACAGTGCCAGAGTGTGTTCCCAGGATCATCTGTATGAGAAGAACCTGTTACAATACATAATAAATGTTCAAATGCATCTTAAAAATGAAGATTTCTGGGCTCCCCTCCAGACCTACTGATCAAGCATTCCTGGGAATGAGCTCCCAATAATCTGAGTTTTAAAGAATTTAAACTGAAAAAAAGTTAAAGTAGAACTTTAAAAAGTTTTCAGATTATTGTAATTCACACTAGAATCAGAAGATCCTGCCTTAAGAAGAGAAGAGAGGATTGTTAACCCTGCTTGCCCTTCTTACTGACTAGAGTCCTCTGTTCTGGAGACCATGTTTTATATCCTTGTTGCTCAAAGTGTGGACTGTGGACCAGCAACAGTGGCCACCCAGGCACTTGTTTGTACTGTAGACTCTGAAGCTCTGTCCCAGTCCTACTGAGTCAGAATCTGTAGTTTAACAAGATTCAAGATCTCCAGGTGATTGACATGTACTTTAAAGTCTATAAAGCACTGATGCATGTTAAGTGAATGTCAAAGAGCAGGGGAAGGATTGACTTGTCAAGTATAAGGTGTTGGACCTAATAGATAACTCTCTCTTTTCCCCCAGCCTGTCTACCAGCTGAGAGTCAGGCCAACGGATCAGATAGATGGGGATCAGAAAGCCAACATTTCTACTGAGAAAGCTGTTTTGGGGCATGTGACTTTTGCGTGGAGTCAAATTTGCATATTAACCCATTCCTGAACTGAACAGCAGACAGAGTCAAAGGAGAGAAAGAACTCAGCCAGGATGCTAAGTGTCCACTTCCCAGCCCTCTGGCCAGTTCTCATATTTCCTTGATGGGAGGAAAGTCACCATGCTCCACCTTGGTGGTGCTTCTAACATTGGGAGGTAAAAAGCAGCCCAGAGACCTTGTGTTGTCCTTTCAGTTCAGTTCAGTCGCTCAGTTGTGTCCGATTCTGCGACCCCATGAATCACAGCACGCCAGGCCTCCCTGTCCATCAACCAACTCCCGGAGTTCACTCAAACTCATGTCCATCGAGTCGGTGATGCCATCCAGCCGTCTCATTCTCTGTCGTCCCCTTCTCCTCCTGCCCCCAATCCTTCCCAGCATCAGAGTCCTTTCCAGTGAGTCAACTCTTCACATGAGGTGGCCAAAGTATTGGAGTTTCAGCTTTAGCATCAGTCCTTCCAATGAACACCCAGGATTGATCTCCTTTAGGATGGACTGGTTGGATCTCCTTGCAGTCCAAGGGACTCTCAAGAGTCTTCTCCATCGCCACAGTTCAAAAACATCAATTCTTCAATGATCAGCTTTCTTCACAGTCCAACTCTCACATCCATACATGACCACTGTAAAAACCATAGCCTTGACTAAACGGACCTTTGTTGGCAAAGTGATGTCTCTGCTTTTTAATATGCTATCTAGGTTGGTCATAACTTTCCTTCCAAGGAGTAAGCGTCTTTTAATTTCATGGCTGCAATCAGCATCTGCAGTGATTGGAGACCATGAATCAGTGTTGGGCAGTCTGCCCAGGTGCTTCAGAGTCATGGTGACACAGGGTCTTGATGCCATCCTGTGAAGTCTGAGTTCAGTTCAGTTCAGTTCAGTCGCTCAGTCGTGTCCGACTCTCCGCGACCCCATGAATCACAGCATGTCTGGGTAGGCAGCCCTTTTTCCCATCTCAGCTGCCTCTTTCTTCTGTCGCCTAATTTTGCGCTGGTTGCACAGCTGCCAAGGCCAGGGAACCCGTGGAAACCCAGGTGGTGGCTACATCTGCAGATGAACTTTGGAGGCGGGAGCCAGTTAGTGAGCTGTATGTGCATTTTTGAGAAGAGAGGACTGCATTTTATCCCTTGCTAAGATCAGGTCACCTTGGATTCTTCCTTTAGTCCCTGAAGGACTTTTCTTCCATATGTAGGTTTCCTGTTTCCCTTACATGAAAATGACTCTGAAGTCAGGCTGATCGCCTTAATGCCTAACAGTGTGTTAGTGATATGCAAAACCAGCCATTGAACCCCAGCATGTCTAGCATTGTCTAATCGTTTAATTGACCATAATGATTTTGTTATCTGGGTTTAAAACAGGACAATCGGCAGTTTTTTCAGAGTGCTTCCAGGTTGATTACATATGGAAAAGGGAGGTATCTATATACCCAGTAACTGCTTTTTCAAATTACATTCATTCCTCTTTATTTTATTTGAAAGTGTAGGGAGTTCAATATAGTTCAAGGAAAGCATTGTGGTAAACAGCCAGCTTAAATGTGAGCAGTGTAAAGAGCAGCAGCTTGCAGAAATATTGCTATAGATACTAAGACCGTATCCTGCCTTGGTACAGACGGCACATAATTGAATCATGTTCAATAGAAAGCCATTACAAAACCGAACTTATTTGCAATGCTAATGTGGGGAAGACAGCTGTCACAGGGAATTAAATATGATCATTCAGAGCTTGAATAAATGAGGTGTCCATTATCTTCTGGCTGTGTTGCAGGCTGCTTGAAGAACACAAATAAATGGTACTGTTGCAGTAACCAGCCCATGGTTTTGTTTTTTAGTCATAGAAATATGAGAGCGTTGGAGGCGGGGGTGGGGAGATAGTGAGACAGAAAAGCTTGGCAGATAAATACAGGTAAGCGGGCAAAGAGTTTATTTCCCTCTTCCCCTTCAGAAACCATGGATGCAAGGACATAATCAAAATTCCATTTTTGATGCCTGAAACAGACTTTAATTCTATTAAAGATTTTTTTCTTAATCAAGATTCATCCCTTCTCCTTAAGACTCAAATCACAGCCAACTTACAAAGGAGGCTGAATGTGAAAGGGTAGAGTGGGGAGTAAACAAAGCTAATCCTTTTGTCCCTTCCCCAAGGCCTTCCTTCTCATCTAAATAGGATAATACAGATAACAGAACTTCTTCGTGGATAATCAATCTGCCAGTGAGCATAAAGGATAGTTGGATCAGTGTTAGTTTAAAAAATGCCATTAATTATCCAATTAACAGAAAGGGAGGCTTCCTTTGATTGGATCTGACCAAGCTATCTACAAATGAGTTTTCTTATGTTAATCACATGGAGATAGTAAACTGTCATCTTTTTGACACATTAAAAGTTAGAAACAATTGTTAAAAAAGCACTTTTAAGGCCATTTTCAGCTAGAATATCTAATATAGGTAATTCTGGAACGTGGGTTATCAGTCTGAAACTACATGACACTGGTTGAGAGGGAAAAGTCAGCATCTAGGGATCTGTGACTGGTGAGACCAGTTGGGCTTTCCTTATGACAGCTACTGGTCCAAAATGACCCTTTGGAAGTAAACAGGGTTTGGGGAAAAAGAGTCCAGTTCTTGGTTTTTGATCTTTTCTGTAAACTATCAGTGAAGTTCAGTTCAGTTCAGTTCATTTCAGTCGCTCAGTCGTGTCCGACTCTCCGCGACCCCATGAATCACAGCACACCAGGCCTCCCTGTCCATCACCAACTCCCGGAGTTCACTCAAACTCATGTCCACAGAGTCGGTGATGCCATCCAGCCATCTCATTCTTGGTCGTCTCCTTCTCCTCCCACCCCCAACCTTTCCCAGCATCAGAGTCTTTTCCAGTGAGTCAACTTGTCGCATGAGGTGGCCAAAGTATTGGAATTTCAGCTTTAGCATCAGTCCTTCCAATGAACACCCAGAATTGATCTCCTTTAGAATGGGCTGGTTGGATCTCCTTGCAGTCCACGGGACTCTCAAGAGTCTCCAGCACCACAGTTCAAAAACATCAATTCTTCGGCGATCAGCTTTCTTCACAGTCCAACTCTCACATCCATACATGACCACGGGAAAAACCATAGCCTTGACTAGACGGATGTTTGTTGGCAAAGTAATGTCTCTGCTTTTTAATATACTATCAAGGTTGGTCATAACTTTCCTTCCAAGGAGTAAGCGTCTTTTAATTTCATGGCTGCAATCAGCATCTGCAGTGATTTTGGAGCCCCCCAAAATAAAGTCTGACACTGTTTCCACTGATTTTCCATCTATTTCCCATGAAGCGATGGGACCAGAGGCCATGATCTTTGTTTTCTGAATGTTGAGCTTCAAGCCAACCTTTTCACTCTCCTCTTTCACTTTCATCAAGAAGCTTTTGAGTTCCTCTTCAATTTCTGCCATAAGGGTAGTGTCATCTGCATATCTGAGGTTATTGATATTTCTCCCAGCAAGTTAGCAGTCATTAAAAGAAAAGGTAGTAAAAGAGAAATTAAAGTGATTGTGTGGGTTCGTTTCAGTTTTTATATAGCTAAGAAACTTAGCATTGACTCGTGTCTCATGGTATGTGGATTGTTTATGCAGCATATACATTCAATTCAAGAAAGTAGTGCTTTGCTCTGTTAATTCCAACAGGTTGGGGAATTTCAGGCATTGGGAAATATTTTAGAAATGGAATATGAATACTTAACTGGACTGCTGTGTGGCTTCTCTCGTAGCTCAGTTGGTGAAGAACACGCCTACAATGTGGGAAGACCTGGGTTCGATTCCTGGGTTGGGAAGATCCCCTGGAGAAGGGAAAGGCTACCCACTCCAGTATTCTGGCCTGGAGAATTCCATGGAATTCTCAGGGGGTCGCAAAGAGTTGGACACGACTGAAGGACTTTCACTCACTCATGCGTTTGTAGTGTGGCAGAGCTGTAAATAAGGATTATTTCCCCAAACTCACAATATAAGTCTTTTCTCACCAGGGCTTGTATATTTTGAGGTTGTTAAAAATCTATTCCTTTTGAGAGAAGACTGTTGGTAGAACATTTGTTTTGATGGGCAGAGGAAAAGAATGTGGCTTTGAGATTCTAAAAGAATTCTCTAGAACTTTGGCTTGGTAGGAACTTGATGGGCTCATGACATCTTAATGCCAATTCTGGAAGAGTGTCTTCTACTGAATACAGAATTCAGCCTATGTTCTGGATTTCATACTTATTAGATGCCTGAATAATTTAGTATGGGACTAAGTAGGTGTTCCGGATGGATACTTCAACTTTTATTGCTGAAAAGAATTTTTCGGTCTGATTGCAAATATCATACATGTTTATAATAAAAAATTTCAAGCAGTAGAGAAATGTATGCTGTAGTAAATGAAATTCCACTTAAGTCCAGCCTTCCAGAGATAACTCTGGACAGTCTCATGCATATCATTTCACAATTTTTTCCTGTTTATATACAAATCTTTGTTCCCCCTGAAAGTTGTGTGTATAGTATAATTCCACATATTTTATTCACTTGGCTGTTATGTCATAGCTATTTTTTCATATCTGCAATACAGATCTACTTAATTTAAAAAACTGAATAATTTGTGTTACATTTAATCATATTTATTATAATTTAATCCCGGGATTGGCAAACTATGACCCACAGGCCAAATCTTGCCCTCCGTCCCCGACTCTGTTCATGTTTTATTGGAACATAGGCATCCTCATTTGTTTGTGTAATATCTGTGGCTACTTTACCCCTAAAAAGGCAGAGTTGAGTGGCTGCAACTGAAACTGTATTGCTGCAAATTTGGAAGTATTTCCTATGTAGACCTTTACAGAAAAGTTTGCCAACTTGTGATTTAACCAATCATCTGTTCAGTTCAGTTCAGTTCAGTCGCTCAGTTGTGTCCGACTCTTTGCGACCCCATGAATCACAGCACTCCAGGCATCCCTCTCCATCACCAACTCCCGGAGTTCACTCAAACTCATGTCCATCGAGTCGGTGATGCCATCCAGCCATCTCATTCTCTGTCGTCCCCTTCTTCTCCCGCCCCCAATCCTTCCCAGCATCAGAGTCTTTTCCAGTGAGTCAACTCATCGCATGAGGTGGCCAAAGTATTGGCGTTTCAGCTTTAGCATCAGTCCTTCCAATGAACACCCAGGATTGATCTCCTTTAGAATGGACAGGTTGGATCTCCTTGCAGTCCAAAGGACTCTCAAGAGTCTTCTCCAGCACCATCTGTTAGTTGGATATATAGATTGTTTCTTATTTTGTGCCGTAAAAAATATATTTGTAAATCTATCTTTGTGTATTCACTATTTTCTTTAGGGTGAATTCTAATAAGAAGGACTGCAGAGTTATACCTTAAATTTTATAGATTAATGATTGGGATCTAGTTAGCAAGTTCTTATCTTAAATGATGCCCTGTAAAAACCAATTGATTAATTTTTATTAGAGTATAGTTGCTTTACAATGTTGTGTTAGCTACTGCTTCAGAACAAAATGAACCAACTGTACATATACATATATTCCCTGTTCCCCCCACCCCACCCCCTTCATTTAGGACACCACAGTGTAAAACCTAATTCTTAGAGACATAGTTGTTACGATCTGGCAGACCCAAATGTACATTTTGGTTTTATAATTAGTAGCTGTGTGATTGCATAGATTCTTTTTTTTTAGTATATAAGTGGGACTTTAAAAAAATATTTATTTTTTAATTGAAGGATAATTGCTTTACAGAATTTTGTTATTTTCTGTCAAACATCAACATGAGCACAAGCAACAGCAATCAGTTCTAGCTAATTGAAGCCAAGAGGTTTATTGGCTGTTGTACAGTGCAAGGTTAGCTCAGTAGAGCCAGGCTGCTGAAGCTTTGCTCCTTTCAATACAGATCTGTCTTCAGAAGGGCTGCCCTTGACTGGTTCCTGGAAGATAACTACTCTGAGTCCTTGGAAGATCCTGTCTGAAAAGAGTATTTTTGTATTTCTGAGGCCTTGGGTCACGCTGTATCAGTTTAACTGAATAGTTAATGCCAATAGCGTGACTTACAGTGAATACCATTTCTGTTTGCCTGAAGACTTGGGCTGCATTGTATTACTTTGACCCTCTGTGGGTCTGCAGACTGAGTAGCTCAGGTCAGGTGTTGCATGCCTATATGACTGACCCTTGTAGAAACTCTAGACACCAACGCCAATTTCCTCGGTGACCTTCCCTGGCTGGTACTGTCACCTGCACTGGTAGAAGAATTAAGCATTGTCCATGCAACTCAACTGTGAAAAATTAACGGAGAGCTTGCCACTGTTTTCCCCTGGACTCCAGTCTGTGTGCCTCCTTCCTTTGCTGATTTATTTAATCTGTATCCTTTGCTGTGATAAACCATAGCCATGAATATAACAAGTTTTCTGAGTTCTGTGAGTTCTTCTGGCAAATCCTCAAAAAGGGGTGGCCTTGAGGGCCCCTGCCTTAGATACATGTAATGAGCAGCTCAAGCATGTATCATGTGTGTAATAAGAAGGCTAGAGAGTGAGGCTTAGTGTTAACACAGAACCTGCACAAAAAGCATGGTTCACTATACTTGTCAGGCCAGGACCATTGAAATGATCAGGGTCTACCATTTCTGTGTTTTCGGCACCCTACTAAAGAGTAATGTTCCAGGAGAATTCTAGCTTAGGGCATGTGCTGCCTGTCCCGTCTTGCTGTACTGGTGATGTGAGGAAGGATCTGAGTTTGTAAAACTCTTAAGACTTTGACTGCTGTTGTGGGAAAACAGTGTACACATCTAAGTCAGCAAACACTTATTATTTATTATCTACTGTTCTAGGCACTGGGAATATGTTGAAGAACAAGAAAATGTCCTTGCCCTCAGGGTGCTTACATTCTGCAAAAGGTTAAGTCTTCAAAAGGTATTGATATGTATTTATGAAGCAGTGATGGATGCTGGATAGCCAGAAAAATAGCAACTGTCCACTTCAGTGTTCAGATGACTCAACCTTTCTAAGTTTGTTTTCTGTAAAATGGGTATAAGAATGTTTAGACTGTTGTATTGATCCTATGAGACGATCTTTATGCTTGGCACACAGAAAACACTCAATAAGTGGTTTTTAAAAAAAAATTATTAAGTTTTGGTTGTGCTGGGTCTTCATTCCTGCATGTGGGCCTTTTCTGTTTGCAGAGAATAGGGGCTACTCTCTAGTTGTGGTGTGTGGGCTTCTCATTGTGGTGGCTTCTCTTGTTGCAGAGCATAGGCTCCAGGGTGCATGGGCACAGTAGTTGTGGCACACAAGCTCAGGAGTTGGGGCTTGCGGACCCTACCTGAGCTCGGGCTTAGTAGTTGTGGCCCACAGGCTTAATTGCTCCTCTGCATGTGGAATCTTCCTGAACCAGTGATAGAACCCATGTCCCCTGCATTGGCAGATGGATTCTTATTCCCTGTGCTACCAGGGCAGTCCTGAATGGTGCCTCTTGTCATATCTAAGAGTGGGAGTTTTGAATTTTGAAGTCAAGCTGCCAAGGTTCAAATGCCACCTGCTTATTAGTTCTTGATCTTACACAAGTTATTGAATTTCTCTGAGTAGGAATGTCTTCTTATATGTGCAATCTAACACTTGCATGGGGCTTGCACTTGGTTTAGTGCCCTGCTGCTGCTGCCTTGAAATTACTGATTATTTTTGAATACAGGGCCCTGCAATTATCTAGTTGGTCCTGTTGCTGAACTTTGATATCCTCGTGCCAAATGGAGATAATAATACATACCACGTTATTTCTCAACAGTCTCATTTTAAGCTCTTGGTTTCAGAGTTTTTATCTTTTACCTGTGTCTCCTTTTTATATATAATATCACATTGTGCTCATATGAGTCCATTTCATTTGTTTTATAGAAAGAAAGCCAACTCAGTCTCCTACGGGAAAGTGAAATCTTAGTAAGTTCAAAGCATACACAGTCTCACGCTTTGCAATGACGACTCATGCACTGAATGTTTCAACATCTTTCACAGATGACCGTGTTTTTATTTGAGGATATTATTGCATTTAAAACTGAAGATATTAGAAAATGTAGAACGATTCATTAACTTGTATAATAGGAATATAGTCAGCCCTTGAAGATTGGTGCTTTGATGTAAAGCGGAGCATGAAAGCAAACTTCAGTCCTGTTAAATGCCCTCTTAGAACTAATTCTCGCAATTTAGGTGCCTGCAGTCTAGGACAGAGAGAAATGAAGAACCTGTCCCACTGTACTGGAGAAAGTCAATTTGAATGAAAGATTGGAAAGGAATAAACCATTTCTGAGTGCTTCAAGCACAATAGCATAGATGTCTTTTTAAACAGAGTACTTGTATTTAATTTTCACCCATCAACAGGTAGGAAGAGAAGTGAAGAAAAGTGAAAACAGCTTTATGGATCAACAGAGGCCTATTGAGGCAGTAAGAGGTTTGACGTAAGCTTATGTTCAAATCCAAGCAATTAAAAAATTTTCATATTCGGATTTCTATCCTCAACACTAGAAAATTAAGTGTTGGGTGTGAAATCCAATACCATTTGGGGTCTCAGCCAAATGACTCTAAAAGCTTAGAGGCATCTAAATACGCCACTAAGGGGGTGTGTGGTGTGTGTGTGGTGCATGTGTGGGGTGTGTGTGGTGCGTGCGTGTGGTGTGTGTGTTTGGGTGGGAAGTGCTTGAGAATGCCTCAGCATGAGGGAAAGCACACTTCATATTTGCTTCTCTGGTGTTTCTGTGAAGGCTTTTGTGCAAATGGACCAGGAGATTACAATTTGGCAAAGAGGGTCTGTTTCACTTCAGAGAGAAACTGAATTTGAAACTCAGAAAAAAACTTCAAAAAACTCATTTAAAAACTACGAGTGGAAGCATAGTCTGTAAAAATAAATAAATAAATAAATAAAAACACTGAGTTAAAAAATGAAATGACTAAAATTCAGTGGATGAAAAAGTATTCCTCTTACCTCGATGACTATATGACTAGGGATGAAGAAAGAGAACACATACGGCCAACATAGGCAGGCTCCGCATGCCAGGGAGTGAGGGGGTGGTGAGTGTGAAAAAGGTGGATCCTTCTTCAATGAAGGGCTTTTAATTTTGCAGTTAATAGAATGTCTGCTTTATTTTGCACCTAATTTAAGCTCAGAATGCTCCCCATACTTGAACAAATAAGAGGAAACGAGCAGTTGGCATGGGGTTCAGGGATGGGAGTGTGAGAAGAGCTTGAGGTTTTAAAATTCATTGTTTGTTAGTTCATGTTCATGGGCTAAAAGCTTCTTTTTGGACCTCAAAGGTCAACGGTGTATTAATGCTCTAGTATCATAATTATTATAAATAGTTATGTTTTGCCACTTTGTAAAATTACTTCTGAAAATAGTTTTTCTTCTGTGTCTCCACCCCCACTGTGACCCCCTGCCCCTTACCAGAATGGCAGAAGGTAATTACTGGTGTTGAATCATGAAGGGTACCGGGAGGTTACAATGAGGGTACAGTGGAGGGTGGGGACACAGGCCACACACACTGCGTGTATTGGGGAAGGGTTGAGCCAAGAGTTAGACAATATCAATGGTTTCATTTCCTGCCATGGGAAAGTTATTGGATTTCAATTTGGAAGATGTGGGGTTGAATCTGAGATTCACTTGTACTACTGTAGAATGTGAGTGACATAGCTTTTTTGTGTATTCATGTAAGGTACACGTATGTTAGATTGTTTTTCAAGGGTTCCAGAGATAACGATGTAACTTGAATCTGTGCCTTGGAGTCAGTCAGAGTGTTAGAAAGAATTCTAGCTGGATTCTACAGCTTATATAGGGACTCAGGCTGGTAGAATAGTGTTTGTTTTTCATTTGCCAAGTCGTGTGCCTTTGAACTGTGGTGTTGGAGGAGAATCTTGAGAGTCGCTTGGACTGCAAGGAGATCCAACCAGTCCATCCTAAAGATCAATCCTAAGTGTTCCTTGGAAGGACTGATGTTGAAGCTGAAACTCCAATGCTTTGGCCACCTGATGTGAAGAACAGACTCATTTGAAAAGACCCTGATGCTGGGAAAGATTGAGGGCAGGAGGAGAAGGGGATGACAGAGGATGAGATGGTGGGATGGCATCACTGACTCAATGGAGATGAGTTTGAGTAGATTCCGGGAGTTGGTGATGGACAGGGAGGCCTGGCATGCTGTGGTCCCTGGGGTCTCGAAGAGTCAGACATGACTGAGCAATTGAACTGAACTGTCTGACTCTTTGTGACCCCATCGACTGTAGCATGCAAGACCAGGGAGGATAGTCTAGATTTTAGATTTAACAACTTTTGTATTTTTTTTTTTTTATTAAGTTCAAGAGAGGGATGAAGGGCTGATGGTAAGAGTGAGAGACCTTGGCAAAACAACTTCTTTAGATGTCGCTAAAGAAGAAGATGCTAATAACCTTATAACTGGCAGATGTGGGGGAAATCATAGACTTGAGGATGAAATCTAAAAATAGAATGCCTCCTACAGTACAGAAAGAGAGATTTTATATTTTTCACATTAATGAGATATTCTTGCATAAGAATGTAACTTCTGTTGTAATTAGGCAAATAGGCTGCTTACTTCACATGTTTTATTCCAGGCATTTGTTAAATTCCAGCCTTGCTAGTTTTCCTACTTGGTTTTGGCATTGGATGAGCAGAGATGTCTTTATACTCCATGTTTCAAACCTGATGGTGTCATCCAAGTGTGAGCTAAGACATACTCTCATAGTTGGCTAATTTATACTGTTACCCATAAGGACAGTCTCCCAGCCATAGAGATTTAGGTGTTTGAAAGTCACTCAATGGCATTTGTGTGTATGCTGTATGCTTAGTTGCTCAGTCATGTCCGACTCTTTGCAACCTAATGGACTGTAGCTCACTAGACTCCTCTGTCCATGGGATTTCCCAGGCAAGAATACTGGAGTGGGTTGTCGTTTCCTTCTCCAGGGGAATATTCCCATATGACTAACCCAGGGACTAAACCCATATGTCCTGGGTCTTTTGCTTTGGCAAGCTGCTTCTTTACCACTGAATCACCTAGGAAGCCCCCTCAATGACCTTGATCATCCAAGGTTGAAAGGAAAACATTTCAACCATCTTTTCCTTCTAACTGCTGGTCTTTGATTGATTCTCACCAATGCCAAGATTTTTCTTTTTACCTTGTCTCTATCCTTGATAGATTGGATAGTATTTTGACTTTTGAAGGAGGAAGACACAGTGCATTCCAAGCAGATGAAAAGCACCAGCAAAAGCACATAGGCAAGGAGATGTGGGGGTTGGGCGAGTTACCCAGGGTGTCTGGAGATGTGACATTTTAGTGGGGAATAGGAGGTGAGAGGTGAGGTTAGACGGAGAATATTGTAAGATGGAAGCACAAGATAAATTGAGGTCAGATTGCATGGGCTGTTAAAGGCCTGTGATCTGTGATTTCAAAAAGTGAGTCTGGTGGCAATGTGGAAGCAGCTTTAAGGGGATGAAGTACAGTAAGGTCAGAAAACCAATTATGGTGTTGCCTGATGAAAGAGGATGAGGCCAACTCTGCCTGTGTCAGTAGGAAGAAGAGGAGACGAGAAAGTTATTTCCTTGATAGAGTTGAAAGGATTTGGTGTAAGATGGATGAGAAGGGAAGGGGAAAGAATGAGTCAAAGGTGACCCCAACGCAGGTGGCTGGGAAGATGACCTTACGGTTTATGACTGAAATGGGGAACTTGCTGCGTAGGGGTGCTCAGGGTGGGCTGTTAGTTTCCTCGACTGATACAACACTACAGAGTGGGTGGCCTAACCTACAGAAAATTATGTCTCACAGTGCTGGAGCGAGACGTCCAGGATCAAAGTATCCCAGTGTCCTTTTGAAGCCCTTGGCCTGTTCTAGACCTTTCTTCTAGCTTTTGGAAGTTCCTTGCATGCATGTTAAGTCACTTCAGTCATGTCTGACTCTTTGCCACCCTATGGGCTACAGCCCACTAGGCTCTTCTGTCCATGGGATTCTCCAGGCAAGAATACTGGAGTGGGCTGCCGTGTCCTCCTCTGGGGGGTATTCCTGACCCAGGGATTGAACCTGTGTCTTTTACGTCTTCTGCATTGGTGGGTAGGTTCTTTACCACTGGTGCTACCTTTTGGAAGTTCCTTGGCTTATGACATCATTAGTCCAGTCTTCACCTGGTGGTATTCCTGTGTGCATATCTGTGTCCAGACTTCCACTTTTTATAAGGACACTGGTGATACTGGATTAGGGTCCTGCACCACTGCAGTTTGACCTCACCTTAACTAACTCCATCTGTAGTGACCCTGTTTCTCAATAATGTCACATTAGAGGTACTGGGATTTTGGACTTCAACATATGAATTTTCAGAGGAACACAAATCAATTCACAAAAGTAGAGTGGGGGAGAAGGCGATGGCAACCCACTCCAGTACTCTTGCCTGGAAAATCCCATGGACAGAGGAGCCTGTAGGCTGCAGTCCATGGGGTCGTGAAGAGTTGGACAGACTGAACAACTTCACTTTCATTTTTCACTTTCATGGATTGGAGAAGGAAATGGCAACCCACTCCAGTGTTCTTGCCTGGAGAATCCCAGGGACGGGGGAACCTGGTGGGTTGCCATCTATGGGGTCGCACAGAGTTGGACATAACTGAAGCGACTTAGCAGCAACAGCAGCAGAGGAGGGGAGGCAAGAATGACTAGCTTTAGGTTCCTGTGGGTCCAATATCAGCAGGTTGGTAGAAATGGGATATGAGCTGACCTCATAGAGTTTAGTCATAACTACCTATAGGGAGGGCTTCCCAGGTGACTCAGTGGTAAAGAATCTGCCTGTCAATACAGGAGACGCAGGAGATGCCGGTTCTATCCCTGGTTGGGATGAAATGGCAACCCACTCCAGTATTCTTGCCTGGAAAGCCCCATGGACAGAGAAGCCTGGCGGGCTCCAGTCCATAGGGTTGCAAAGTTGGATATGACTGAGCATATATGCATGCTGTACCTATAGGGGGAGTACTTGTGTATTCGAGAATTTTCTACAGAGTGTTTTCTAGCTGCAGGAATGAAAGCATTTGCTTGGAAGAGAAGAAAAAGAGGAGGAATGTAATTTCTCTGCGTCCTTCCTTATGAGCCAGGCTTTCTGCCCAGTGTGCAGAGAGCTGCTCTCATTTAATCCTCAAGCAGACCCAGTGAGGAAAGAGTTGAGTGGAAACTGAAGCCCACAGTCACACAAAAGGAGGATGGCAAGGCTAAGATCTGTACCCAGGTTTATTTGATGTTAGGGCTTCCCAGGTGGCTCAGATGGTAAAGAATCTACCTGCAGTGCAGGAGACCCGATTTCCATCCCCGAGTCGGGAAGATCCCCTGGACAAGGGAATGGCTACCCACTCCAGTATTCTTGCCTGGAGAATTCCATGGACAGAGGAGCCTGGTGGGCTACAGAACATGGAGTTGCAAAGAGTCAGACACAACTGAGCGACAAACACTTTCGCTTATTTACTGCTTTATTTGATGTCACTAGAAGATGTTGAATGCTCCTGGGGAGAGAGTCTTAGGACAGGGAACTCAGAGGAACAAGTAAGGGCAGCAGTGGGAGCCAGTGAAGGGGAAGGAAGAGAGCAAATGAGAGTTAGGAAAGAAAGCCACTGGGAATTCAAACAGGAGTGTGAAGGAGCAGGGAGAGGCACTGTGTTGACTGTTTTTAGGCAGGCTAAGCACCCAGAAGTATCTCTCTGGTTTAGTGCCCTCTCTGCTCTTTGAACGTCCATTTGATTAAGAGGTGAAATTAGAACAAATCTTCATCCACAATGATTACAGGCAACAAATTCACTGTAAAAAAAGGAATTACTGTCAGTTTCATTCTAAGTCCACCCCAGTCAATGTGCTGTTGGGGGAGAAATACCAGTTCTGATAAATTGCTCTCTCGATGTGTATACATCTACCTCGTGATGGCTTTGGAGGCTAATTTTATTCTGAAGTTCTGAGCCTTGGGACCTGACACTAAGGTTGGGGGTGGCTACATGCTTTCCCTATGTCTGTACCTCTGTTATGGCTGCTAAGAAATGCTTTTTGGTTATACCAACTTGTGGAGGGATCTAATGAGAACATTTTTCGAGGCTAGATGGAGGCATTTTAGGACATGTGAGGCTATTAGGTGAAAAATAAGCACTTTCTGGCTTGTTGCCCATACCTGCTTTATATTCACTTCAAAGAAAAAAATTTTTCATTAAAAACAAAGCAGTTAAAATGTCAAGGTGCCCATTCTCTCTTTTCAGGCTCTCCTTTTTACATTACAAAACAAGTGGATTGAGTGAAGCAGAAACTGCTGCTAAATAAAGCCTTTTCTTGGCATTCCTTGGAGAAATCAAGTCCAAGACCAGTGGTGAAAGGTGATTGTACTATATCCACTACACAGACTATTTCTTCTAATTATCAGCATGAATGTAATTAGTTACAAGCATCTCAGGCTCCTATGATCATGTCCCTCAGAGCATTTCATCTTTAATGATTTTCCTTGATAGAAAGCCAGTTGGAAGCATTTGTTGCATAACATTGCTCAACCAGAAAGAAAAATACGTACTTCTCAGAAGAAAGATCTGTATGCTTTCTTTTCAATGGTACTTATATTCTGCCGGAATTTGATTAGGAGCTATCCTGGCACAAAGATTGCTAATGACCGAGTCAAATAACTTACACAGATTAAACAATTTCTTGGAAAAAAAATACAATGTAGTATGACATTCCTTTTCCAAGAATCTTGAAGTTCAGAATGGTAAGCACTTAATGGTGAATTGTTAAATCCTTTAACTTCTGAGGATAGAGAATACAGTGGGGACAGGTTTCTTGAGGGAGTCTGTAAAATCTTAAGTGAGATAGTTTTAAGGGAAGAAATTTCTGGTCTAGGGTTGAGACTAAAGTGTAAACTCATATAATAGTTTAGGGTTTTAAAAGCTGTCAGTGACATTAGAGCTTACCTCTTCCCTCTCCTTCAGTAAACGAGCAAACTACCCAGATAAATTACAGTCCAAGTGCTTTGTAACTTTCTCCGTGTCACAGTCTGTTGGCGTCACAACTAGTTGCCGGGCCTCAAATGCCTTCCCAGTATTCTTTCCACTGTCCCTTCTTTCTCTAGGATTAGAAAGAAGTTACAAAGGACTTCATTTATCTGGCATTGCTGAGAAATACATTTTTTGTCTTATATATTTCTGGGTAAGTTTATTTCTTAAGCATCACTTAAAAGCGTTTTATGGAAATGGTCATCTTAAGGGGCTTCCCTGGTGGCTCAGGCGGTAAAGAATCCACCTGCAGTGTGGGAGAACCAAGAGTTATGGGTTTGATCCCTGAGTCGTGAAGATTCCATGGAGAAGGGCATGGCAAGCCACGCCAGTGTTCTTGCCTGGAGAATCCCATGGACAGAGCCTGGTGGGCTACAGTCCATGGGGTCGCAAAGAGTCAGACAGGTCAACTTAAAGAGCGTGTTGAATACAACTTAGCCTTTCCTTGAGGAAGTGGTGTCATCGTCACAGACATTAATTATTTTACCATGGCTGAATCAAACCCATGGTTGCCCTCTAGAGTAGGGGTCCCCAACCTTTTTGGTACCAGGGGCTGATCCCATAGAAGTCAATTTTTCCATGGACTGGGGTTGTGGGGGTGGTTTCAGGGTGATTCAAGGACATTGAGTTTGTTGTGCACTTCATTTCTAATCTAATGCTGCTGCTGATCTGATGGGGTACCAGTCTGTGGCCCAGAGATTGGGGACCCTTGCTCTAGAGGAAGTGAGAACGATTGATGTCATAATTGGATGGGATAGGATAGTACTGATTGAAAGGACTACTTGTTCTGTGGCAGTGACTAAGTTGTTTTACTGACCCTTACATCCACGTCCTTGTCTCCATGTTGCCAACTAGAACACATGTCCACTTGCCAAATGTTCTCCTAGGCTGCTGGTGCTCCTTGCACCTGAAGCCTCTCCTGCAGAACAAAATGCAACATTGTGTGATCATTATATGGTTAAAGATTTTAGGTTTCTTTTTTTTGCCTAAAAACTAAGTCCAATAAAATTAAACACAATTCATAGCACCTATAATCTTGTGCATTCTTTGGGGCTGTTCTCTGGTGATTTAAGAAAGTGATATTTGATGTTTTCACCAAACACAGTCTTAGTAGAAGGAGTTAATTGTTGAAAACAATGTGCTTACACAGGGGCCCATTGTTTCTGTAAGTAAATTCCGATTTCTGGTTCAGTATCTCTCCTTCTTTCTTGCCTCCAGTTTGTCTCCTGATTTGGAGGGAAGTTTTAGGCTTAGATGCTGTTTTTCTTTTCCTCTCCAGTTTTATTGAGAAATAATTGACATACATCACTGTGTAAGTCTAAGGTGTACAGCACAATGGTTTGATTTACATATATTGTGGAATGATTATAATCAGTGGTTCTTAAGCTTCAGCATATACCAAGTTCACCTGGAGGTCTTATGAGACCAGATCGCTGAGGTCCACTCCTAGAGTCAGATAAGGAAGACCTGGGGTGGACTCCGAGGCTCTGTAGTATCAACAAGTTTTAGGGGATGCTCTTGCTTCCAGTCTGAGAACCACACTTTGACAGCCACTGAGGAAATCATATTTCTCCAGAAAGATCTATTCTCTGATCAAGAGGATTGAGCAGAGGATTTGAGACTCTGTGCCATTGTCCAGAGCTGCCTTTGTGTTCCTGGGATCTGTCATGTTGAGACTCTGGTCAATGACTTCCAACATCAGAGAATAGCATCAGGTCTCCTACCTGATGGTGGTTGTTCAGTCACTCAGTCGTGTCCGACTCTTTGCAACCCCAGAGCCTGCAGCACACCAGGCTTCTCTGTCCTTCACCATCTCCCAGAGCTTGCTCTAACCACGTCCATTGAGTCAGTGAACCATCTTGTGCCCTGTCATCCCCTTCTCCTCCTGCCCTCAGTCTTTCTCAACATCAGGGTCTTTTCCAGTGAGTGGACTCTTTGCATCAGGTAGCCAAAATATTGGAGCTTCAGCATCAGTTCTTTCAATGAGTATTCAGGGTTGATTTCGTTTAGGATTGACTGGTTTGATCTCTCTTGGTTTGGGAATATTTAAATACACACTTTTGCTGATGTCTTCAGTAGCAAATGGGCTTTATTCTTGCTTTCCTCTTCTACAACAGGTATTATTTATTAATAGTTGGAGTTTTTATATATATTCCTCTGGAATTTCTTGAGTAACTTTCAAAATTGAAGCATAATACACCCCTGACATTCACTTTTCTATCCTCAGTCATGGAGAACTTGAGTACCTAGCTCACAGATCTCATTTCAACTCTAACGATGTTAGTATCTATGTATGTGTCTGTCTTCTGCCTCACTTACACGTATATGTAAATGTGTATATGTGTACACTTAGATACAGACACACACATACACGGACTCTGCATAGGAATTTAGGCTGATACTATCTAATGACATCATCCTTGGAAACTTTAGCATCTGCATTATCAACTCTGCCAACCCTCCGAGTTCAGCACATCTTATGGAAGCACCAGCCCCAGCCCTCTTGACCACAGTGAGAGTTCTTAACTGTGGACAGTGGTGCTTGTCTCTCCATCTCCCCACTCCCAGCCTGCCCTCTGACTTCCCCTCACTTTTTTTCTCACTCGTGCTGAGCCTATCGTATGAGGATGTGTGGCAAAATAGAAAGGATACTGGCTTTGGAGTGAGATGCACACAGGTTGAAATCCTTTCCAGCTGTGTAACCTTGGGTCTTTACATCTGTTGTGTGGGGCTGATACCTACATTACAGGGTTGTTGAGAGGGTTAAATTTGATGATGTGTGTAAACACTTAGCCCGTCTGCACATGGCTGATGATTAGCTCCTGAGAACTCATGACTCTACATACTTCATATGCTAACAAGGTGAGTCACTCCTGTCTTACCTGTCACTCAGATTTGCCCTCTCTAGAACCACCATATATCATGGGGAGACAGGATGGTCTGGGGATGCTGGAATCACAACAGTGGGAGGAAAGAAGAGGATGGCAGAGTCCTAAGTCACTGAGAGCCCATCCCTGCATCTCACCGCTTTGTAAAAATCAAAGGGTCAGTGCCCCCTGCAGCTCCAATGTCCCAGAATTGTACATTCTGTTCCTCTCTTGCTCTTCAATCCCAGCCAAGTCTCTTCTTTGCTCTCCTGTGACCTTGGCTCCTCGGTATTGTCACAGTTCACCAGATCTCTTCTCGGCAAATTTGTATTCCTTCACTCTTTTCCTTCAATCTTATCTTTATTTTTCTACTTTAAATCCTATGTTCCAGCCAAACTGAGCCATCCACCACTTCCTGGTTTGTTATCTTTTTTCATAGCATACATTTCTTTCTAATCTGTTATTTATTTTGTTTTTCTTGTGTATCCCTTACCAGAATATAAGCTCCTTGAAGTCAGAGACGTTTGTTCATTGACCCACCCTTGCACTTAGACTAGTGCCTGGACGTAGAATGTCTTCAATAAATATTTGTTGAGTGAATTCCTGCCTTTCCTTTATGCTTCTTTACACAGTGGCTCCTTAGGGTCACCCCAATTTCCGATTAATTATGACAAGAGGAAGAAGTAAATCAGAAACTTGATAGCATTGTCTTCAGGTCTAAGCTTTGATCTCCTGGGATGAGGACCAAAGAATCACAAGGATTCTTTGTGCTGCCAAGAGTCTGGCTGACACTGCAGCCCTCCCTTGGGTGTGACCTGCCTCACATGGTGGGGTGCTCTCCAGCTGTTGGTGCTGTTCTGTGTGTGCCCCTGGGTGGGAGGTGTTGGACTGCTGGCCACCTTACTGGGGCTTTGTCCCATTAAGACACTGTCTGTTTCTTCCTATTGGGCTTGTGGCTGTGATGCCTCAGGTCCTAGCACATTCCTGTTCTAACAACATTAAGTTCTCTTCAGGGCAGATAAACTGGTTCCAGGGATGGAAAGGCTAGGGAGGTAGAAATCAGAAGGCGAGAGTCCCAAGTTCCAGTTGCATGTCTGGCACTTCAGACAAATCAATTACTTCAAAAACTGTTTTCGAAGAGCTTATAATGTACAGATGGGGTATATAGAAACTCTAAAGATGGTTTCTGTTCTTTAAGAGGTTCTGATCTACTTGGAAAGACAAGAGGCACACACAGTCATTCATTTTATCTTCAAAATATTTCTGCAGTGTGTTCACCTCTTCTCATCCTCACAATCCACACCCTTCTCCATAACCACACTGTGCACCCAATTGTAGGTATCATCTGCTCTTGCCAGAATAACTACAACTTTCCACCTGTTCCCACCAACTCTAATCTTGTCCCTTCTGACTGTTCTCTCACAGAACAGTTACCCTTTAAAAATCTAATATCTCAATCAAACCACGCTGCTCTCCTCCTTAGAGATTTTTGCCCGACACCTTACCTTGACTTATTTGGGCTTGCTGGTCTTCTTCTGCCCGTCTCTCCTTTCTCATCTCATGATCCTCTTGACTTGAACCCACTGTCATGATCCTCTCTTCTTACCAACCATAAAATAACTTCTTCTGATCTCTTGGACCTGAGATATCTTTCCCACTTTGGGGCCTGTGCACGTGTCATTGGTCTGCCTGGAATTCTCTGTGTCCCCACCATCCCCCAGGTTCTGGTCTTCACATGGCCAGCTCCTTCCCATCTCTGAAGTTTCAGCTAAAAAAGGGCTCACCTTACAGGCCTTCTCTGAATCAAATTTCCCTTGTCATTCCATTGCAGGGCATTTTCTGTTTCCTTCAAAGACCTTATCTCCGATTGCAGTGATTGCTTATTTATTTGTTTCTATCACTGGATTTGTATGCTCCTTGAAGTCAGGGACGGTGCCTTCTTCAATGTTCTGTTCTTATAAACCTCAATACTTCTCAGCACAGTTCCAGATAAACTGCAAGCCTTCAATAAACATTTTTACATGAAACAAATAATGGTTAATAGCTGAGCATGCTGCCCCATAGGATGGCACTATAACTATATGAACTGTTGAATCAGTGAAAGATTGTATTAATATGGTAATTGTGCTCTGTGCCAGTTATCTTCAGGATACTTTTATATAATTGAATACATTAAAAGATCATTGCTGCTGCTGCTAAGTCGCTTCAGTCGTGTCCGACTCTGTGCAACCCCATAGAAGGCAGCCCACCAGGCTGGGATTCTCCAGGCAAGAACACTGGAGTGGGTTGCCATTTCCTTCTCCATTGCATGAAAGTGAAAAGTGAAAGTGAAGTCGTTCAGTCGTGTCCGACTCTTAGTGACCCCACGGACTGCAGCCTACTAGGCTCCTCTGTCCATGGGATTTTCCAGGCAAGAGTACCGGGGTGGGGTGCCATTGCCTTCTCCATAGAAACCTTAAAACTATGCACAATCCTAAAATCAATTTAAGTTGTGTATTTGCCATGTTGGATATGTTTAGGTTAGTCAGGCTGGTGGTATAGATCAAGAACTTATATTAATGTCTTGGCACACTTTTTTCATTTAAAATCAGTATTGAAACTGCGATCTCCTTGTCCTGAGAAACATCTTTTAAAAAGACAATTGCACTTGGAGGGAGATGACCCTCCTTTCCTCAGGGCCCTGCAGAGAGCTGTTCTGTTGCATCCTTTTCAGATAACCTGGGAGTTGAGGGTGGCTCTGTTACAAGTCCTTCTCTGTTAAGCATCAGATTGTAGCAGTCTTGGTGGGTGGCTGCAAAAGGCAGCTTTCTCTGTTGTGTTCACTCACAAAAGATAGTTATTCTAAAACATATCCAGTGGACTGCTTAATAAAGTACCTGCCTGATGTGGCTGTCAGTTGTCTTACAAACGTGCTATGTACAGGACTGAGCACACTGTTCATTTCTGAGAGCAGCTGCTTCTCATTTCACCTGACCTGATATTGATTCACCATCCTTTCTGGATTCAGTGGTTTGCTCAGTGGCATCGGAACATGGGCTCGATGCCTGTTGGCAGCTCCTGCCGTCTGGGTGCCTTTCAGTTTCATCCCTTTGATTGTAGAGCAGTTTTGCATTATTGATAAATTACAGGTATGGTACTCAGAGGGAGGAAAGGGGCAGCTGAGAGTGAATGGCGGTGCCCTTGGGTACGACACTCACTTGGACTCATCCATTAGACAATCCTACGTAGTAAAAGGTATGTTTATGGGATTAGTTATTAATCACAAAACAGGATAGGAGTTACTTGATGGCTAATTATAACACTGGATGAGCACATAAAATCATCATAATAAACAATATCATCCCTGTAGGACCCTTCACATGAAATCAGTCCAGCCAGACAAATAGTTATTTACATAACATGGAATCTTAAAAAAAAAAATCCTAAAAAACTACCAACAATCAAATAAGCAAAATGTGTGTAAAGAAGCTAATAAAAATTAGTACCTTAAAAAAATCACTGCAAGCTATGTTTTCTGTAATTACACCGAACCCTAGAGTTTTAACCATGTAATAGTAATTTTTTTCATGTTTTTGCAGTTATTGTCCTTTTGATTTACTTAACTATGTCTAACTTGAACAAACAATGTTAAGTGGGGAAACAGATGCGATTAAATAGCCTGTAATTATGTTTTTAGTCAACTGCTACCATCACAGACTCCTCCTGCTACTCGGACCAGAAAAAAAGTGACCTAACTGATTTTACCAACTGCTTTGCCAGGCCCTGATGTAGAATAGATGGCCTTATTAAGCAATCAAAAAATCAGCCATTACAGAGGAATGGTAATCAACTGTGTTTATACAGCTCACACACTAGCCCCACAATACACAATCAGGACCATGAATTCTGCTAATTGGGTACCTTCTGTGTCCAGAGGTGCCTGCAAAGGGAAACAAAAGGGACTTGAAAATTAGTGTTTGTAGCAATTAGTTTCCGTCTAAAGGCTTAACCCAGTTCACGGAAACCATGATTCAAACAAGGATTATTATAGCAACTCTGGTATTTAAATGTCTTCTGCCATTATTTGAGGTAGGATTTAGCTTGGCAAAAGTAATGTAGATACGTCCTCTTTTCTTTTTTAATTTAAATGATTTTTGTTTTAAACTTTTCAAAAATCAAAACCATTAAGCCATCTGCTGCTTTAAATTTTCTGGCATTCAGTGTTTTTTTTCCTCTCTCTTTTTTCTTAAACCTATGATCTTGCTCAAGAACAGTTGAAAAGACTGTTAAATACATGTATTGTTGAGGAGCTTTGCTCAGAGGGATAATACAGTTGAGTTTGTTGTGCCATTATTTCTCTCAGAATGATTCATAGTTTAGTAGGAAAACATAGGGTATAATTCTTGGTGGAGGAAAAAAGGACAGCAGTGTTTTATTTATAAATGTATGTACAAGTTTACATTCTAAGTAATACTGCTAAAATAGTCCAGAAGGAGAATGTAAGTGCGCTGTGTATTTTATCTGAGTAGCATAGCAAGGCATTTCCAAATGGGCTCCACTGAAAGCCAATGGGTTTTATAAAATTCATTACAAAAAGCCTTTTGCCCCCTTCTTCCCTTTTTGTCTTTAGCATTTCTGTCGTAATAATCAGACAAATCTCTGTGCTTTGCTTCTGTCTTTATGACTCCCTGCTGTAGACCCTCAAAGGGCAAATTAATAGTAGCACAATTTGAGGGACCTCTTAAACTCCCATGGAAAGCATCAGCTGCAGGTTCTCGCTTTCCTGAAGCTCTCCACATGGCGACAGAAGGATCCTAACAGCCACATCAGAAAGATTAGGAAGAGGAAAGGAAAACCTTATGATTCAGAGGGAGACAAAAGAAATAATCAATGTTTCATTTGCTGTGATTTAAAGGCTACATCAGCCAATGACAGTTTGTCTTTTTAAATTTATTAATAACCCTCTCTCTTGAATTACTTAAATGGTTAATGTGTCAATAAGTATGGTAAAAATTTTTATTATTAACAGCAAATTAGACATTATTAAGACAGAAATTCTAGAAGGGATATTGGTACTTTGAAGACAATCAGAATGATAAGTGTGATCATTTTAGAGACTCTGTAACCACGTTTTACTCCTGACTGATTACATTGCATATTGATATTAGTGAACATTAGTATGTAGTGCAATCAGTCAGCAGAAAATGAGTGAAATGTGAACTAATGAGAGCTAATTGTATCATATAATAGCAAGGACACAGAATTCTATCAATTAAATTAGTTTGAGATGAAACAAATATGAATATAATAATGTTTATAATAATGAGGCAATTAGAGCTAATGAAATCAGAGTTAATAAAGACCAAGATCCCTGTTCCATTTCTGCCCTTCTCCTCCTGATTCCTTCAAAGTGGGTTGTGTTCTATTCACTGGATTATTTTCAGCCACTGATGCTACGTCTGTGCATGTTGAAGACGTGGGAGTGAAGACTATAAACCTTCACAGTGTGTATGTTTCTTGATCTTATTCTTTCAGAAGACTCCTCTTGGCCTGCCAAGGTAGTCATCTCTGATGAAGAAATCATGTCTTGTTCTGTGCACTATCTTCATAGACTATCTTTTCTTGATCCAAAATAGAAATTAGCACTTCTTGGCATCAGTGCTGGTCTTATATTGTCCATATACTGGAGCTGACTCTTCAGGTCCAGTGCCTCCCCATTGTGTAATTCAGTTGAATTCTGCTTATTAGCTGCTTCTTCAGTATCCTTAAGTTGTTGGCATTCGTTCCATTTCATTTCCTGATTCAAAGAGTCATAAATGAGATGGCAAAGCCAGATTTGTAGGTCCTTGGATAGTAATGTACTCTCCAGCAGAAATTATGTCCATTCTCTCTCAGAAGATGGTTTTGAAGACCCAATTTCAGGTTGGTAAATTATTAACATCAATGAAATGATTAGGACCCATATTATATTTTGTAATTTGTATTGAATCTAATAGTCCATGTTCATGAGCACTCTATAAGGCAGTGGATATGGGTATTAAAGAAGACGAAGCAGTGGTATATTTCTGATCAGTTTAGAAACTCATCCATTTAACTGTACAAATAATGGATTAATAAAGTATTTTCTGTAGTACATACCTATTATATCATAGCTATTGTATTGGTAATTGACAGGAAAATTGAATTTTTAAAAATTTCTTCTTATCTATTTGGATGTTACTCTGATTGTTGTGCTTCTATTTATCCTTGATTTTGGCTGGAGTTAGTGTTAGTGAATGATATTTGCCCGTTAAAGTAGGTGGAACTTTGTTCTGTAAAAGTTTCAACCAACTTTCTTATTTGACTACTTTTTTTTATTGTGTATATTATAGGTGTTTTGCTGTTACATTAAAAAGACATCAGAACGGGCTGTGAGTTAATGTTTCACTTGCTAAAGGTTATGGATTATGCTCAGCTGGTTTCTCAGGCTGGCACAGGGTTCATGATTAGAAGAATGAAAACAAACATGAATTGAAAATGTCACTAACCTTTATTGGGCCCTGAGAATCCTGGAGCCTGCGTGACAGGAGGCTTTCCCGTTTTCAACAGGATAAAGAAGATTGAAACAAAACAGCACAGATCTTGGCTATTTACATCTTTTAATGAATGCTCTTCACGTTTGGGTTTCTTTGTCTGTCTCCCAGTTTTCAAGGGTTTAACTGTAAAAAGTGCGGATGGTATCACATATTATTAAAAACCATGGAGCAGACATCTGTCTAGGATGGTTTTTCCTCCAAATCATGCCCAATATAAAGGGCATGTTTACAGCTGTGCATGTGTATATAGCCAGTAATTCATTCTCAGCATTCACCAACACTGAGTTGAAAAGTATTTTCAGATATACTGTAAGTAAAGCTGTGTGTTTAAGTGGGGTACGTTGGAGGGATATTTAAGGTGAGATCTAAAGTCTTACATGTGATGGGCCCACTAGATTTGAATTTGGTTGTTCTATCTTTAAAAACCTTTTGTGATCAATAAACAAATATATTCACACTCTAGATCCCAGAACCTCATCAGAATAGAGGAAAGTAAAACTAACACCCTGTTTATATATACTGTAGAGCATCTAGAGATTAAACTGTGGGCCAGTGCTGGTCAGAATAACACATCTAACCAGTGTTAATTTGTTTGAAATTTAAATTTCTATTAAAATCCACTGTCTTTGTTTCCTTACAGTGATTTGGACTTGGTTGTTCCTGACCTAAGTATGAATAATGTTGTAGCTCCTGAAACATATTAATCTGTTTTTTTCTCCCTGCTACTGCCTGGTCTGGCACAACTTGTGACAAATCGTGTTGTACTTTTCACTGATTTCATAGGTAGTTTGAAAAAGTACTCTATGAAGATTACTAGAGAAATCTCAAAATAAAACATATTCTTTCATTCTGGACTGTACATATGTGGTGGATGAGGAATTTTAGGGTTTTAACAATACACTTACTTGTTCTTAAATTAAAATGTTGTCTATAGGCTCATGGTTAGTTCAAAATTATTTTATTGTTGTTTAGTCACTAAGAAATATTTCAGTGCAAATCTGACCTATATTTAAATATAGGGCAGAGTGTAAATATTTGAGAAATATAAGCTTGTGCCTTTTAATTCTCATTTTATCTAATTATATATTATTCTTGTAACAGATTCTGTTTTGCATTTTGAAACATGATCAAAGTAATCTTTTGGCCAGAAAGTGTTTTCACATAAAAATATGAAGCATTTTATATTTTTATTTGAAAATAGCCTTAGTAAAATCATATCTAATTTATATGATTAAGCAAAACTATGCCCAAAGGTTGAGCATTTTATTGAGCAAATAATCAGCTTTATTTTCAAGCATAAAGTTAAGAGACTTACCTGGTAGAAAGGAAGTTGCTATTAGTGGCATTATTTTTTACTCAAAAGTGACAATTTTATAATTGTGGCAATTTAAGACCTATTCATACATATAACATTCTTTTATTTCACAACAGTTCAGTTCAGTTCAGTTGCTCAGTTGTGTCCGACTCTCTGCGACCCCATGAATCACAGCACGCCAGGCCTCCCTGTCCATCACCAACTCCCAGAGTTCACTCAAACTCATGTCCACAGAGTCGGTGATGCCATCCAGCCATCTCATTCTCGGTCGTCCCCTTCTCCTCCCGCCCCCAACCTTTCCCAGCATCAGAGTCTTTTCCAGTGAGTCAACTCGTCGCATGAGGTGGCCAAAGTATTGGAGTTTCAGCTTTAGCATCAGTCCTTCCAATGAACACCCAGGATTGATCTCCTCTAGAATGGACTGGTTGGATCTCCTTGCAGTCCAAGGGACTCTCAAGAGTCTTCTCCAGCACCACAGTTCAAAAGCATCAATTCTTCAGCGATCAGCTTTCTTCACAGTCCAACTCTCACATCCATACATGACCCATGGAAAAACCATAGCCTTGACTAGACGGACCTTTGTTGGCAAAGTAATGTCTCTGCTTTTTAATATACTATCAAGGTTGGTCATAACTTTCCTTCCAAGGAGTAAGCGACTTTTAATTTCATGGCTGCAATCACCATCTGCAGTGATTTTGGAGCCCAAAAAAATAAAGTCTGACACTGTTTCCACTGTTTTTCCATCTATTTCCCATCTGAAGTGATGGGACCAGATGCCATGATCTTTGTTTTCTGAATGTTGAGCTTCAAGCCAACCTTTTCACTCTCCTCTTTCATTTTCATCAAGAGGCTTTTGAGTTCCTCTTCACTTTCTGCCATAAGGGTAGTGTCATCTGCATATCTGAGGTTATTGATATTTCTCCCAGGAATCTTGATTCCAGCTTGTGCTTCTTCCAGCCCAGCGTTCCTCATGATGTACTCTGCATATAAGTTAAATAAGCAAGGTGACAATATACAGCCTTGACGTACTGCTTCTCCTATTTGGAACTAGTCTGTTGTTCCATGTATAGTTCTGACTGTTGCTTCCTGACTGTTGCTTCCTGACTCACAACAGTAAGGTGAGCTTTTTAAACTTAAAATCATGTTTCCTATTTGGAAAAATATATGACTTTTTCATGTAAAGTCAATCACTCAGGTTTCAGTTTGAAGGACTGTAGGTTGGTAATGGAGCTCCAATTTTAATGTTGATGATTTATGTGATTTTGAAAGTCACATAAACTCTCTTTATTCAGAATTCCTTTGTACTGAATTATTTTTCACTACATCAGTCAGAATAGGCTAGGTTATGCTGCAGTGACAAATAACCTCTACATCTCAGTAGCTTAAAATAACCAAGGTTTAATTCTCATTCATGTATTCATCAAGAATGAGTTGGGAGCTGTGTTGTATCATTGTTGTTATTGTCTAATGCTAGAACCTATGTTGATGGAGTAGCCTCTATCTGGAGCATTGCCCATTGTGAAGGCAGAGAAAAAAGAAAATATGAGGAAACACACACTAATTCTTAAAGCTTCCATTAACCAGATCAATCCTGGGTGTTCATTGGAAGGATTTATGCTAAAGCTGAAACTCCAATACTTTGGCCACCTCATGCGATGAGTTGACTCACTGGAAAAGACTCTGATGATGGGAGCATTGGGGGTAGGAGGAGACGGGGACGACAGAGAATGAGATGGCTGGATGGCATCACCGACTCGATGGACATGAGTTTGAGTGGACTCCGGGAGTTGGTGATGGACAGGGAGGCCTTTCTTGTTGTGGTTCATGGGGTCGCTAAGAGTCGGACACGACTGAGCGACTGAACTGAACTGAACTGAACTGAAAGCCAATCTAGCTTCAGGCAGCAAAGAAGCAGAATTATACCATTTAACAGAAGAGAAAGAAAGACATTGCTACCTGTTAATAGCTTTAAGACCACCATCCACTCTCCTCACCCACTACCCTGTATTTATTTACTTACAAATGTTATGGCATGACAAAGTAGTACACTGAAAAAAATCACTAAAATTAAAAGAAAAACCACTTGGAGTCCTATTACCCTAACATATCAAACCTTTTAATTTGTTCAGGTTTATTTAAACACCTTGACAATCTATATAATCTTTATATAGTTGTATTGATTTTTTTTCTGTTTGTATTAGTTGGACAAATTTACCAATGATTTTCTAAATGTTGGTGAGCTCATTAATGAGATTTGTTTTAAATCTTTACATTGTCATGGGTTTCTAACCTGCCTGTGATTATATTATCTTTGTTATGATTTTGACTTATAACTTAATATAAAAGAGAAGTTGGGGGTAAGTGTATAAGACTTTATGGAAGTTTCCACTGTAGTTAAAAGTATTTTTCTTTTAATGTGTATGTGGACTAAGATAGGCCCAGATATTTTTAAAAGGAATCTAATATGGGTCTGTTTTTCTAAAATTTTAGTTAAATTATATTTCATTGTTACATTGTTTTACATATAAGAACCTTATTCTTAGGTGCTTTTATTAGGATTGGATTACAGAGCTTGATTTACACAGGGGTGTGTAAAACCTGGATTTTGTGAGGAGAGTTAATGAACAAAAGGACACGTGAAGAATTTTATTGTGTAATATCCTGGATGTTCATTGGAGGGACTGATGCTAAAGCTGAAGCTGCAATACTTTGGCCACCTCATGCGACGAGTTGACTCATTGGAAAAGACTCTGATGCTGGGAAAGGTTGGGGGCGGGAGGAGAAGGGGACGACGGAGAATGAGATGGCTGGATGGCATCACCGACTCTGTGGACATGAGTTTGAGTGTACTCCGGGAGTTGGTGATGGACAGGGAGGCCTGGCATGCTGTGATTCATGGGGTCGCGGAGAGTCGGACACGACTGAGCGACTGAACTGAACTGACTGATCCAATTTAAAGCTTTAATTTTCAAATGATCATGAGAGGGTACATCGGCTATTTTCTTTAGTATTAATGTTTCTAGTAATATTATGCTAAAACCCTTATTTTGTTATGAATAAGACATTTGTGATAGGTAAAATAAAATTCTTATCTTTTATTGGGGTCTTATCAGTCAGTTCAGTTGCTCAGTCGTGTCCGATTCTTTGCGACCCCATGAATCACAGCACGCCAGGCCTCCCTGTCCATCACCAACTCCTGGAGTTTACCCAAACTCATGTCCATTGAGTCGGTAATGCCATCCAGCCATCTCATCCTCTGTCGTCCCCTTCTCCTCCTGCCCCCAATCCCTCCCAGCATCAGGGTCTTTTCCAGTGAGTCAACTCTTCATATGAGGTGACCAAAGTATTGGAGTTTCATCTTCAGCATCAGTCCTTCCAGTGAACACCCAGGACTGATCTCCTTTAGGATGGATTGGTTGGATCTCCTTGCAGTCCAAGGGACTCTCAAGAGTCTTCTCCAACAGTAGCAATGCCATTTTTTTCTTTTAATTTCCTTTTGGAGAAGTTGTTTCTAGTAACATTAATCATGAGTAGGTTTGGATGGTGCAAGCCATATTATATCCCAATATGTGGGATATATTTATGTCATGTATGTTTTATGACAGTTTTTTTTTCATTGTCAAGGTTGCCAATGACCTCTGTGTTGCCAGATCCGGTGATCAGTTCTTAATATTTCCCATTCTTAGTCCTGCTGCATCATTTGATACAGTGTGCCCTCTTTCCTGAAATATGTTCTTCACTGGACTTCCCGTGCACCCACAGTGTCGGTTTTGTTGTTTCTTTTTTTACCTGTCTCATCGGCTATACCTTCCCAGTCTTTGCCATATATATCCTCTTCGGATCTTACTGATTAAATGTTTGAGTGGGCCTCTTTTCTGTATATCTAAGCTTGATCGTTAAATGATCTCATCCAATCTCATGACTTTAAATGTCATCCATATGCATATGACCTAAATTTATATTCCCAGCCCTGCCTTTCCCCTGATATCCAGACTCAAGTAGATATTTTAAATGACATTTCTGTTTAGATGTCAATAGGCATGTCAAATTTAACGTCCAAACAAAGCTGGATTCTTTTTCCTCATTACCTTGCTTTCTACCCATTGTTCACCACTGCACTAAGTGCAAAACTCTTTGCCAGATTTCGCATGACAAAAGCATTGGGATGGATCATTCTTGACTCTCCTCTTCTTTTGTATCCTGTATGTAATCCTTTGACAAATCCTGTTGGCAGCTCTTCTTTCAGAGTAAATGCCCAGACTACTTGTCGTCATTGCCTGGTACTCCTGTCTGAGCTGCCACCATTTTTCTCCTGGATGATTGCAATAGTCTCTTCATCTCTCCACTGGTCTTACTCTTGCAATTGTAGATACCTCCAGCCTTTTGAAAGTTTGTTTTATGTCACTTGACTTTTATGAAAGATCTACATTAATATCTATTTTGGCTAACAGCAAGAAATCCGCAGAGGATTTTTGCTTTTACCAAAAAAGGCAAAAACTGAAAATAATCCTCAGCGTTTGTCTTGCAGTGAGTTGTTACAGAGGCAGTGCACACCCCAGCGGAGGCACCCTAAGCTTCTTCCTGGGGAAAAACACTCAGTATCCAGCCACCATGGCTTTGAACTGGGTCTGTGAGCATCTGCGCTTTATGTTGTGCACCTGTTACTAAGATGAGTCCTACTGTAATTACTTCTTAATTTTACACCATTTTGGCTTATGAAAGATTTCATAGAAACAATCTGCTTTCAAATACCGGTGGGATCCTGTGACACTGTTCTTCAGTACTGTTTATTTTCTAATGAGGCGGCTTATTTGTTCTTTAAAATCTAAATCTGTTCATGGCAAATCCTCCAATTCTTCCAATCTCACTTAGAGAAATCTTCAGGAATAAATATTTTGATTCTCTTAGCAGAATGTAGGGAGAAGGCAATGGCACCCCACTCCAGTACTCTTGCCCAGAAAATCCCATGGATGGAGGAACCTGATGGGCTACAGTCCATGGGATCGCTAGGAGTTGGACACAACTGAGTGACTTAACTTTCACGTTTCACTTTCATGCATTGGAGAAGGAAATGGCAACCCACTCCAGTGTTCTTGCCTGGAGAATCCAGGGACGGGGGAGCCTGGTGGGCTGCCTTCTATGGGGTCACAGAGTCGGACACGACTGAAGCGACTTAGCCGCAGCAGCAGCAGAATGTAGACATTGTTTTGTCAGGCAGAGTTTGATCAAATTGTGTGACTCTTTTTTTTCTCTCTATTATGATTCTCTGTGTTGGGGTATAATCGAGAATTTACAGAGTGAGCCTTTTACTGATAAACAATTTCTTACTCTCCTTTCCTTGGGTAACCCATTTCTCTTAAGTGGCCTAGTCATGTGACGGTGATGATAAAGCTGCTAAAAAATCATACCCACTTCTCATTTCTTTCATAATTTCCAACACAGTGCCAAGATTAGAATGGGAGCAAGGAGATATTTTTATCAACTTTGGGCTCCATGATGTCAAGTGAAGGAGTAGATTAATACACTTGTCTTTCTTTGCCAGTGAGTTTTTAAACTTTTATTTTTGTCCTCTATTAGGTCTCTCCTTTTGAGTCTGCACTATTTTGATTAAGACAGATTTGTGTCAGGTCCCATCATTTATTTGCTTTTTTAATTCTGGTTACTGAGAGTCTGGATCATGATCTTTCATGTCACTTACCTTCTGAGGGCTGTACACATCTAAGAGACAAGGTAGCAATGTCTGAACTATGGCCATTGAAAAACGAACTTTTTAATGTTATTTCCTGGGTTGTCATTTAAGGCTGTTCTCTGCAGCCTGTTTTCTGGAATCTGATTGCTGTTTAAGAGTCCTGTGTAGTTGAACATCTATCCTATAGATAAAATAGTTCTTTCAGAGCATGCAGGTTGACAAGTCAGTTAAGCATCCAGCCATGCATGCTACCTTAACAGTGAGGGCAGAGAACTGAGTTTCTTTGATTCTTCCTCTCAGGGATTTTCCCAGCATAACCTAGTAAGTTAGTTACATAATTGTTGTTCAGTTACTCAGTCCTGTCTGCACAGTATATTAAACCTTGTACGAGAGGTAGAGACTCCTCTTTTTCTGATACCTATCTGAGTAGCTTCAGAGCAAATCAAATGATATTTTCCCAAATTTGTGCTCACATTTCAGCTATTTGATAGGAGGAGTAATGTCTCCTGATTCGCCCAGGTTGTGTTCCAGAGAGAAGCCCCTTTTCTTTATACGGTGTAAGCTAGATTTCCTAAATCGCAAAAAATGCTGACCGAGATTTTCTTTGAGCTCTTCCAACCTTGAGGATGAACTTTAGCGATTTGGGAACAAAATGTGACAGCATTTGCAGAAGGAAAGGCCAAACTGGCTGCTCTTAAACTGGTTTCTCAGTGTCCCAGTGTCCCCGTCTGACTCATGAGCTGCCTGCTGCTGTTGCAAAGCTTTCAGCCTCTTTAAATGGTACTAATCATTTGGATGTTGCTTGACCCCTTTAGGTCTTGGAAAAAAGAAATGATTTTACTGGTGATGAGGGTGGCTAGATACACACTACTGGAAAACGACGTTTTCTATTTTCTCAGTCTAGGCAAGCCATTAATGAGCAAACTTTCCCCTAAACTTTCTCCCAAATTTTACCTGATGGGACCATGTCTGGCTCCAACTAAGTAGTTTGTGTTATGCCTGATATTCTGGGAAAAGGGAAAAAATATTCCACAAGGAATCCAAATATAGGACATAGTTGTTTAGATTAGCCCTAGGGGTGTGCTGTCACTCTAACCTTAGACATATCTTCCAGTGATATGGTGCTTTGGTTTTTAATCTTGTGATGTGTGCAAAATTTTCTGCCTTTCTTGGCCTTGTTGCCTAGGCCAATACATGCAAGGCTAAGTCCGGTTTATTGTGTTTCCGTTATCTGTGATAATTGACTTACAGTTTTACTTTGAATATTATGAAGAATTTCCTTTCCTATTCTTCCTTAAAAAGATGTGGCCAAACTTCAGAACTGACGTAGAATGATTCTGTTATTGTCATTAAAATGGTAAGCACTGATCTGTAACCCTAGTAAAGACACCTTAGCATGGACTGCTTTCCCCTTTGTTAGTAGTTGTAATTTGAACTTCAAAGGAGAGGAACCCTTTCCTTTTGTGGCTTGTAAGAATGCAAGGGCCACTGGGGCAGTCCACTGGTAGGGCTATCCCAAGCTCCAAGTTGATTTCCTGTGCTATTCAGTGGACAGTTCAATACAGATAACTGGAATCACAAAACTGCTTTGAAAGAATGAACTCGTAAGAGAACTGATGGAATACCTCTTTTAACGCTAAAGCGCATTCATTACGTAACTCCAAGTTTAGGAAGACTTGGGTTCAACCTCTAGACTCTAGTAACAGGAAATGAAACTTAGGATCACTCAATCTAAATAATAAGTTAAAGATATTGGCCTTAAATCCTGTTTTCTAGAACATTCTTTGGAAAGATTTATTTTACTTTTTCCTGTTTTATTTTTAATTTTTAAAGCATCATGATTTTCTTTCAACATTTTGTTTATATTTGCTGCTGCTGCTAAGTCACTTCAGTCGTGTCCGACTCTGTGTGACCCCATAGACGGAAGCCCACCAGGCTCCCCTGTCCCTGGGATTCTCCAGGCAAGAACACTGGAGTGAGTTGCCATTTCCTTCTCCAATTGTTTATATTTACCTTTGCTTTATTTCTACCTTTAATGATTTATGCCTTTACGTTTTAATATCTGTAACTTTTTAATATATTAGCAGTCTTATCTTTATCTTTCTACATTTCTCAGTTTCTTGTTTTGTATTCTTGATATTTTAAAATATTTTCTAATTTTAAATTAGCCCAAACCTTTATTCTTTTTATTCTCTCTTCCTCTCTCCCTCTCCTCCCTTCTCCCTCACCCTGCACCCCCAGCAATGCATTACCTCCACCACTTTCTTTTTAAGAGTTTTCCAAAAATTATACAGGCTTAAAGTACTGAGTTTCCCTGGTGGCTCAGACAGTAAAGAATCTGCCTGCAATGCAGAGACCCAGGTTTGATCCCTGGATCATGAAGATACCCTGGAGAAGGACATGGCAGCCCACTCCAGTGTTCTTGCCTGGAGAATCCCAGGGGCGGGGAGCTTGGTGGGCTGCCTCCTATGGGGTCTCACAGAGTCGGACACGACTGAAGCGACTTAGCAGCAGCAGCATGCTAGGTCAGAAGAGCATTCTATTCTTAATGCTTTCTCCTGTGGTTGGCATTTAAAATGCTTTTACTTTTGTAGAAAGTATTGCAAGGAGCGTATTTATGCTTATGGGTTTTTTCTTTTGTTGAAATAAACAAGATAATATAGGTAAATTATCAGGCACACATAGTCTTCCTGGAAGAAATTTCTAAGGCATTTATTATTACAATGAATGAACAATTTACTGGCTCTTTATTTGTGGGGTCATAATGCTTTCCAAAAGGTGTATACAACAGCTTCAGCTACATTTAAGAATATTTTGCCAATCTAAGCTGCGTCAACACTTTGAGTTGTTATGAATACCAACAAGAATGTGCTTGCTCCTTTATATGTATTTATTCTTTTTATAAATTGTTTATACCTTTGACCTTGATATTTTTCTTGAAAATAGCAATGCTACTGTCACTTGTATTAGCTTTCTTTTTTATTAAACAAGATAAAACAATTTTTCATATTTGAATGTCAGTTTTACCTTTGCAACTTCTGTCTCCATTGGTCTGACAATCATTCTATTCTGCTAATTTTTCAAGAATTTTATTTTCTATATTAATCTCTTTAATCTATCTGGAATTAATTTTCTTAAATGGTATATAGTGCAAATCTGTATTTTTAACAGATTCTTGACCTATTCATCCCTAAACTATGTTAGATAATCCTTTCTACTCTCTATTTAGTAATATATTATTTTATAATATATTCATATTTAAGCTGTATAGTTGGTATACTTTTGATCTCTCTGTTCTCTTATATTGGTCAAAATGTGGACATTTACTCTTGTTTTAATTCTTTTTGCTTTCTAAATAGTTACTAAGAAGTTGGTTATGTGTCTTTCTTGTTCTGTTTTCCATTCAAAAAAAGGCTGGACAAATTGTTCATGGTTAGGCAATGGCAAGCCACTCCAGTACTCTTGCCTGGAAAATCCCATGGATGGAGGAGCCTGGTAGGCTGCAGTCCACGGGGTTGCTAAGGGTCGGACACAACTGAGCGACTTCACTTTCACTTTTCACTTTCACACATTGAAGAAGGAAATGGCAACCCACTCCAGTGTTCTTGCCTGGAGAATCCCAGGGATGGGGGAGCCTGGTGGGCTTCCGTCTATGGGGTCACACAGAGTCGGACACGACTGAATTGACTTAGCAGCAGCAGCAGCAGTGCCATAATGCACTGTTGTGTTGAACTGTCATAGTAAGCGTTGTTTGAATTTTGATTTGTAACCAGACCTAGCAATAAGGGTAATTATTGTGGTGTATTTTATTTCCAAAATCTCGCATGACAGTTTTTTGAGATGGTCTTAAATACCAAACTAACTCTAATCTTAAAAAGTCTCAATTTCCCTAGAGCTTATGGTTTGAACTATGCAAAATTCGAGACGCTACTTGGATATCTGGTATTTGCAATCTAATGGACCTTTTTAAATTAGAGATAAAGATTAATATCTTTAAAGAAGTCCAGATCATCACTCCACCCTATATGGATATTTTAGAGATAATTCTGTGTGTGTGTGTACATGTGTATGTGCACACATGCACGCTCATGTGCATACGTGTGGTCGGGTGTCTGTGTGTACGTTGAAAAATTGCTCAGAAAAAAAGTTTACTTATTTTGTTCCCAGTTTTAGATATTTAGCGGTGACTTTAGTAAAAGATGCGCTTCCCTTGTGGCTCAGCTGGTAAAGAATCTGCCTGCAATGCGGGAGACCTGGGTTCAATCCCTGGGTTGGGAAGATCCCCTGCAGAAGGGAAAGGCTACCCACTCCAGTATTCTGGCCTGGAGAATTCCATGGACCATATAGTCTATGGGGTCACAAAGAGTCGGACACGACTAAATGATTTTCACTTTCACTTTAGCAAAAGGTAGAGAACTAAGCTCATATTTTACCTCTGTTCTTTTTCAAGATGCCACTGAAATTATAGAATAAAAATAAATCATAATTGTATTCGAAACAGGAAGGACAACATAGTGTCCAGTGATGAATGTAGGGAAATGCTTGCTTTCATACACAAACCTAATTGCATTAGGTTTTGGAAGGCAAATTTGGCTGAAGGTACCAAAATAAAAATGTACATATCCTTTGAGCTAGTAATTAAGCCCCTTGGAATATATATCCCTGCCCCCCGCAAATTTAAACATATACCCAAAGATGTATGTGTTAAGATACTCAACAACCTGAATGTCAAAAGGAAAAATTGATAATGCATGCATGTGTGCATGCATTTGGATATTATTTGTATGATTATAAATGTGTTTGCTAAGTTGCTTCAGTCATTTCCAACACTTTGCAACCCTTTGGACTAAGCCCACCAGACTCCTCTGTCCCTATGGGATTTAACAGGCAAGAATACTGGAGTGGGTTGCCATTCCCTCCTCCAGGGGATCTTTCTGACCCAGGGATTGAACTGTTGTCTCTTACGTTTCCTGAATTGGCAGGCAGGTTCTTTACCACTAGTGCCACCTGAGAAGCTTTTATAAATGTTACATACACTTAGTTATTACAGCATTAGAATACTTTGAAAACCTTTGTATCCTATTTCTAAGCAGTGGCTACCATGAGAGGACAGTGGAGATTTAGTTGAAGAGTTGAAAGGGAATAAAATAAACTTTTACTTTTTTACTGTACACTATAACATTGTTTGATAAATTATCAAATGAGTATCAAAATGGAATGATGTGCGTGTGGTTTCCTCTAGCTAGGTTTCATTTTGCCCTGCATTCATTTTCCCGGAATGATCTCTCACATTTCTTTGTTTCTTCTGATTATTGATGATTTTATCTCATGATTCTGTCAGTTGAAAAATTAGTGTAACTATAATTTTATGAGTAAATGGTTTGAATGACATTTCTCTCTTGATATTATGGTTTCTGAAAGAGAGAAGACCATTAAAAATGTAGTATGATTTATTTGTTCTGTATTCTCAAGACAAAACGTTGAGCTTGAAATTAGGTTCAGTTTTTAAATAACACAGCTGTTGTTTTAATATTTATTAATAAGTGTCTGCAGTCCCCTTGATGCATTATCACATGTAGAATAGGCATGTTGTGTCTTCATTATTTCTACAGTACAAACTGAAAAAAAAACCAAACAGAATGGAGAACCAAAGGACGAGCAGGCGAATTTTATTTATTATGATAATCCCCCTCAAGTCCCCTTTTCCCGCTTTTGATCTAGGTAAAAGCAAGCTGGGAACCTAATTAAACTAGTGCTGAGTGAGACGAGATAGGATGCAAAAAAAAAATAAAAGATTCAGACCAACCAGATTTTGAAATGGAAGTTAATTAAGAGCAATGTACAAATAATCCCTGCAAATGGTGACATTTAAGAAAGCATTTTGATATTCTGAAGCAGTTATGTAAATCATTGAAAATGAGACTCCGGAGGAAATGTAAAACACGGAGGCTCACCTTTTAATACCTTTTGGTAATGTTTTTATTTGACTTAATGTTTGTCAGGGGACTGAGTATTTGAAGGTAATTTGATGACAGAAATATCGTACCCCATGAAATGTGGAACCACAGAGGGGGGGCTGCCACGAGGGAAACCTGTAGGGAGGCTCAATGGAACAATGCCAACAAGAAAACTCAGGACATTCTCTGGCTCTGCAGAGGTTCTGACTCTGTCTACAGTGTACAGTGAATCTGAGTGAACTCCAGGAGTTGGTGATAGACAGGGAGGCCTGGCAAAGAGTCGGACACGACTGAGCGACTGAACTGAACTGAACTAACAGTGTACGAAGCAGAAACTAACAATATGCTAATGAATCAGGCTTAAAAAAGGGCATGACCTCAGTGTTCAAGAAGGCTCACACTGGGATGGGCTCTTGGAACAAGGGTGACGAAAACTAGATGAAGAAGCTACATCATTTACATTACAGTCTGCATATGGCTTTCAATGAATTTTAGCTCATGAATTTCAGTAGGACAAGCAGAGGGTATGTTTTAATAATTGCTGTTATTATATATATCTGGAGAAACAAGGGCAGAATATTTAAAGATATTTCTAAGATGATACAGTTGGCCAGTGGTGGATTTAGGGAACCGACTCCAGGCACTCTCATTCTTACTTCCATATGGTATCTGCGGATTATGGGGGCAGCAACTTCTGACACAACTGCTCTAGAAACCTTTCTGATGACACACGATGTAATTCCCTCATGAATATCTCCGAGCTCCCCTCCCCAAAAATGCTGGTCCCTCCATCCTTACCTACTCCATCTTTTTCCTCTTTCTTTTTTGTCATTGGCTAACAGTTTTTCTCTCCTCCCTGATGTTTTCAAATTAAAAAAAAATAGTTTTTGTGTGTATCTCCAGAGACCAGCCTGGAAATCATGAACTCTCTTGCATGCTGTCAGTTCACTCCTTGTTGACTACTGCTTTTTTTGAGTGGGGGGAGGGGGAACTGTGATGAGCTATTTTAGTTCAGAATTGGATTTCTAGAGTCACCAAGACTTAGAAAACTGAAAATGTGCTCCGCATTTTGCCTATCAACAAAGCCTAATCAAGAATTCATTCTTTGCCAGCAACATTCTAAAAAGACATGATTCCAAGCTGTGGCTTGGAAATAAACTCCTTTTATTGCACTTCAATTTATAGTGTTCTTTCCTTCATTTTGCGCAGGGAATTTACCCATTTAGAAGACCTGATGCACAAATTAAGATATTTTGAGAAAGGCTATTTACGATATGTCCAGAGATTATTGTGAATTGATATATGATACTATTCTGAATTTCTGACAACAATCTACTGCAAGTATGCTCCTACATACAAGTTCTCACAGGAAGATTAATTGTTTTTGGATTACAACATTAATGAGACTGGTTTATTATTCAAATCTCAATTTGCAAACCTGTTTTGTTATTTTTTAAACTCGTCTTGATTTTTCTCCTCACAAGTTGCTCTCTTGAGCCATACAGGATATGGCTAGTAAAATTGCTCAGAATTAATTTTGGACCCTAAGAGAACCACCTGACTAATTTGAAGTAGCAGAATTCAGTAATGTTTAACAGCAGTATAAACAATTTAAAAAATACTCATAGGCATGGAACTCATACTCTGTTTAAAAAACTCAAAAGTTTGGAAACTGGTATCTGCAAATTTATCCTGTGAATCCGCTTGCTGGAATAATGTTTCTAACTAAGCATAGGAAAAAAAATTAAGTGGCAGAAATGTTTAAATTCACAGAGCCAGAAGAAGTAAAATAAATCTCAAATACTCACATTACATTAACCTTGGATTTATCTTGTTAACATGGCAAGTCATTATATACTTAACACAATTGAGATACATGGTTTCAATGAAGCAGACCATTTCTTGAAACAATATTTTCATACTACATGAAATATAGGAGCTTGGGATAGCACCAAATTAACCCTGAGGGAGATAGTCATTGAAATGCTCATGGTTTTATATGGGAAACTGAGCAGAGTAAAGCTGAAGAATCTAACATACAGACAAACAAGTTCCCAAGCTGTGAACAGATGTTCTGAAAGTCTGTTTTTACAAGTCAGCTCAGTTCAGTTTTCAGTCACTCAGTCGTGTCCGACTCTTTGCGACCCCATGAATCACAGCATGCCAGACCTCCCTGTCCATCACCAACTCCCGGAGTTCACTCAAACTCATGTCCATCGAGTCGGTGATGCCATCCAGCCATCGCATTCTCTGTCGTCCCCGTCTCCTCCCGCCCCCAATCCCTCCCAGCATCAGAATCTTTTCCAGTGAGTCAATTCGTCTCATGAGGTGGCCAAAGTATTGGAGTTTCAGCTTTAGCATCAGTCCTTCCAATGAACACCCAGGGTTGATCTCCTTTAGAATGGACTGGTTGGATCTCCTTGCAGTCCAAGGGACTCTCAAGAGTCTTCTCCAGCACCACAGTTCAAAAGCAGTAGTTTCTAATTCAGAAGATTTTCCCACAATACTAAGAATGAATTCTCAACAATGTTAGCTATGTGCTAAGCTCTAAGTGCTTTATGTGAGTTATTTCATTCTTTCAAAAATCCTATGACTTAGGTTAAAATTAACCTAATTTTGTAGAATCTGAGGCGCAGAGAGATTAAATTGTCTGGGGTCACACAGCTGGATTCAGGAGTTTGATCCAGAACCTGTACTCCTAACTGTGACACACACGGAGGTGATAGTATTAATTCTGTTAATTATGATGTTAAATCATTAAGTTCTGTTCTAATGATCTATTACTACATAACCGTTGACCCCTACCAAAATCTGATTTTATCTGACTCATAGTCTTGGAGCTTCCCTGGTGGCTCAGACAGTAAAGAATCTGCCTGCAATGGGGGAGACTGGGGTTCAGTCCCTGGGTCATGAATATCCCCTGGAGAAGGAAATGGCTACTCACTCCAATATTCTTGCCTGGAGAATTCCATGTACAGAGGAGCCTGGAGGGCTGCAGTCCATGGGTTTGCAAAAGTCTAACACGACTGAGGGACCAATACGGTCTTGTGGGTCAGTAATTAGGACGTTTCCTCTGGGCAGTTCACGTATGTTCGATGTAGAGAGTGAGGCCAGGGGACTCACTGTCAACATGAATGACTCACTGAAGTGGCTGGCAACTTGTTATCATTTGGGAGCTTGACTGGGACTACTGGTTAGGATTCTTGGGTCTTCCGCTCCATAACGGCCTCTCCACGAGGGGTTTCCTTGGCTTTATTTCAGGATAGTGGGCTGTATTACAAGAGTGAGTGTTCTAACAGACAGAAAGTGGAAGCCTTCTAGTTCCTTTTGGTCTGGGCCTGGAAAACTAGCACATCATCACTTCTGCTGTATTCTATTGGTCAAAAATCGTGACCACCCAGATTCAAGGAGAAGGGGTCTATCTCTTGATGGAAAAGTGGCAAAGAATTTGCAACTATTTTAAATCTATGGTAGGCATAAAGAATAGGCCATGGAAGCCTATTTAACATGTGACCTAGATTAATCTTTCTCACACTTAGCTTTAACCTCTCTTCTTCTAACAGGTTAATTTTAATGTAAATCTTGCTTTTTAAAACTAGCAATGTTCTTTTAACTCTTAAGGTTTATGATTCTTTGAGAGAAGGGTGTATTATTTTTAAATGTAAAATACTTGGAACATAGTTGGGATTCTGTATATGCTTATCTATCAATTTTCTTTTCACTTGAAGGCAAGTATAAGATTTAACAAACAACTGAGTTAACAACTCAGAGGAACAAGATGGATTATTTGAAAGTGCAATATTCTACTTTACCTTTTACAGCATAAATGCTTCATTTCCCAAGTTGCATAATAATATTTTTCTGATCTGTCATCAAACTCATTGCCTGTGAGTGCTTTTTGTCTTATACTCTATGCAATATAAGAGGTGAATATATTCATAAGAGATATTCATCTCTTTTACTGTTTCCCCAGAATAAATACAATATGCTGGGAAACTGGGTACTCAGTAAATATTTGGGGGGATGAAATTTAACAGACAAAACAAGTTGAATGTAAGACAAGACATTCAAAAGATAAGACATCAAAAACTAATTTGTCTTATTGAGAATCTAATGTGTTGACTCCTAATGAGACAAAAGTGCATCTGGTGGTATGACAGTTTAGTGGTATTTGTTTGTTGTTTTAAATGTTTTAATACACTTTTAAGCCAGGAACACATATCATTCTATTTCTGATAAAGAAATTCAACCTGTGTAATTTTAATGCACAACTGTGTGAATTACCAAGGGTCCTTCTTTATCTCTACCTCAAAAGGTAAGATCTCTTTGTATTTCTAGTGAAAATATATTTTAATATAGTTGTGTGCCATTAGGTATTTTCTATTTAGTTAAAATTAGTACTAATACCATGAATTTGGCTGGAGATGATTAGATAGCATAACTGACTCAATGGATATGAATTTGAGCAAAATAGTGAAGGACAGGGGAGCATGGTGTGCTGCCATCCATGGATGGGGTCACAAAGAGTTGGACGCGACTTAGCAACTGCACAACAACAAAAACAATCATCTACTTAACAACAATCAACTACCTTACCTGGTCTTTTTTTTTTTCCTTCTTCTCAGAAATGGTAAAGGATAAACAAGGCTGAACATGCAGAGTATGACTTAGTTTGGACATTGGCTTTCTCAGTAACAAGCATAAGTTTGGGTTTCTTTCTGCAACCCAGGGCCAGTGGAACCCCTACTGTTAAGCCATTCCCTATTACAGCTGGGATCGCCAGAACTCTGGTCTAAGAGTTCTTAGATTACTCACTTTTGCTCTAAGTTTAGAATGCAGTTCATTCACATATGGAGAAGGGTTATGGAAGCTATTTTCTTTGGGGAGCAGACAGTGTTAGTCTCAGTCTGAGTCTGAAGGCCTGGGCACCTGAGGTGGGAGTGCTGAAGGTGTACAGTCCTGGTCCACGTTCAAAGGTCTGAGACCCAGGAGTGTCGATGTTGGAGGGCAGGAGAAGCTGGATGTTCCAAGTCAAGGAGAGAGCAAATTCGAGCTTCCTGTCTTTTTGTTCTATTCAGTCCCTCAATGGATTGGATGATACCTACCTACAATGGCAAGGACAGTCTTCTTTATGCAATCAAACAATTCAAATGCTAATCTCTTTCAGAAACACCCTCACAGACGCTTCCACAAATTATGTTTTACCAGCTAATGGCAACCCACTCCAGTGTTCCTGCCTGGAGAATCCAAGGGACGGGGGAGCCTGGTGGGCTGCCGTCTATGGGGTCGCACAGAGTCGGACACGACTGAAGTGACTTAGCAGCAGCAGCAGCAGCAGCTATCTGGGCATCCCTTAGCCCAATCAAGTTGACACATAAAATTAGCCATCATAATCTTCAATTAAAACATTCTTATCTGAATAGCTAATCTTCAGGACAGTGGCTCTCACATTTCTTGATTGTGAATCATCCAGATTCATTACTTCTCTTCCTTTTAAAAAAATTTCCATGTAAATTATGTGCTGCAATACCTGTCTTACCCTGGGTAGCAATTATGATTTAGCAAAGTGGTGAGTATAAAGGGAGTGCAAAAGGAGAATCTCATGTAAACTCACTGGGCTACTTATTCTGTGTTCTAGATGGAACAGCTCCATGGACTATAAAATTAGAATTGTTAGGTAAAATTAATCGTGGATTTTTATTGTCTGCAGATTATATTCATGCTTGTGGTCTTTTCAATAACCATCACGAGCAATAAAGAATTAACTGTTGATAAGTATGAAGACCTATGTGTAAGAGGGGCTAACATTGAGAGACATAGGATGATGAGCTAGAAAAGATTTTTCAGTCCAAAAATCAGTAAAGATCAGGTCCTTGATAGTGATGATGATACATAAAGGTAATAATAATAAAAACCAAAACCCATATTATGGCACACAGATTTAGAAATGAGAATAAAATCAGGTGGAGGATTTCAGTTTGAGTCAACTTCCCTTTTATATACTCTTCCATTTCTAATCAAAACACTCTAGTACTGAAATGGGAACTGATGAATGAGGGCATTTAAAAAAATTTTTTCACTTCCAACTTCAAGACCAAGTGCAAATAACTTATCCCAGGAAAGTGAAGAGCACCTTCATCCCCGTGGTTTCTATTGGTGCGGGGGATTGTGTTTCATAAGCGCACACACAAAATTATGAAAATGAGCATGTGTGAGGTTTAATAGCTAATTTCCAAGTTGATTACCTTGGCCAGTTCATTGGGATGCTCTTGCTTCTTAGCTAATTTAATTTGTTTCATCCTTTTTATTGTCTCACTTAAATAGCAATTAGGGGAGGTAGCACTCCATTTTGCCTCCTACTTGCTCCTTTACTAAATCATGATTTCACCCTGTGCCAGATAGTTACGGGTGTATGAAGAGATGGCCCCAGTGAAAGGCAGAGAGGGTGAACACTTGACTCAAACCTGAGTAATCCAGGGAAAAGTTGCCAATGATCAAAATGTGTGTGTGTGTGTTTAGCGAATACCTTAGAACAACTCATTTATTCATATATTCAGAAATGTGAAACATTCCTACTTGGAAATTCAGATTCATCTATATGATGCCAACTAGCATGCTGCAACTAGAAAGCCAGTTTTCAACTTGTGTAAAATAAACGAACCCTTGTATTTTGTACTTCCTGTTTTAAAACTATGTATTGAATATACAATAAAGCAGCTATTAAATGTTGTAATATATTTTAGTATATGGTCATTAAAAGGGGTTTATGAAGTGCTTGTTTATGTAGTCCTATCTTGCTGCTGCTGCTGCTAAGTTGCTTCAGTCATGTCCAACTCTGTGTGACCCCATAGATGGCAGCCGACCAGGCTCCGCCGTCCCTGGGATTCTCCAGGCAAGAACACTGGAGTGGGTTGCCATTTCCTTCTCCAATATGTGAAAGTGAAAAGTGAAAGTGAAGTCGCTCAGTCGTGTCCGACTAGTAGCGACCCCATGGACTGCAGCCCACCAGGCTCCTCTGTCCATGCGATTTTCTAGGCAAGAGTACTGGAATGGCTTGCCATTGCCTTCTCTGGTAGTCCTATCTTGCTGCTGCTGCTGCTAAGTCACTTCAGTCGTGTCCGACTCTGCGTGACCCCATAGACGGCAGCCCACCAGGCTCCCCCATCCCTGGGATTCTCCAGGCAAGAACACTGGAGTGGGTTGCCATTTCCTTCTCCAATGCATGAAAGTGAAAAGTGAAAGTGAAGTCGCTCAGTCATGTCCGACTCGTAGCGACCCCATGGACTGCAGCCCACCAGCCTCCTCCGTCCGTGGGATTTTCCAAGCAAGAGTACTGGAGTGGGGTGCCATTGGTAAGTCCAAAGAGGGCTTCCTGGATCTGGGGCCCTTCACTAAGAGATTTTGTGCTCTGCTCTTGAAACACTATATATTCTGATGAAAATTGTATCCGAGGTCTCACTTAACATGTATTGATTTTGTGCCTTTTTTTTTTTTTCCAGACAGCTTTACTTGGGCATGAAAAGGCAAACAAATGAGATTGAATGTGATAAGCAAATTGCACAGTTGTACTGGATACTTTTTAGTGCAGGTTGGTCAGTGAGGTTAGGTTACAAGATTCCAGAGTGATTGGCATGGCCTGGGTGTCAGTGGGGTTTTTAGCAGCCAGGTGGCTCTTGCAGCTGTGTGTGTGTGAGTGCTCAGTTGCTTCAGTCATGTCCGACTCTTTGTGATCCCTTGGACTGTAGTTCACCAGGCTTCTCTGTCCATGGGATTTCCTAGGCAAGAATACTGAAGTGGATTGCCGTTTCTTTCTCCAGGGAATCTTCCTGACACAGGGATCGAACCCATGTCTCTTGTGTCTCCTGCAGGTGGCAGGTGGTTTCTTTACCACCAGCACCATCTGGGAAGCAGCTTTGCACAATCCACAAAAGGCCACCCTAATAATCGTCCATGTTTCTATCCTGTCCATTAGTCCTTAGGTTCATAAAGTCCAAAGCAATAAGGGAAAAATGTGTAAACACCAGCTTCACTGGGACTTACATTATTAGAGACAGCAGAAATTTATACATCTGCAAAATAGTATTTGCTATCAAGTATCTTTCAAAATCATGATAGAACTCTACAAGGCTTTAGCATTACTAATTATATTTGCTTATCCTTCATTCTCTTGAATTTGTGAAAGTAGAATGTTTCCCTCCAAATTGTAACATGATGATAAAACAGTAAAAGTCTCCCTCCCCTGGGAAGACAAATGAAACTCGGAAATGTAACTGAAAAATCTATCTTCAACTCAGTAGTTTTTGCCTCAGTGTAACAGTTGTCCAGAAAGAACGAACTGTCTTAATAGCGGAGAGACTGTCATGTCTTTCTAGTCATTCCTGTAACTAGATTTTACTAACGTTTTAAGGTGTTTGTATACTGGGTAAAGGGCCTTAGTGTGTGTCTGAAACAGTATTTATTGAATGAATGAGTGAGCAAATGCATAAGTGAGGAATCTGAAGGGCCATTGGAAGAATCAAAATGGCAAGCCTTCTTTCCCTGTGGTGTGAGGACACTGGGAAAACAAGCAGCCTTTCCTTAATAGGGGAGGTAGCGTCTTCAGTGGAAATTCCAGGGTACAGGTGGAGAGAGCATTCTGGGAAAAGGCGGAGGGTTTAGGGGAATTTATTTACTTTGAAGTTGGAATTCCAGAAGGGACTGGGGAAGGGATTATCCAGGAGTGCAGCCATGAGAAGATGATTTGCTCAGGAAGAAAGATAGAACTAAATCAGGATGGAGTGTGGGAGAGGGGCAATGACTCTCTAGAGGGGTTTACACTTTGGCAGTTTAGGAAGATCTGGATGAAATGTAAGTGGGATGAAATGGCCTTAAGCGTCCATTGTGAGATTGTTTCCATCCTGCAGTGTGTCAAGAATGAGTGTGATCTGCTCATTGCCTTCTGTCCTATGAACTCCCAGAAATGGTGTTCTCCAAGGAGCCTGGCACACAGTAGGTGTTCAACACAAGTTTGTTGATAACACGAGTTGATTAAGTAGTATGGGGCAGAAAATGCAGGATATAGGCTTGAATTGAAAAGATACTCTTTGTTTGTAACTCCTAGGCTTGCCTTGTGTTGCCAGATTACTTTTGGTGAATTAGTTCGAACATTTTGCAGCACTTTCCTGTGGAAGATGGATTAAGCTGTTCTAAAGGACCCCAACTGACTCGATGGACATGAGTTTGAGTAAGCTCCAGGAGTTGGTGATGAGCAGGGAAGCCTGGCGTGTTGCAGTCCATGGAGTCACAAAGAGTTGGACATGACTGAGTGACTGAACTGAACTGAAAGGACCTCAAAGCTTAGAACTGAGGAAGTTTGGTAGAAGTGAGAGAAAAGTAGATTTCAGCCTAGAATTTTCTAACAACTTAAGTTATTCAGTGTTTAAAAAGTGCTGCCTTAAAAGTGTACTTTGACCACCTCATGCAAAGAGTTGACTCTCTGGAAAAGACTCTGATGCTGGGAGGGATTGGGGGCAGGAGGAAAAGGGGATGACGGAGAATGAGATGGCTGGATGGCATCACCGACTCGATGGAGGTGAGTTTGAGTGAATTCCACGAGTTGGTGATAGACAGGGAGGCCTGGCGTGCTGTGATTCATGGGGTCGTGGAGAGTCGGACACGACTGAGCGACTGAACTGAACTGAACTGAAAGTGTAGAGCACTTCCTAACCCAGAACATGTGCTAGTAAAAACTAAATGACTGTGCCTTACAAAAGTTTTAGAGAGGGTCCCTGCGTTGGAAAAAGCTTGGTCCTGTCTTCCATTAAGAGTTTAGAATTATTTTTGTGCTTGGTATTGTGTGATAGTCCAATATGATAAAATAAAAACAATGTGTTTGAGAAAGGAGAAACAGATACTATTCCTTAAAAGGGAAATAGAAAAAAAAGATTGCATCCATATTATCATTATACCCTTTTGACAGTATTTATAGTGCAGAAAACTATTTAAGAAATTATTTAAGATGTGCAATGGAGAATGTAGAAGCCAATCTGAATTAAGCAGAGAGAGACTGAAGAGGTTCGGAGTCATGTGGAAAGGCTTCATGAAGCGGTTGGTTGTTTATCAGGGTCTCAAGAAAAGGTTAGAATGAGGACCGTGAAGTGAGGGGTGGGGAAATCCCTCCAGGGAGGCCTGAGGCTTGAGGACTAGCCGGTTGAGGCTGCTGGGGCCTGGCCCGTCGGGGGTGGGTGAGTGATTGGGCTCACCAGGTCCTCTGCGTGTCCTCAGCATGGTATGATGGGAACAATCAATGGTCATTTGAGGGAATGAAACACTTAACTTCCTGTTGTCCGAAATCCTAGAGTACTCTAAGCTCCACTGACCTGCAAGCTAGGAGACCCGGGAGTCCCAGCTGGGTTCCTAAATAACTGTTTGGTGACGACACATCAGTTGATCTCCCTGAGCCTTATTTTCCTCGATTGTAAGGCAAGGGAGTTTGTTAAATCAGTGATTCTCAAACTTGAGTGTGCAAATGGAGATATTAGCCAAATGTGGCTCTGATTTTAAAATTCAGGGTAGGGTTTGAGATTCTACAGTTCTAACAAGCTTCCAGGTGAAGCTGATGCCACATTTTGGGTAGTAAGAGGTTGGATAACACTACAAATTAGTTTAAATTATGTTATCATACATTTTCATGGTTGTTTCATAGTTGCATTCTCTCTAACTGGGTTATAATATTAAGAAGAGTGTCTAGCAAAGAGCTTAGTCCATAGTGGGTACCCAATACATTTTTAAAAAAAAACTAATATAAAGTTACCCCTTTGGACTCTGTGCTTACCTAGCAATGCAGTCATTTTGACTGTTCAATTCTGCCTTTTAACCATGTAGTGCCAGCTCAGGAAATCAAATAAAAGTCAAAGAAAAACCTCAGGACTTTTCCAGATCTCTTCTTTCAAGACTCCTGCTTCTTCCAGGATAAAAGGAAATTATGGGCTGCTTAAATAATCTGGTTGTTGTGCTACTTTCAGGAAAAACAATTAGATAGGCTTGCTGCATGTCCAGTAGATGGAGTGGAGGTTTTTATTCCACTAATGCCCATTCCATGAGTCATTCTACATTCTTGAAAGGATGCCAATGAATCCCAGTTAATTTGCCGCAATTGCCAATGGTTGCATTTTGCCTATGCAGGTTATCAGCAATACTGTAATCACTTATTTCACAGAGAAAATGGGGTTGCATGGTTTATTTTTTTCTACCTTTTTGTTTTAATATTATCGTTCTTTTAAATAATAAGGTGTATTGGTCTCTGTCTTCAAGAATTGAGACAGAGGAGACTTTAGAGTTCCCAAACTAAAAGTGAGAATATTGGCATTGAGAACAGTATTATTGCTTTTTTGAATCAACAGTGGTAATTCAGAAGTTTTCTAAAGAGGTTATGTTGATTGCATATACATGTCTTTGATTACTCAAGATTTTTATCAGACTTAAGATGGCTTCCAACAAAAAGTCTTCAAAAGTAATAGGATTCCTTCCAGTCCTATGGCTCCATGAAATCTGACCAAGAGTAATTTACATCCAGAACAATTTACAGTGGGAAAATGAGGTTGACCAAAGGATTCCTGAGGTTTGCTGATGGCTGCCTAATAGAAGGCAATGCTAATGAAAAAGAAGAAAGAGGTGGAAAATATCAGAAACAAAAATCTTGCCACCAAAGTAACCTAAAGCCCTAGTGATTAAAATGTATCACACAAATTTGATATGAAACCTCTGCTTGTTAGGAGAAATCCATTACAGTGGTTGATCTAACAGAGTATCAGTGTAATGCTGAATTTGTTCTATAAAAAAATAGGCTGGCTTACCAAGCCATATTTATTATTTGGGTTGGGAAAAACTTGAGTCACTAGATTTTTGACAGGTGTCTGAGATTCATATTTAACTAGTTTATGAAAAGCGGGTATTTAGTGGAAAGATCTCAGGGTAGCTGACATAATTGAAATAAAAAAAAGAGCAGGACAACTAAATAACAAAGAGGATTGGGAGGAATACAGGGAGGCCTCAGGAATCCTGAAACAAGGAACAACTTTCCAGGACTTCATCTCTCTTTTGGTTTCTACTTTTCTTGGCTGGTTTTATTTTCTCCCACTACACAGCAGCTTTCTCCAGTTGGGAGTGAATGGGGCTGTTGACACTTTACTTAGGAATTTCCCATTTTACAACTTCTTCTGTCAGGGAGTTATACACTGTTTTTTTTCCCCAGATCCATTTCAAAATACTGTGGAAGAACTGTGATTTCAGGTGATCGCTCAGTCCTGCTCCAATCAGTTGTGACCAGAAGGGCAGGATCATGTAAGAACAGGCCAGCTCCCATCATAATTAGTGGTTGGAGTTGGGAGGAGAGCAGTAATTTCCAAAATAAGGGAGGGAATGTATTTGCCAGAAGATTAAGGTAGATGACTGGGAGAGGGCTCCTAATATGATGGTCCTTGGAATGCGCTCTGTCCTCCTGATATGTTGATGATCATCTTGAATACTCTTTATGCCCACTACTGGTTATGAATCCAAGGTGACTGTAGCTGTTGCATAGTCATCATCACATAACCTTCAGGAGCATTGTGGTCTCTACATCTTAGAAAATAAAATTGCCTGAGTGTTTCCTGAGCCCCACACTTGGCTGGGTGGTGGGGCTCTTTTGCTTTTAGAATTGATTAGCTCGAATTGCAAAAGCAAAGAAAAGATAGGCTGACAGGTAGTATTTGCAAAAGGTGTGGAAGAGGATTTGAGAGTCTCTTAGTACAAGACTTCTTCCTACTCCACTTCCCTCCACTCTGCTCCTACCAGCCAAGGAGCCTGTGTGGTCCTCACAAGTAGACTGCAAACCTTCCAGTAGGCAGGAACAATAGCATGTGTTTCTTTAAATCTTAGAAGTCTCTGCATATGATCCTTACATAGGACAAAAGTGACAAATACCTTTTAACCAAGTTTCAGTTCAGTTCAGTTCAGTCGCTCAGTCATGTCCGACTCTCCGCGACCCCATGAATCACAGCACGCCAGGCCTCCCTGTCCATCACCAACTCCCGGAGTTCACTCAAACTCATATCCACAGAGTCGGTGATGCCATCCAGCCATCTCATTCTCGGTCGTCCCCTTCTCCTCCCGCCCCTGATCCTTCCCAGATCAGAGTCTTTTCCAGTGAGTCAACTCGTCGCATGAGGTGGCCAAAGTATTGCAGTTTCAGCTTTAGCATCAGTCCTTCCAATGAACACCCAGGACTGATCTCCTTTAGAATGGACTGGTTGGATCTCCTTGCAGTCCAAGGGACTCTCAAGAGTCTTCTCCAACACCACAGTTCAAAAGCATCAATTCTTTGGCGATCAGCTTTCTTCACAGTCCAACTCTCACATCCATACATGACCACGGGTAACCTGTATTAAAAAGTCAGAAATGTAGTTGGAGCTGTATGGTGATTTGTAAATACAGTAATTTCCCTACATATGAGCCTTCAAGTTATGAACTTTCAAAGATGCAAATGTGTGTTACATCAGCGGCAGGTATGAGTGAAATCGCAGCTTGTGCTCCATCTCCTGTTGCTGATAATCCTTCAGCTCTCCAACCACCTCCTCTCCCTCCTTCAGTCAGCTCTTCTTGCCTGTTCACTAGATGCCAGCCCCTGTATGCCAGTTGTTGTACTATACTGCTATACTTTTTAAGGTACTCTACTCTTAAGATTAAATTTATTTTTTGTGTTGTTTCTTATATATTATCTGTGTGAAAAGTATTATAAACCTATTACAGTACAGTACTATGTCGCTGATAGTGTCAGTTGGGTGTCTAGACTAACTTTGTTGGACTTATGAACAAATTGGACTTATGAATGCGCTCTTGGACTGGAACTTGTTCGTATGTAGGGGACTTACTGTATCCTCACATGTGAGCATTTTATATCTGATGCATGTGTTGCTATTGTGTCCAGATGGAAAGACAGTCCTATCTGTAATTCTATTTGTCAACTACATAATGTATTTTTAAGAAGAATATTACATATCTAAAACAATTTTAATTCTTCACCAATAATGAATGAATCTGAGTTTCTGCTTAAGAAATACAAGATTTGTATGATTCAAGCGTATTATCTCTTAACAAGCAGACACTAATGAGTCCTATGAAGGTAATAGACTCTAGAAATAGAAGCAGAATCCAAACAAATGTGTTCATTAGTCTCACTTGTCTTCTGATGATGGATAAGTTGAATCTTGAGCTGGACACATGTCCCAATTTGAAGTTTTTTAAAATATGGAGATTATATTTTAACAGAAAACTTGACAATAAATAGATTATGTTACCATTTGTTGTAGAAAACAATGTATTCCTGATGTGTACTGTGAAGATTCTCACAGATATTTTGCATCTTTTCCTAAAGAGAAATTTTAAAATTATTTTTTCATGATTTTATAAATAGCACATTATCATTGTAGAAATTTTAAACTATTCAGAAATAAATACTAAATGTAAATAAATCCCCCATAATCCTATTCCCTAGAAATAGTCACTGTTCACAATTTGATATATATTTATTGATTTTGCTTAGCAAGCCCTTGCATAGCAAGCCCTTGCATAGCAATTACTATATGCCAACAACTGTACCACATTTAATCCTCATGACAACCTTACGAGGTAGGTATCATTTCTTTATTTACAGAGGGGAAAATGGAGTCTTGGAGGCATTAGGAACTAGCACAGAGATACATAGTTATATGGAATTGAGATTCAAACATAGTCTGGCTGCAACGTCCATGCTCATAATTATATATGAGGCCTTCCTATTTCCTTCCAAATGGCTATTTATGCATATAATAAAGATATATGTAATGTGTTTCCAAGATCACTCACCTTCCTGCAGTCAACCTTTTTTTTAAAATATCTACTTAAAATGGCTCCAGACCCTATGCCATTTGAAGTGGGAAATCCGCTGTGCCTCTCTCCAGTATTCCTGTGATTTCCTGAAGCTATCTGTGCTCCAGGATGTGGTCTGCATCCTGCTCTCTTGTAGCATCCTGTTTGTGCATTTGCTGTCCTCTCTGTTCATCTCTGGTCACTGCCCTCTTTCTTCTTTTCCCCAAAGTACCCATAACATAAATAAGGCAGTTGTATGTAGAAAATTTGTCCTGAAAACTTGGGGGTAAAAGAAATAATTATGAATTATGAAAAAAAAAAAAAAAGAAGTTAGCACAGTGCTTCCAATGATTGTTCTCAAAGTCTGAGGGAAAATTGCAATGTGAAAAATTTGAAAGTAACCCCTCTTGGGGCGCACTCCAACTCCTGATAGTACCATCCTGTTTTGTGAACTACCTACTTTTGGATGCTTTTCCTTGATTACTTTCTTCTCTCTCTGAAATCCTTGCCCCCTTATTATCCAGGCTGTCACGCACAGACACTGGATGGTCCTTCTCTTATAATGCAGAGTGATTTAGTTCTACTTCATCTTTCCTTTTCATGCCCAGTAAGCTCTATCTTGCCCAGCAAAAATACTTTATGGTGGAAATTTGTTGATTTCCCCAGCAGTTCTCAATGGTGGTGGAGGCAGGATAAGGGGTGGGGGAAATTTCATTCTCCAGAAAACATCTTTGTGTGAAAACAAAAGAATTGTCCAGCCCCAAATGTCAATAGTTCTGAGGCTGAGAAACCCTGGTATACATAAGTGTCTACCTTCCTTTTGGGGATTATTTCCTTTCATTTGGATGATGCAGTTTTGGCAGAACTGTGGTACCAACTCTCGGACTAATGGCAAGCCCTTTGCCAGGCTGAGTCTGATTTTTGGAGCCCCAATTCCATGGCCACATACCAAGAATGGGACATTTGTATCAATCTGGACCAATCCTTGCTTGGGGATGTATCCTACAGATGCATTCCTACACGCGTGCTTGGGGATTGGGCAAAAAGTTTACACAACATTGTTTGTAATGACAAAGGTCGATAACCATTCAAATGTCCATCAGTGTCTTAGCTGCTCAGTTGTGTCTGACTCTTTGTGACCCCATGGACTGTAGCCCACCAGGCTGCTCTGGCCATGGGATTTCCCAGGCAAGAATACTGGAGTGAGTTGTCATTCCCTTCTCCAGGGGATCTTCTTGACTCAAGGATTGAACACAGGTCTTGTGCATTGTAGCTGGATTCTTAATCACCTGAACCACCAGGGAAGCCCTTCAGTAGAAATTCCATCAGTAGGTGACTGATTAAAGTATGATCAAGTCATACAAAGAAATGCTATCATAGTAGTCTGTACTGGGTTCACTGAGTAAAGCTATTTCCCAGAATCCCTTTTACTTCAGATTCTGAATTACAATTGGTACAGGAGGCACTGGTAGGAGCCTTGAAGGTAGGCATGAATGGCACCATTAGTCTCTTCAGGTCCTTGAGATTAGATAGGGTGACAGACTCAGCGGCATTGGTGGTTTCCAACCAGCCTTCCATCTTTGCTCTATGTTTAGCTTTTCCTCCCAACTGGTGCTTTCCTGCAGATCCTCAGAGGGCCCAACTTCCCATGTCCTTTCCCTTTTGTGGTCCTGGTTTGACAGCAGGACCTGATTGGCTTCTTAGGTTGACTATTTGGTGACCTGTTTGCAAGGTCAATTCTGTCTTTCAGATCTTCACTTCCCCAGATCTTCCCATACTTGTATAACGTCTGATTCCTCTAATACATCTCCAATACTATAACTCTAAATGGTTTTGCTTCCCTGATCTTATACAGGCTAACACAACCATATAGCCTCTTAAAACAATGAGACAGCTCTATCTATTGACATGAATTGATCTCCCAAATACATTAAGTGAAAAGGACAAGGTGATATACTGATGAAAAGTATTACCAGTAAAGTTGGAGTTCCCTTTGACTGATAACTCGTAATTCTGGTCCTCGTTTAATTTCCCCAGAGGTAAATATTGTTATTAGCTCCCAATCAGGAATCTTAAGTTCTGGGGAAAAGTTCTCAGGAAATTGTAACTAATAAGATTATTTTGTTGACATGTAAGTAATACACAATAAGATGCACAGATTTTCAGTGTGCACATTAATGAACGTTGATAAATTTAACAATGCAAACAAGACACAGAACATTTCTACGTCCCTTTCCTTTGTACTCTTTTCTGATCAGTTATCCTATCCCCTCTGCAACCACTACCTTATTTCTGTCTCCATAGATTGATTTTTACCTGTATCTGGCTTTCATATAAATGGAATTACATAGTATGTACTCTTTTGGCTGGCTTCTTTTAATTAGCTTACTGTTTTTGAGATTTGTCCATGTTGTTTTATGTATAAGTAGTCACTTTTCACTTTCACACATTGGAGAAGGAAACGGCAACCCACTCCAGTGTTCTTGCCTGGAGAATCCCAGGGACGGGGGAGCCTGGTGGGCTTCCGTCTAAGGGGTCACACAGAGTCGGACACGACTGAAGTGACTCAGCAGCAGCAGCAGCAGTTCATTCTTTGATGGTTGAGTACCATTTCATTGTATGTATATTCTACAGTCTATCTACTTTCCTGTTGATAGACCCTTGCGTCATTTCTAGTTTGGGGCTGTATAAATTCTTAGAAGATTTTGAATATAACTGAAAAGAGATTGCTGAGGCAGTTATTAGTAGTATTTTAAAGATTATACAAAACTCTGTCTTAATTTTCCCAGAGTACTTTATTTCCTTCTACAAAGAATCGTAAATTAGGTAAGAAGTTATGATTTCTATATTTACCCCCAGAGCCTTGCATAATTCTGGGAAAGAAGATGGATGAATTTATTTTTACTTTATAGATGAAAGAATCATGCTAAGTTTTTAAAGGACTTCTGGGGTCATAGAGGGAGTCACTTGGCGAGTCTAGGAGCAGAGGCCAGGCATGGTGACTCCAGAGTGCCAGCTGGAAGACCGCAGTGTATTTATCCAGACCTATGGCCCTCAGCTGGTAAAGAATCCACTTGCAATACAGGAGACCCCCTGGAGAAGGGATGGGCTACCCATTCCAGCATTTTTGGGCTTCCCTCATGGCTCAGATAGTAAAGAATCCACCTGCAATGCAGAAGACCTGGGTTGGGAAGAACCCCTGGAGAAGCGAATGACAACCCACTCCAGTATTTTTGCCTGGAGGATCCTTTGGACAGAGGAACCTGGTGGGCTACAGTCCATGGGGAGCTCAAAGAGTTGGACCAATCACAGTGAAGGTGGTCAACAACTGAGCTACTAAACATACACACATGGTCCTCTGGGAAGGTGTAGAATGCTGGAACCCTGACGATAGACCACAAAGACAAGTCTTGAGTGTAGTTTTTAAATGTATGAAAGGAATAGTAGGATCGTTTTAAGTTTTCACCAGAACATAATTTAAATTTTCTGTGACATGGTGATGAGAATCTTTCCTAGAATTATGACAGCTGAACTAAAAGTTTCTAGATAATCAAAGTTGGAGCCAGAGTTGGCCCCTGTTTTTTTCCTGTGGTTGGATTTAAATGGAATTTTTACTTTTAATTGAAACCAGACCATTAAGACCACTGAACTCTGTGACTTAGAATGTTTGATGTTTATTGGGAATTTGAAATAAAAGTTTTTGTTCTTTTATAAACTTTAAAGATAAATGGATTGTCTTTCTCATAACATTTAGTGTTAATTAATGGCACTGACATATTAATGGCATCAAGAACATAATATTTTTCTTATAATGATGCAATTACATAATTGTTTTAATAGTTTAAGTGATCTGACAAATCTTTTATCTGTTTTTGCAGCAACTTTATCCTGATTTTTTCTTTTAGTGCTTTAAAATTTTTGAGATATACATTTGTTAAATTAGTGTGCTAATGAGAAAGTATATATTTTCAATGACTAGAGATTTTCCTAAAGGTCATAAAAATATAATATTAAAAACTCTGCTCTTAATGATAGCTGTTGTTAAATCAAATGTGTTGATGAATTTTGTATTTGACTGTGAAATGTCCATGACAATGAGATGCTTAGAAAATAGTAAAAAGTATTTGCTGAATCTGTTTTTAAAGGAGTCTCAATTAATATAACTGATTCTTTTAAATCTCCTCCTAAAAGAAGGCATTTCATTGAAGTATAATCTGGGCTCAAAGTTTAAGATTTGCAATAATTTTCTATGCTCTTAGAGTCTAGTCTTGGACAATTTAATATTATTGTGACCAATATTTATTTACCATTGAAGTAGTAATCATTATTTGCTGACACTTTATGATTTTCTTCAGGTAGTCCTATTAGATGTGATAAGGATCAGTTCAGTTCAGTCGCTCAGTCGTGTCCGACTCTTTGCAACCCCATGAATCACAGCACGCCAGGCCTCCCTGTCCATCACCAATTCCTGGAGTTCACTCAAACTCATGTCCATCGAATTGGTGATGCCATCGAGCCATCTCATTCTCTGTCATGCCCGTCTCCTCTCGCCCCCAATCCCTCCCAGCATCAGAGTCTTTTCCAGTGAGTCAACTCGTCGCATGAGGTGGCCAAAGTATTGGAGTTTCAGCTTTAGCATCAGTCCTTCCAATGAACACCCAGGATTGATCTCCTCTAGAATGGACTGGTTGGATCTCCTTGCAAAGAGACTCTCAAGAGTCTTCTCCAGCACCACAGTTCAAAAGCGTCAATTCTTCGGCGATCAGCTTTCTTCACAATCCAACTCTCACATCCATACATGAATACGGGAAAAACCATAGCCTTGACTAGACGGACCTTGGTTGGCAAAGTAATGTCTCTGCTTTTTAATATGCTATCTAGGTTGGTCATAACTTTCCTTCCAAGGAGTAAGCGTCTTTTAATTTTCTGGCTGCAATCAGCATCTGCAGTGATTTTGGAGCCCCCCAAAATAAAGTCTGACACTGCTTCCACTGTTTCCCCATCTATTTCCCATGAAGTGATGGGACCAGATGCCATGATCTTTGTTTTCTGAATGTTGAGCTTCAAGCCAAACTTTCACTCTCCTGTTTCACTTTCCTCAAGAGGCTTTTTAGTTCCTCTTCACTTTCTGCCATAAGGATGGTGTCATCTGCATATATGAGGTTATTGTTATTTCTCCCAGCAATCTTGAGTCCAGCTTATGCTTCTTCCAGCCCAGCATTCCTCATGATGTACTCTGCATATAAGTTAAATAAGCAGGGTGACAATATACAACCTTGATGTACTCCTTTTCCTATTTGGAACCAGTCTGTTGTTCCATGTCCAGTTCTAACTGTTGCTTCCTGACCTGCATACAGGTTTCTCAAGAGGCAGGTTAGGTGGTCTGGTATTCCCATCTCTTTCAGAATGTTCCACAGTTTATTGTGATCCACACAGTCAAAGGCTTTGGCATAGTCAATGAAGCAGAAATAGATGTTTTTCTGGAACTCTCTTGCTTTCTCCATGATCCAGAGGATGTTGGCAGTTTGATCCCTGGTGCCTCTGCCTTTTCTAAAACCTGCTTGAACATCTGTAAGTTCACGGTTCACATATTGCTGAAGCCTGGCTTGGAAAATTTTGAGTATGACTTTACTAGCGATAAATCAACTTAATTTTGTAATGATGCTTATACTTTATTTTCCCCACAGAGGCAGCAAAACAGCGTTGTTCCATGTTACATATCTAGCTTCTTTTTGTCCAAATGCTATTTTTTTAGTTTCTCACTGGTAAAAATATGAATGTGTAAAATAGATAACAAATGGGAATTTGCTGTATGGCTCAGGAAACTCAAACAGGGGCTCTGTATCAATCTAGAGGGATGGGATGGGGAGGGAGATGGGAGGGAGGTTCAAAAGTGGGGGGGGGATACATGTATACCTACGGCTGATTCATGTTGAAATTTAACAGAAAACAACAAAATTCAAGAAAAAAGAAAAATGGACATAGAAAAAATATGAATGGATACTAAATTAAAACACATTCGTAATATTCTTTAAAGCAGCTACATTTGAGTAGGTCAGTGCTCTTGAAGGATTGCTTTCACCCAAATGCAGTGTCTCCTTGGCGTTTTTGTATCATAGAATAATACATTAAATGCATTTTCAGTGCTGTTATTTACCTGTAAGTTCTTTGACTTTACTTTCTGTGCTTTCTGCAAGTTAACTGACCAGCCCAAGGTCACAACCAGATTTGGAGCCTTGAATCTGACAGGCGTGAAGGTGCTTTATTCCTTGAGCCAAGCCAGCTTCTCCTTTAGTAAAGGAATCAGTTGAAGGCTCAGCTTTGCCTCTTCAGGATAACTGCTGTCTGAGATAGTAAGTCACATTCCTCGGAAGGGGGTGGGAGGAGGGCAGAATTGGTAAAGGGAGTCAAATGTAGAGTGACTGAAATGAAACTTTCAGTGGCGAGCATACTGTAGTGTATACATACAGAAGTCAAAATATACTATTGTACCCATGAAACTAATATTATGAACAACGTTATCTTAAAAAATGTTCCTCTTTGTTATTGTCTTGTGATATTTAACAGTGCAGACTGATAGCTTCTTTGTAAGGGAGGTCTGCTGAAATCAGGCTGCTGTATAAAGCCAGGCATCTGAGTTTTAGTGACTCCCTCTGTATGAATCCTACAGTTACAGAGGGACTGAGAGTCACAGATGGCAGTGCATGTGGGAAAAGAACACACAAGTTTTGAGATTTGGCTGAATGAGAAAGTGCTGTATCCAATGTTGTGGTGTATTCTCTGACCTTGCCTCACAGTCTTTAATCAGTACACGTTTTAGGACTTAAACAGAGTACCATTCAGTGCCATCACTCACTACTAGGGTATTTGTCTTATCTCCCTCAGTAGATATTGACCTGTTTGTATATGGGGAGCAAGTCACGTTGTTAGTATCCCTCAATGGCTGATTTAACACTGACTGCAGAAACTTTTCCTAAGGATTTTGTGCATAATCACAGACATAATCTTTCTTGCCTTGTGATACTAGCTCTGTGATTTATGGACAATCACAGCATGACTATTAAGAGTTTGGGTTCTAGAATCAGACTGCATTGGTTCTTCCAGTTGCTACCTACAGGATCTGAGACAAATTCTTTAACCTGTTTGGGTCTCAGCTTGCTGCTGCTGCTAAGTCACTTCAGTCGTGTCCAACTCTGTGTGACACCATAGACGGAAGCCCACCAGGCTCCCCCGTCCCTGGGATTCTCCAGGCAAGAACACTGGAATGGGCTGCCATTTCCTTCTCCAATGTGTGAAAGTGAAAGTGAAGTCGCTCAGTCGTGTCTGACCCTTAGCGACCCCAAAGACTGCAGCCTACCAGGCTCCTCCATCCATGGGATTTTCCGGGCAAGAGTACTGGAGTGGCTTGCCATTGCCTTCTCCGGGCCTCAGCTTCCTCATCTGTAAATGAGAATAATACTGGCTACTACCGTATAGGGTTGATTATGAGCTTTATATGAGTTAACATACATGACGCACAGAAAATAGTGCCTGGAGTAGAAAAAGGGTTAACTATTGTTATTTTAAGAAACACCCAAGCCTCTAGGGTCTTAACATTTGAAAGTGAAAGTGAAAGTCGTTCAGTCATATCCAACTCTTTGGGACCCCATGGACTGTAGTCCATGGAATTCTCCAGGCCAGAATACTGGAGTGGGTAGCCTTTCCCTTCTCCAGGGGATCTTTCCAACCCAGGGATTGAACCCAGGCCTTCTGCATTGCAGGTGGATTCTTTGCCAGCTGAGCCACAGGGGATGCCCAAGGATACCGGAGTATGTAGCCTATGCCTTCTCCAGTGGATCTTCCCGACCCAGGAATTGAACTGGGGTCTCCTGCATTGCAGGTGGATTCTTTACCAACTGAGCTCTCAGGGAAGCCCCCTTGACATTTACATTGGTCATAATTTATGAGTTTGTGAAACCTGAAGATTCTATTCACAGCTGGCCTTTCTGGGGCCTCTGTGGGCAATTTTTGATCCTAATGGAGTGATATGGCTCTGGAAAGTTCCCAGTTGTTCAGATCAGTATATCTGAGAAACGGAGTTGAGCTATGACTGTAACAGTTCGGAAGAATTTTGGCTCAAGGTTAAGGTGAAATAAAAGGATTGACTCAGAAGCCATGGCGAAAGGTTGGCACTGTGTACTCAAAGTTCTGTTATTTCAGTAAGAAACAAAGAAAATTCATCAGAGGATCCCAAAGCTCAATAAAATCTTGAATTTAAAATCTCTTTTAGGAAAGTTCTTTAAAACTTTTACGAAGTTCTTTGTAGTTTCCTGAGTTGAAATCCAGTCAACTCCAGCTTTGGTTAAATAATCATGTGGTTCTGAACTACACATGTAGTGCAGAAAGGTGGTGGCTTGTCTCCAGAGATGCCCCTGTGAAGTCTACTTTCCAGTACTCACACTTGTTTAGCCTTCTCCCCGGACTCTAGAATGGCTGTGAAACTTACTTTTGACCCACAGAATGGTCATAAGAAGGCTCAGGGTTTTCACCCGTCCTCCTAGAATGCCAAATCTAAAGGAAGCCAGTCAGAAACTCCAGCAGTCCAGAGGCAGCCATGTTGGGAAGCAGTGGCATACTGAGACAGTGGGAGTTGTCCACCTGAAGTGTGGATAAAGGGGGTACTTTGTCTATAGAAAAATTTTAAATGATATTCAAGCCAACAAAAACCAGTCTGCTTTTTATTATTACCATGCAAGGCAGTTCCAAACAGTGTCAGTGAGAAAGTAGTCCTTCCCATGAGTGGCTCACTCTCTCTCTGACTCTCTGTCTCACCCATCCTACCACCACAAGCTAGTGCTGTGAAGCCCAAGCTAGCTGTGTGAAAAGAGAGAGGTTGGGCTAGCCTCCAGCTCTCCAGCCATCCCAGTCCAGGCACAAAAGAGAAGAAGCCATCATGGATGTCTAGCTCAGTCTGGCTTTCTGAAGACTCCAGCCCCTTTTGTCTTCTGATTGGGAATTGCATGAGAGATCAAAGCCATAGCCATCCAGTTGAACCTAGTCAAACCACAGAACTCTAAGAGATAACATAAGAAGCTGTTTTTGGCTACTAAGTTTTGGAGTGGTTTGTTATGCAGCGATTGCTAAGCAGACCAGAGAAGATACATGTAAGAAGAAAAAATCCTCTCAGAGAAGCTCTTTCTTTCTCCTTCGAAGGGTAAAACAGTGCCCCAGTGTCCTTTGTTGTGTAGCGTATCGAGAGATCAGCATGTCTTGAGATTAACAAGAGACCAAAAATATGGATTTCATCACTAGATGGAAATTATATCTATGTAGATGTTGCTAAGCAACAACAGATCAAAACCCCATAAAGGAGTGACCATAGAACGCGAAACATTTGGTCAGCTTACTAAGTGCCTGCTGAACTTCTTTTTAAAAACCTGGTTAAAGGAAGAAGGAATGGGTGGATGGGAAGAAAGGTCTCTTGGAACTCGAAAAGGACATCATTTGCCTCAAAAGAGCAAAAGCATGAGTGAAATAAAGGGCCAACATATGACCTGAAAAATATCATTGTTTATGATTTAAAAGCATGATAATCTTGGTCGCAAAGAGTCAGACATGACTGAGCGACGGAATGGAATGGAATGGAATCTTTAGGGATAAAGAGTAGCAGTACTGGGAACTTTGTGAAGGGTTTAAATTCTTTCCCTTGAAATACCTTGCTTTAGATATCTATTAAAACACCCAAATTAATGTGCAATAGTTGGTGATGGACAGGGAGGCCTGGTGTGCTGTGATTCATGGGGTCGCAAAGAGTCGGACACGACTGAGCGACTGAACTGAATGCCTTTCTGAGCTTTGCAAGCATATTCTTAGATGATGAGAAAATACAGTGAATTTTGGGAGAAGATCGGTAGGGGCTAGGAACTTTTCCTTTGGCTGGTCAGAGGCAGGTTGAGAAAGCAGAGCTTCCGAGGTCTTTGGGAATAGCCTAGTAGCAGTTGCTCAGGGAGACACTCATAGTCAGAATAAAGTCTCTGTCCTTTAACTGTTCTTTACTAGCAGTTATTTTCATTATTCCCTCTGTTTGACCTTTCATCTCCATTTTTTTTCCCTGATAACTAGGTTTTAAAAATTAAAAATGTAGAGAAAAAGAGGAAAGTTCAATAGAAGACAAATAACAATGTCTATTTTCAATATGTTTTAGCAAAACCTGCATGTACCCCAAAACACATACATTATTAGGGCACCCCCAAATATCCAAAGTCTTTGCTGAGACGTGGGCAGTGGGCAGATAACCCTGCCCAGTGAGTAAGAAACCTGCCCTCCGCCTGCCAGCCCTGCTGTGGGGAGCACGCTCTCAGGCAGGCACGACTAGAGCAGACCCACCAAATCCCATGTAAGTGGTCAGGGCACAAATGAGGCTGTCGGTGGGTAGTCCTACCCTATTCATGAGCTCTTTCAGAACAATTTTCATTACTTTTTTTAAATACTGTTTTTGGCAAACACTTGATCCTTGAAATAAAAAATGCATGAGTCACCTACTGGGATAGGCGCAGTGTGTGGTTCATTGAATTTAGCTAAATTGTGAGTCATCCATCAATAGTCCTCCCGGCGAACATACTTGTAATAATTTCACACGTTACAAACAAAAATAGGTATGATTTTCAAGATTGTTGAAGCTGTTCCCCTTGGGGATTTTTGGATTGTGTTTAGTGTTTTTTGTTTTGCTAGGTGGTGAGAAAATTGTCAGCCCTGTTTTCAGACGGATCCAAGGCTCATCTCTGTCACGTTGTAAAGGAACTTTGATTTGGGAGGTTTGAGGGCAGAATGTGGAGTTGGAGTCATGAGCTGGGGGAAATAAGAAAACGCAATGATTAACACTTTTCCTTGTCCAGTCATTGACTTTTAAGATTAATTTCCACATCTGAAAAATGATTGGCTCCGCTCTCAGAAGAAAAGTCTTAGAGATGCAAGAATATATACACGTGCCTCTTTTTCTGCCCCCTGTGAATGGGGAGAGCAGAGCAGGGTGGTCACCAGTGTCTGTGCACTACTGCCCTCTATCGGATGGTGCTAGCGTTTCTCCGTGAAGTGAAATGAAGGAAATGCCGCTCAGTCGTCCCCGACTGTTTTTGAGTGAAGAGAAAGTCACTCAATATGTCCGACTCTTTGCGACCCCAAGGACTGTACGGTCCATGGAATTCTCCAGGCTAGAATACTGGAGTGGGTAGCCTTTCCCTTCTCCAGAGGATCATCCCAACCCAGGGATCAAACTCACATCCAAACTGATTGTGTGCTCCTGGTCAAGTGGCAGGTGATCCAGGCAAATAAGTAGTGTTGTCCATTCAATATGTTGAATGACATGACAGAAGTTGTGATTAAACTACTATATCTTTTTCTTTTCAATTAGTGAAATTAATCATAAGAGAAAGTGTCCCTACCTGTTGTTTTTCTTTTCTGGTATTTTTTTGATAAGCATAGTAAAACCATCGAAAGGGCTTTTGCTTTTGACTACAACCAGAGGTGAAAGTTTTTAGAAAAAGTGTAAACTGGATATAAGATGAAAAGTTACGGTTCTTTGCAAACAACACTTAAAGTGCCCATATCAGTAAGATGAATGCTGGAGTCCCAGGAAACTGGTTGGGCAGTTTGCTTTATGGGGTACATCTCTGCCCTTCTTTACCTTCGTAAGTGTAGCAGGACAGGGTGTCCGGCCTGGAGATTTGGGGTCATGTCCTGCTGCTACTGGCTGAGTACCTTGGGAAAGTTGTGTGGCCTCTGAAATCTCAGTTTGCTCATGTCTTAAATAAGAGGCATTCAGAATAGATACTTTTTTAGGGTCATTTCATTTCTGAGATGCATTAAATGATCTTTTCTCCCTATATGATAATATAAACACAAAGAATAACTTGGCTATTTTAATATCATACACACTCATACTTAAACACGTAATTTTTCTTTGAAAAAGTAGTGTATTCACTGTGATAATTTAACACCACTATATGTTGTGGTAGAAACAGCTTTGGCCACTTTGATGCTATAGTCTGCTCATGTACCTGCTGCCTGGGACAAGCTTCTTTGCCCAGCGGCCAAATTTGAGTCTCTTAGGGCCAGCAGATGGCGCACTTGCATAGTCCACACATTTTCCAGACTCCCAAGGTAAATGGTACTTCTTGGTTAGGATCCAGAAATAACAGCTACTGTTTGAACAAATCGCTGTATTTTCAAGTCTAGTAAAACCATGGCACTGTGTGAGCTGGAACATTTGCTAGTATTTAAAATGGTTAGGAAGGTTGTTAATCTGTGGGACACTTACTGGTCTATAGCATCTTTCACATGAGCATCACTAACCTTTAATAAATTGCTTTTTTTTTTTTGAGTTGGAGAAATTAGGGCAGAGATAAGTTAGCTAAGATCACAGCAGGGCTAGTCCAAATGATTCAGACTGTACAGCTTAGTGATCTTTAAAAATTGTTGTTCTTATTTTTCTTTTCTTTAGCTTTCACTTCTCTTGGCTGTGGAAGGGTGTGTGTGTGTGTGTGTGTGTGTGTGTGTGTGTTGATTGTGTTGGCTAGTGATATAGGAAGAGGAATTGACTCCTTCCGTGTCTTGGTTTGTTGTAGCCTGCTGCAGTCATTGTAACTCCTTACCTCCCCAACCTATATGTGGAAGACTTTGTGATGATAATAAATGACGTTTATTGATTACTTGCTTTAAGCCCCCTGGGCAATCCCTATTGTCTGAGCAGTTTTTATATATTAATCATTAAACCCTCCCAAGAATTTCTTGAGGGAAGCAGAGTGGGTAACTTACCTACAGTAACAAATCTGTACTTTCTAGGCTCTGAATTTAAGCAATAAGGACAACAAACTGCTTTTTGGTGGTTGCCACTTTTGACCACAAATAGTTTCTAGCTAATAGATCATGGACAGTTTTTTTCATTTTTAAATTACGGAAACTTTTATGAGAGCTTTGGTTATATCATGTGAATCTTGGTTATATCAGCTTGTGGGACTATTGTTGGCTTAGAAGAGTTCCTTTCACAACCTCATGCTTAGAAGGAATGGTTCAACAGAAATGGAAAGATGTGAATGAAATAAGGAAGTTTGTCTGGCAATTTCATCACCTGAGTGATAAATATTTTCTGGGTACTCGCTTTACACATTAGCCACCAAGCAGTATTAGGGATGTGTAATCAATAAACATTTACGTTATAAAAGCATAAAGAGTGCTACAGCATGCCAGGTACACGCATTCGTTCATGTAATCCTCAGCACAACTATGCTGAGCTCCATGTTACAGATGAGGCGATAGGATAAGAGAGGTTAAATGACACAGCTCTTGAGTGGCGGAATTATAATTCAAACCAGCTTCTGATCCACACTGGTAACTGCTAGGCTGTGCTACCTCTGGCGGGAGGTAGCAGATATGTTGCTGGGATGCAGAGCAATTTTAGGCTTCCCTGGTGGCTTAGTGCTAAAGAATCCTCCTGTAATGCAATAGTTGTGAGTTCAATCCCTGGGTCAGGAAGATCCTTTGGAGGAGGAAATGGCAACCCACTCCAGTATTCTTGCCTGGAGAATTCCATAGACTGAGAAGCCTGGCGGGCTACAGTCCATGGGGTAGCAAAGAGTCAGACATGACTGAAGCGATAGCTTCAGTTCAGTTCAGTCACTCAGTCGTGTCCGACTCTTCGCGACCCCATGAACTGCAGCACACTAGGTCTCTCTGTCCATCACCAACTCCCGGAGCCTACCAAACTCATGTCCATTGAGTCGGTGATGCCATCCAACCATCTCATCCTCTGTTGTCCCCTTCTCCTCCTGCCCTCAATCTTTCATGCACGCAGAGTAATTTAACCAGAGTCAACAACGGAAACAAACACTAATAGTGTTGGTTTCCTTTCACCTAAAAATTCTGACACAGCAAATAACTTATAAAATAAAAAGCTGGAGTCGACTCATTGGAAAAGACCTTGATGTGGGGAAAGATAGAAGACAGGAGGAGAAGGAGACCAGAGGACAACACGGTTGGATGGCATCACCGACTCAGTGGACATGAGTTTGAGCAAACTCCGGGAGATGGTGATGGACAGGGAGGCCTGGCGTGCTGCAGTCCACGGGGTCGCAAAAAGTCGGACACAACTGAGTGACTGAATGATAGCAACAAAGTTTAGATAAAGGAGAATAGGAATATAAAGAAGAGGAAGCAGAAGAGAAACCTACGATTATTTTTTAATGTGAGTATTAACGTTTGTGATATTTAGAGTGAAGGCTAGATCTTCATTTCCCCTAAAGGCTAAACAAAGAGAAGCTGGATTCCATCTCACTTGGGTTTGAATAAATATCTTCATGTCCTCCCCACTCCCTGTAAATACATCATCCCCCTGTGCACCCTTCCTAGGAGAAAAGCCTCTCCAATATTTTAGGGCACATGAATCACCCAAGGAGCTTGATTAAAGTCCAGATCCTGGTTTGGTGGATGTGGGCTGGGGCTTGAGATTCTCAGTTTCTAACCAGCTGCTGGTGCTATGGGTCTGTGGAGGGCCAATTGGCAAGACTCCTCCCTTGCCCATGTGGTCAGGGTCGGGACTGTCAACCCAAGAGGGTGGCACATCGCGTTCCCTTCACTCTGCACTGGAGTGGTCTTGAGGTCCAGGCACGGCCAAATAAAGTTTCTACCTGGAACGTTGTTCTCCTGTCCCCAACTCATATGCCTCAGAGAAGCCTGGCTTCAGGTGGAGGCGGTGAGACACATTCATTGAGAGATCCTGAGAGGCGAGGAGAGGCCAGATGACATGCCTGAGTCCTGAACACCCAGTCACACAGCCGGTGAATTCCCTTTTAGCTGAAGCTAATTTGAGTCATTTCTGTTATTTACAATTGAAAATGTTCTGCATAATACAGGAGTGATTTAGACTTGATATAAAGGAGAATTCTTTACTGTGGCAGCAGGGTGGTTGCAACTCTTAACTGAAGATCCTTAAGAAGGACTGGCTTCATCAGAGGCGGCTGCTCTGGGAGAGAGAGTCCGAGGTCTGTCTGAGGAAAGGTGATGTGTTGTTGCAAGAAGGTGACCTAAGAGCTGGCCAGGTCATGAGGTTGCCCTGCTAATGTGCTGAAGGCCCAGGGGAGGTCATGACCTGTAGGCTGGGTGCAGCGTCTCTACCTGGACCTGTGACAGTGCCCCTTATCCACCATGACTGCATCTTTCATTTGGGTCACTAAGACATCCATGGCTGCACCCGGTGCTGACTAGGGTGCTAGGGAGTAGAGCCTGAGGCAGAAAGTGGAGGCTATTCTGGAAGGACTTGTGGGAGTAATACTAAAGTACTTCTATGGCATGGATACTGACCTGTGAAAACAAATTCCATCCACAGTGACATTCCATGGAGTGTTAGTTGAACACCAGCTGTAATCTCCTGGGTGCTCTTTGTATTAATAGTAGCTACAGGATATGCAGTATTTTTGTGTTAGCATTGAATTATCTTCATAGAACTGTTCAGCTTCAGCTTCTTCAGCATTACTGGTCAAGACCTTCTAAAACTAACATCCAAAACACCCAAGACCTTCTAGAACTATGCCTGAGATTTTCAGGCATTTCCAGATGTACTTTTCATTACAGGGGACTGAAATGCAAAAGTAGGAAGTCAAGAGATACCTGGAGTAAGAGGCAAATTTGGCCTTGGAATACAAAATGAAGCAGGGCAAAGGCTAACAGAATTTTGCCAAGAGAACATGCTGGTCATAGCAAACAGCCTCTTCCAGCAACACAGTAGAAGACTACATATGGACATCACCAGATGGTCAACACCGAAATCAGATTGATTATATTCTTTGCAGCCAAAGATGGAGAAGCTCTATACAGTCAGCAAAAACAAGACTGGGAGCTGACTGTGGCTCAGATCATGAACTCCTTATTGCAAAATTCAGACTTAAAAAGAAGAAAGTAGGGAAAACCACCACAGCATTCAGGTATGACCTAAATCAAATGCCTTACAATTATACAGTGGAAGTGACAAATAGATTCAAGGGATATAGATCTGATAGACAGAGTACCTGAAGAACTATGGATGGAGGTTCGTGACATTGTACAGGAGGCAGTGATCAAGACCATCCCCAAGAAAAATAATTGAAAAAGGCAAAATGGTTGTCTGAGGAGGCCTTACAAATAGCTGAGAAAAGAAAAGAATCAAAAGGCAAAGAAAAAAAGGAAAAACATACCCATTGGAATGCAGAGTTCCAAAGGATAGCTTGGAGAGATAAGAAAGTCTTACTCAGTGATCAGTGCAAAGGAATAGAGGAAAACAATAGTGGGAAAGACTAGAGATCTCCTCCAGAAAATTAGAGATACCAAGGGAATATTTCATTCTAAGATGGGCACAGTAAAGGACGGAAATGGTATGGACCTAACAGAAGCAGAAGATTTTAAGAAGAGGTGGCAAGAATACACAGAAGAACTGTACAAAAAAGATCTTCATGACCCAGATAACCACGATGGTGTGATTACTCACCTAGAGCCAGACATCCTGGAATGAGAAGTCAAGTGGGCCTTAGGAAGCATCACTACGAACAAAGCTAGTGGAGGTGATGGAATCTCAGTTGAGCTATTTCAGATCCTGAAAGATGATGCTGTGAAAGTGCTGCACTCAATATGCCAGCAAATTTGGAAATCTCAGGAGGGGCCACAGGACTGGAAAAGGTCAGTTTTCATTCCAATCCCAAAGAAAGGCAAAGATAAAGAATGTTCAAACTACCACACAATTGCACTCATCTCACATGCTAGCAAAGTAATTCTCAAAATTCTCCAAGCCAGGTTTCAACAGTATGTGAACCGTGAACTTCCAGATGTTCAAGCTGGATTTAGAAAAGGCAGAGGAACCAGAGATCAAATTGCCAGCATCCATTGGATCACCAACAAAGCAAGAGAGTTCCAGAAAAACATCTGCCTCTGCTTCATTGACTATGCCAAAGCCTTAGACTGTGTGGATCACAACAAACTGTGGAAAATTCTTCAAGAGATGGGAATACCAGACCACCTGACCTGCCTCCTGAGAAATCTGTATGCAGGTCAAGAAGCATCAGTTAGAACTGGACATGAAACAACAGACTGGTTCCAAACTGGGAAAGGAGCACGTCAAGGCTGCATATTTAACTTATAAGCAGAGTACATCCTGAGAAACACTGGGCTGGAAGAAGCACAAGCTGGAATCAAGTTTGCTGGGAGAAATATCAATAACCTCAGATATGCAGATGACACCACCCTTATGGCAGAAAGGGAAGAGGAACTAAAGAGCCTCTTGATAAAAGTGAAAGAGGAGAGTGAAAAAGTTGGCTTAAAACTCAGCATTCAGAAAAGTAAGATCTTGACGTCTGGTCCCATCACTTCATGGCAAATAGATGGGGAAACAGCAGAAACAGTGACAGACTTTATTTTTTGGAGCTCCAAAATCACTGCAGATGGTGACTGCAGCCATTAAATTAAAAGATGCTTGCTCCTTGGAAGAAAAGCTATGATTAACCTAGATAGAATATTAAAAAGCAGAGACATTACTTTGCCAACAAAATCTGTCTAATCAAAGCTGTGGTTTTTCCAATAGTCATGTATGGATATGAGAGTTGGATTACGAATAAAGCTGAGTGCTGAAGAATTGATACTTTTGAACTGTGGTGTTGTAGAAGACTCTTGAGAGTCCTTTGGACTGCAGGGAGATCCAAGCAGTCTATCCTAAAGGAAATCAATCCTGAATATTCATTGGAAGAACTGATGCTGAAACTGAAACTCCAGTATTTTGGCCACCTGATGCGAAGAACTGACTCACTAGAAAAGACCCTGATGCTGGGAAAGATTGAAGGTGGGAGAAGAAAGGGGACGACAGAGGATGAAGTGGTTTGATGGCATCACTGACTCGATAGACATGAGTTTGAGTAAACTCTGGGAGTTGGTGATGAACAGGGAAGCCTGGTGTGCTGCAGTCCATGGGGTCACAAAGAGTTGGACATGACTGAGTGACTTAACTGAATTGAATTCTCTAGGCTTATAGTTTTTCAAAAGAGATTTTTAATAATGATTATTAAATACACTGTTCCTTTATTATTTATAAATTAAAAACTTCTATTTCCCTCAATATTTTTATACAAGGTGCATTTATTGTCATGCCATATGATCACCTTTATCTTTTCTAGAATAATCTTCAGAACTTTCTCCTATAAAACTAATTTCAATATATTTAGCCCACATTCAAATCAAACTATCATATTATTCTAAATGTATTACATGGGTGATTAATTAAAGGCTTCTAATTCTGTGATATTAATCTTTTGGATTTTTAGAATATTAGATGAAGTCAAGGGTCATATGATAATTTGATTTCATTAAACATGATAAAAATTTACCAAAAGAAGCCCAAGAAAAGTCAATTTTCAGGAGTTACAGCCATGGTAGATTCTTGTCTTTATATGTGCTTTAATTTCACCATTGTTGTTGCTCAGTTGTTCAGCGGTGTCTGACTCTGTGACCCCATGGACTGCAGCATGCCAGGCTTCCCTATCCATCACCAACTCCCAGAGCTTGCTCAAACTCATGTCCATCGAGTTGATAATGCCATCCAACCATCTCATCCTCTGTCGTCCCCTTCTCCTCCTGCCTTCAATCTTTCCCAGCATCAGGGTCTTTTCCAGTGAGTCAGCTCTTCACATCAGGTGGAAGAGTATTGGATCTCAAAGTATTGGAGCTTCAGTTCAGCTTCGGCATCATCCTTCCAGTGAATATTCAGGGTTGATTTCCTTTAGGATTGACTGGTCTGATCTCCTTGCAGTCCAAGGGACTCTCGAGAGTCTTCTCTACCATCACATTTCAAAACTATCAGTTCTTCAGCGCTCAGTCTTCTTCATGGTCCAACTCTCACATCCATATATTGACTACTGGAAAAACCATAGCTTTGACTGTATGGACATTTGTCGCCAAAGTGATGTCTCTGTTTTTTAATATGCTGTTTGTCATTTGTCTAAATTTATCATAGCTTTTCTTCCAAGGAGAAATTAATTTTAATTTCATGGCTGCAGTCACTGCCTGTAGTGAGCCCAAGAAAACAGTCTGTCTCTGTTTCCATTTATTCTACGTCTGTTTGCCACAGAGTGATTGGACCACATGCCATGATCTTAGTTTTTTGAATGTTGAGTTTTAAGCCAGTTTTTTCACTCTCCTCTTTCACCTTCATCAAGAGGCTCTTTAGTTCCTCTTCACTTTCTTCCATTAGGGTGGTGTCATCTGCATATCTGAGGTTATTAAAATGTCACCATGAATTGAGGAAATTCTTGTTCAATAGTGAATAAAAAGAATGATGAGAAAATTCCGAAGACTTTTTGCTCAAGCCTAGTCACTTTAAATGCCTTCTTTGTTCACTTAGTTGAAAGGCAGGAGCACTGCATTAGAAGTCCAGAGATCTGGGTTTTAGTTTAACATCTTTTAGTCATTTCCACACTGTACCTCCACCTCACCTTTTTCAGCCCCACCCCTCCAGCCCATTTTTTTGTAGAGCACAGCAGATGGAAGAACCTGGAGTGAGATGCCAGACATGGTTTTTATAGTGAACAGTAACCAAACTCATAAGACAATGATTCTCCAATAAAGTGAAAAGGTCTTGATTTAAGACAGAACAGCCTGGTTTGGTTCTTGTCTGGAATATGGGTGACTCCTATGTTGGGAACCATGGAAATGTTATCAGGGACCTGTGAATCCTGAAAATACATCCAGCCTTGTGAATGTACTGAGTGAATAACTCACATATGGTGCACTACTGTTTCCAATGTGTGTAAGTGACGCTTTAATTACCAAGTAACCCCCACAAAATTATGTGGAAAAGAATTAACTATGGCTTTCTGTTACAGTTTTCTTAATATAAAATCTAAAATAAAAGATTCTAATTCTAGATCCTATGGTGTTTGACTCCTTTAAAATTTCAAGTTTGTTATACTAAGTAAGACAGACAAAGATAATCTAATATCACTTATGTGGAATCTAGAAAAATGATACAACTGAATTTATTTATAAAACAAATAGGCTTGCAGACATAGAAAACAAACTTGTGGTCACCAAAGGGGATGGTGGGGAGCAGGAGAGCTGAATTAGGAGCTTGAGATTAGCAGATACAAACTCTAAATAAAACGGGTAAATGACAAGGACCTACTGTGTAGCACAGGGAGCTATATTCAGTATCTTGTAAAAACCCATAATGGAAAAGAATCTGGAAAAGAATGTGTGTGTGTAAATCACTTTGCTATACATCTGAAACTAACACAACACTGTAAATCAACTATACTTCAGTTTAAAAAAAGGAATGAAGTTCTGATGCATGCTATGACACGGATGAAATTTGAAAACCTCAGGCCAGGTAAAATAAGTCAGTCACAAAAGGATCAATGTTGTATGATTCCACATATATGAGGGACCTGGAATAGGCAAATCCACAGAAGCAGAAACTAGAATAAAGGCTGGGAGGGGAGGGAGGAATGGGGGGTTGTTGCTTAAGCGGTATCTTCTGTTTGGGATGATAAGTTCTGGAAGTGGACAGTGGTGGTTGCTGTGCAGTAATGTAAATGTCATGTCACCTAGTTATACACTTAAAATGCTAAATTTCATGTTGTGCATATTTTACCATGATAAAAAAAGTTATGTAATATTTCTGAAATACAAAAAGTTTAAGCATATGAAAAATAGGTCCGTAGAATTTTATAGGTAACTTGACTTTCCAAAAAATGAAAACAGAAATTCTCTCAGCAACAATTTTTTTTAAAAATTCCTTGGACTGCTCAAAGAGTGTTCTCTCTGTATCCTTAGTTCTGTGAAGAATTACCTGGAGGCATGATGAAAGCTCATTAATTAAATATTTCTGTACTGGACACTCATCCTGCCTGACAGTTCTCTCATTATGTGCCCCCAAGAGGGATACTAGTTGTCAGCAACTGATGTAAGATAATTTTCTTGCTGCTGTAACTGGAGGAGAAAAGGCTTGATAGCAGTTCTTCATGTCTATTAGGTAAATTATTCGAGGAGAAATGGTTTTGCACTAAAGGGAAAGTCAAAACATTTCATGCAAAATCTTAAAGTAATTTGTTTTTTATGACAAGAACAAGATGAACTTTCTCCAAATGTAAACATCTTTTGCTAGTGCCCCAGGGACCCCTCCACCTTTGCATTGCTGCCTCTTTCCTCAGGTATATTTTTCTTTTTTTATGTAAAGAATATTCTGCATTCCTTGATGCACTGTAGTAGAAGTGCTGAACATGAAGAATTCAATTTTTAGTGAATATTATAAACTGAGAAATGCAGCAACTTTTTGTGGCCTTTTTGTGGGCAAGATTTTTGGGTACTGTTTCAATATATTTTTTTTTAACACTGATGAACACAGTGAAAAATCCACATCTATGTCAATAATCTACATGTCTATCTAAACAGAATGGAAAAAATTTACTTTGTGGTTTCTTTTTATGTGAATTGTAAAAGCAGGACTCTGGTCATTTGGCCAATTATGTTGGTTCCCATAAGTAAAACCAATCATATCCTATTTGCATAGTTGATATATACGAAGCAAAGAAAAGCACATCTTGAAATGCAAAGAAATGGTCACCAGAGACTTTCCTCTGGAACAGCACTGGAGCCACATAGTTTTACAAACAATTCTGAAAATGTTTACGAAAGAGACACTATTTTAAACATTTCAGATCTTCACAATTCATTTTATAGTAACTTCAATGCTCAGAGCAAACCACATATGAAACTCCCTTGAATACAAAAGCATCAGATTAGAAAATTAAACCAGCTGGACTAAGGCAGGTTTATTCGGTAACACGGGTTTGCAGGTGCCTTGGTGCCCCACCCAGATCCCATGGCCTGCCCTGCCTTCCACCACAGCTGGGCTCTCAGCTTTTCTGCCTTGAGGCTTCTCCAAGCGTTGGTTGCTTCCCCAGTCTACAGGCAGATGTGCAGACAGAGGTGTGGAAGAATCTATATCCCCACAGACAACCTTCTGTCATCGGGATTAAAAGTCAGCAAGGAGGCATTCATTCCGAGCTGCGTCATACCCAGTTCTTCTGAGGGTCCGCCAAAGAAATTAAACCCCAGTTGCCCTCAGTTATCATCAGCTCATCTACATAGCTCTTCCTTTCCTTTCCTCCTCCTCTGTCTCTCTCTCCACTCCATCACTCGTTTCCTGGCATCACCTCTCAAGTAGCCGCCCTGTACCAAGGTAACTGTGTGGCTTTGGGGGGGAACCTAAACCTAAATGTGTGAAAATGATTCCATGTTAGGCAATCTCTTAATATAATTAATTTCATCAATATCAATAGAGAAGGCAATATGCTCCTCTTAACCGATTCAGAAAAAGCACTTGACATAATTCAACATCCATTCTGATGAGAACTGTTAACATTTGAATGGAGAAAAGTTCCTTACTCTATCAGTTCGAGCTCACTCAAGAAAATAGAAACCACTCTACAAGTGTACAACAGACATTTAATATGGGAATTGATTATAAGCACAATGGAAGGACTGGAGGAAGGTGAGGTTACTGAACCTGTAATTGCAGTAAACAGGCTTGAGAGACAATGCTGCCCAGTAGTCGAGGGCACTAAGCCAGACGGGCTCAATGTTTTTGGAGGCAGCTGCTGTGCTGGACCCAGGAACCTGCCCTGACACCACTCCTGCTGTTGTTGGTCCTTGCTGCTGCCTCTTGAGGTATTGTTGCCCCTGCTACAGGCTGACATTGTCCTCGCTGCTGCTTCTACCACCAGAAATGTCATTAGAAACCAGAAAGAGGAGAGTGTTGCTTCTTCCGTCCTCCAGCCTCCCAGCAGTGCCTTCCACTGGCCAGATCTGCCCAAAGTCAACTGGCAAGAGTGTCTAGGAAATGCAGTTTTTGAATTCCAGTCAAATATATATGTTTGATATATATATATCAAAGCACAGAATGTTGGCGATGAGACCTTGGAGCAAAATGATTTGCTCTGTAAAACCTGTAACCACAATTATATAAAACTGAAATACCAGCTTGGAATATTTTCTTTTAAAGTCAGGACAAAGATATAACTTATCAACCTCTTTTTTTTAAATAGCACTTTTTTTTTTTTGAGATCTAATACACATACATTTCATCCTTTTAAAGTGTATAATTCAGTGATTTTCAGTATATTCACAGATGCGTGCAACCAGCACCACAGTGAATTTGAGACAATTTTCATCACTTGAAGAAGAAATCCCTTGAGCTCTCACCCCATATCCCCACATTCCTTCCACACTTTCAGCTATAAGGAACTATTAATGCATTTTCTGTCTCTATAAATTTCCCTATTCTGGACTTTCATGTAAATGCAGTCATATAGTATTTGGTCTTTTGTGATGGGCTTCTTACATATAGGACATTTTCAGGTTCATCCGTGTTGTAGTATGGATCGATACTCATTACATTTTTATGACTATGCCATATTTTACAACTCTTATTTGATATTTTTAAGTTGTAACTAATTTAGTGTGAAAATTGGGAAATAAAAAGCAAAATTATCCTTATTTCCTGATTATATGATTGTCCATCTTGAAAGCCAAAAGGGTTAAGAAAAAAATGATTATAACTAGTTAGAAAACTCTTCATGGACTTTCCTGTATAATGCCAATTAACAAACATTGTGAAAAAGCATTTTACTTTTTTTGTTTCTGTTTTTTAAATTATTTATTTATTTTTGGCTGTGCTAGATCTCTTTTGCTGTACATGGACTTTCTGGGGGGCTAATCTCTAGCTTTGGTGAATGGGCCTTCCATTGCAGTGGCCTCCCTTGTGGAGCAGGGGCTCCTGGGCATGTGGGCCTCCGTAGTTGTGACTTGAGGGAGTCAGGCTGAATAATTGTGGTACACGGGGTTAGTTGTCTGCGGCATCTTCCTGGACCAGGGCTTGAATTGGTATCCCATGCATTGCAAGGAGGATTCTTAACCACTGGACTACCAGGGGAAGTAGTTATAATATCCTAATATATTATGTTATATCCTAATAAAAGAATCCTAATATAATATAAAAAGCTTCTATACTTATCAACAAGAGTAAGTTTCAGTACACAGGATATACACATATATTCACAGCTCTTCAGAGACAAGCAACTCCCACAACTAAGAAGTCTTAATGTTGCCGGAGTAAAGACAATGTTGTAAAAACACTATACACTAATTTATTAATATGTTGTTTTCAAATCAAAACTATAAAGACATTTGTGTGGGAATTTTATAAAACAATTCTTAAGATTACACAGAATAGAATAAAATATATTAGTAAAATTTGGAAAAAGAAAAGTAGTAAAATGAGAGTGACTTGCTTTGTGAGATATTTAGTGTAAGAGAGATAAAAAATGTATAATTCAAGGAGCTTATTTCTGTACCAAGAATAGACAGAATAATTAGCAAAATATGATACATAATATAGAAGCAATGTTAAGTATTCAGTTCAGTTCAGTCGTTCAGTCGTGTCCAAATCTTTGTGACCCCATGGACTGAAGCATGCCAGGCCTCCCTGTCCATCACAGACTCTCAGAGCTTACTCAAACTCATGTCCATCGAGTTGGTGATGTCGTCCAGCCATCTCATCCTCTGTCGTCCCCTTCTTCTCCTGCCTTCAACCTTTCCCAGCATCAGGATCTTTTCCGATGAGTCAGTTCTTTGCATCAGGTGGCCAAAGTATTGGAGTTTCAGCTTCAGCATCAGTCCTTCCAATGAATATTCAGGACTGATTTCCTTTAGGATGGACTGGTTGGATCTCCTTGCAGTCCAAGGGACTCTCAAGGGTCTTCTCCAACACCACAGTTCAAAAGCATCAATTCTTCCACACACAGCTTTCTTTGTTATCCAAATCTCACATCCATACATGACTACTGGAAAAACTATAGCTTTGACGAGACAGGCCTTTGTAATGGCTCTGCTTTTTAATATAATGTCTAGGTTGGTGATAGCTTTTCTTCCAAGGAGCAAGTGTCTTTTAATTTCATGGCTGCAGTCACCATCTGCAGTGATTTTGGGGTCCCCACAAAATAAAGCCTGTCAGTGTTTCCGCTGTTTCCCCACCTATTTGCCATGGAGTGAGGGACTGGATGCCAGTTTTTGATTGTTGAGTTTTAAGCAAACTTTTTCACTCTCCTCTTTCACTTTCATCAAGAGCAACCTAGATGTCCATCTGCAGACAAATGGATAAGGAAGCTTTGGTACATATACACAATGGAGTATTACTCAGCCATTAAAAAGAATGCATTTGAACTAGTTCTAATGAGGTGGATGAAACTAGAGCCTATTATACAGAGTGAAGTAAGTCAGAAAGAAAAACACCAATACAATATACTAACGCATATATATGGAATTTAGAAAGATGGAAGTGATAACCCTGTATACGAGACAGCAAAAGAGACACAGATGTATAGAACAGTCTTTGGGACTCTGGGAGAGGGTGAGGGTGGGATGGTTTGGGAGAATGGCATTGAAACATGTATATTATCATATGTGAAACGAATCGCCAGTTCAGGGTCGATGCATGTTACAGGATGCTCGGGGCTGGTATGCGGGGATGACCCAGAGGGAGGATAAGGGGAGGAGGGAGGTGGGAGGGGGGTTCAGGAGGGGAAACTCATGTACACCCGGGGCAGATTCATGTCAATGTATGACAAAACCGACCAATATAATATTGTAAAATAATTAGCCTCCAATAAAAATAAAAATTAAAAAAAAAAGAGGCTCTTTAGTTCTTTGCTTTCTGCCATAAGGGTGGTGTCATCTGCATATCTGAGGTTATTGATATTTCTCCTGGCAATCTTGATTCCAGCTTGTGCTTCATCCAGTCCAGCATTTCTCATGATGTACTCTGCATATAAGTTAAATAAGCAGGGTGACAATATACAGCCTTGACATACTCCTTTCCCAACAACCAGTCTGTTGTTCCATGTCTGGTTCTAACTGTTGCTTCTTGACCTGCATATTTCTCAGGAGACAGGTCTGGTATTCCCATCTCTTTAAATTTCCACATTTTGTTGTGATCCACACAACAAAATAAAACAAAGTTTCTAGATGTTCAAACTGGATTTTAAAAATGCAGAGGAACCAGAGATCAAATTGCCAACATCTGTTGGATCTTTGAAAAGGCAAAGAGTTCCAGAAAAACATCTATTTCTGCTTTATTGACTATGCCAAAGCCTTTGACTGTGTGGATCAGAACAAAATGTGGAAAATTCCCAAAGAGGTGTTAAGTATTAATAAAAAAACTAATATATGATAAAGGTATAATTCAAATTCATCATTATTATTCAGTGGGAAACCTGACTAGTGATTTGAAACCCTGTAGTCATCAAGATGTAGTCATTAGGGCTTCCCTGGTGGCTCAGACAGTAAAGAATCTGCCTGAAATGCAGGAGACCTGTATTCAATCCCTGGGTTGGAATGATTGCCTGAGAAGGGAATGGCTACCCACTCCAGTATTCTTGCCTAGAGAATTCCATGGACAGAGTAGTCTTGGTGGGGTTGCAAGGAGTTGGACATGGCTGAGTTACCAGCACATTTTCACATTTCAGTCATCAAGATACCTAGTTGCAGACATCAAAACCCACCTTAATCTTCCTTGTGTTTATATTAGCTAATGTTATTAGGTAACTTTCATAATTTCCAGATCTGAGAGAAAATATCTGCCACTGTAGAATTTTATAGCCAGCAAAAATATCCTTCAAAGAGAAGGTGAAATGAAAATATTTCCTGATAAACAATGAGAAAATTGCTCAATGAACAGATTTGCACTAACCAAAGTAGCAAAGATAGTTATGTAGACAAAAGCAAAATGATCTCAGATGGAAAAACAAAAATATAAGAATAATTGAAGAGCCATAGAGCAAGTAAATGGGGAAATATAATGGAATATATGCTATACAGAATAATAGTAATAATGACTTACAGATTTTAAAATATGCGTACAACTAAAAAGCATGAAAATAAAATTAATTTAAAAGGTGATGGTGAAGCAAATGGAATAAAAGTATCCTAAGGACTTAACACTGTCTGGAAAGTGATAAAGGAATTATTTTATATTCTAAGAAATCAAGAATGCATTCTATAAATGAGGATGACAAGTAAAAGATTAGTGAAATACAGTGAACAAGTTACTAGAGGGGAAATAGAACAAAAATATAATTTATTGATTAAAGACAGGAAGGAGAGAAATAGTAGCATAAGAGGTTGAAGAAATGGTAAGTAAAACAAGAAAAATAATAGCTGATAAATGTGAATCCAAATTCAATAAATATATAAATATTTAATATTTATATAAATACATAAATAAATATGAATCCAAGTATGAATCCAAACTCAGTGTCAATGGAATAAATTCTCCAATCAAAAGACAAAAGTTATCAGATCACATTTTAAAATAACTATACCCAACTATATAATGCTAGAAGAGACACACCTCGAATATGAAGACAAAGAAAAATTGAAAGTGAAAAGAATGGACAGAGAAATACTATACAAACCCTAAACAAAAGAAAGCTACACTGCTATCAATCAAAGAAAACCTGAAGACAATAAAAATTTCCAGAAATGAGAAAAGACATTTCAAAATGATAAAAGAGACAAAGGACCTTAGAGATAACACGATCATAAATTTGTGTGCACCTAAGAAGATCCCCTGGACAAGGAAATGACAACCCATTCCAGTATTCTTGCCTGGGAAATCTTTGGAGGGCTACAGTCCACAGGGTTGCAAAAGAGTTGAACACAACAACAGCAATAAGCTAGGTATAAAATATATGAAGTGAAATTTGGTGAAACTAAAATGACATATGTAGAACTCTATTTTCATAGTGAGAGACACCAAAACATATCCATCAATAACTGATAAAACTAAAACACACACACAACTATAAGTGTGTAGATCTTAATGATACGATTAATGAAACTAACACAATTGATGCCATCGACAGATATAGAATACTACAATCAACAACAGAGTATGCTTTTTTTTAAGTAACATGGAACATTGCCAAAATTTAATGGATGCTGAACCATAAAACATCTCTCAACAAATTTTAAAAGACAGACTTGTACAGGTTATGTTCTCAGGTCTCAGTGCAACTAAGCTACACAAGAACAGAAAGATAAGAAAATGTACAAATGTTTGGAAATAAACTGCTTAATTACCCAAGGGTCAAAGTAGATAGTACAATGGAAACTAGAAAATATTTTGAACTGAATGATAATGAAAATATGACATAGCACAACTTATTGTGGGATATAGCTAAATTTGTGTAGAGCAGTAATAGCCTTAAAAATTCTTGTATGGCTGAAAAAGCAATGATCAGTATCTATTTTAAGAAATTGAGATGCTGTTGAAAATTAAGCCCCAAGGAAATAGAAAGAAGGAAACTATGATAAGAATAGAAATTAAAGAAGTAAAAACCAAACATAAAATAGAATAAAAGTGCCAGATTTGGTTCCTAGAGAAGATAAGTTCTTCTGAAAAACTTCTAGAAAGACTGATCAGGAAATAGAAAAGGGAAAGCATAAAATTACTAATATCAAGAATTGGAAAGAGGACAGCACTGTAGATCCTACAAAATTTATAAGAAAGTAAGAGGATATTATAAAGAACTTAATGTGAATAATTTTGAAACAATAGGTGAAATGAGCACCAAGTCCTGGAAAATAAGCCAGGATCAACTCAAGGGCATTCAGCATAAAAGTGATGATAGAGTGCACTGGTTTGAATTTTTTTCCTCTAGAAGAAAGATGATAGTCACAGTTGGTTTGTGAATTTATCTTCAAAATGATAAGTCAAGAAATGGAAAGTCTGAGTAGTTTTATAATTATTGAAAGAAACATCTTCCCATGTAGAAATTGCCAAGCCTAGATTGCTCAACTTCCTCTAATCTTGTTATAGAAGAAATAACATCCTTCTTAAATTCTTCCAGAGAACAGGAAAAAAAGTAACTCAACATATTTTATGAGGTTAACATGACCTTGATACACAAAGGTGATAAAGACTTTTAAGAAAGAAAACCCAAATTTCTGTGAACATAGATGGAAAAGTTATAAACAAGATAGTTGCAAATGGAATCTAACAATTGTAAAAAAGATAATATATCACAGTCAGCTTTTATTCTATGAATACAAAGTTGCTTTAATAATAAAAGATCAATATAGCTCACCACATTAATAGTATGATGGAGAAAAAGAAAATGGTTTTCTCGTAAGTTGAAGAACACACAGTTGATAAAATTTAATACTCATTATTTTAAAAAACTTAGAAGAAACTATAATCTAAAAATAGGTATATAAAACTTGTAGTAAAATGATATTTAATGCTGAAATATTGAAAGCTTTCCCTTTGATACCAGGAAAGTGATACTTCTATCATCACTTTTATTCAACATTTTCTGGAAATCCTAGACAGAAAAAAAGGCAAATAAAAGAAATAAAATGTGTAAGATGGTGAAACAGTGGAAACAGTGTCAGACTTTATTTTTTGGGGCTCCAAAATCACTGCGGATGCTGATTGCAGCCAGGAAATTAAAAGACGCTTACTCCTTGGAAGGAAAGTTATGACCAACCTAGATAGTATATTAAAAAGCAGAGACATTACTTTGCCAACAAAGGTCTGTCTAGTCAAGGCTATGGTTTTTCCCGTGGTCATGTATGGATGTGAGAGTTGGACTGTGAAGAAAGCTGATCGCTGAAGAATGGATGCTTTTGAACTGTGGTGCTGGAGAAGACTCTTGAGAGTCCCTTGGACTGCAAGGAGATCCAACCAGTCCATTCTAAAGGAGATCGATCCTGGGTGTTCATTGGAAGGACTGATGCTAAAGCTGAAACTCCAATACTTTGGCCACCTCATGGGAAGAGTTGACTCACTGGAAAATACTCTGATGCTGGGAGGGATTGGGGGCAGGAGGAGAAGGGGATGACAGAGAATGAGATGGCTGGATGGCATCACCGACTCGATGGACATGATTTTGAGTGAACTCCGGGAGTTGGTGATGGACAGGGAGGCCTGGCGTGCTGTGATTCATGGGGTCGCGGAGTGTCGGACACGACTGAGCGACTGAACTGAATTGAAGGATTGGAAACAAATCATTACTGGCACATGACATGATTATGTGTCCAGAAAATCCAAGTGAATCTGAAGAAGTATTGTTATGAGTGAATTTAGGAAGGTCACTAGGTGTAAGATCAATATGCAATATATGTATATATGTATTTATATATAGCAGTAATTAGAAAGTTTAAAAACATCACATCACCAAAACGTTACATACCTAGGAGAAAAATCTAACAAAAGATATGTAAGGCTTCAATATAGAAAGCTATTATATGAGACTTTATAAAAACTGTAGGACTAAACAAGTAGAGAATTATATAATTTTCATGAATTGGAAAACTCTGTATTTTAAAGATGTAAATTCTCCTAATCTCATCTGTAGAGTCAATGCAATTCCAAATAAAATTATGGAAGAAAATACAACAAAACTAAGTGACTAGGTAGGGTAGACACAGAGATACACTCTTCAAGGAAAGACTGGCCAGCTGTGGGAACTCTCAGCTCCTTCAGAATCAGCCTCGACTGCAGAGCGTTGCATTGCCTGGAGTCACACCTTTCCTAGGTAGTCCATATCCCATGACTGAAAGAGATGAGTTATAAACCTGTGGCCATTTTGACCTAATGTGGAACAGTTCTGACAAGCAATATTTGTCAACAACCTGCTGGATTGTTGGTAAGATTGTTAGACTTGAACTGCAGTTCTTCATCTCCTTCTGCCCAACAATGCTTCTTCTCATTTCTGTTTATCCGTGTTGTTTCTTAATGAATATTTTGCTGTCTAATCATCTCAGCAGATACTTCTGGTAATCCCAACCTGAAACACGACATATCCCAATGACTTTTAAAATACAAGCATACAAGCAAGTAGCAAAAACTAACAGCTGCCATCGTATCTGTCTGGGACCTGAATCCTTAGATGGGAATGCAGAGGGAAGCAAGGCAGTATTTAACTGACTTGGGAAGAGGAGATTTCTAAAGTCACTGAGAGATATTTACTGAAAAGCCTGGTGGGCCAAGTTGCAGTCCATGATAATAGTGTGTCCCCTCTGGGAGGGGTTTTGCCCACTTTAATAATGGGTTAGGGCAAAGGGACAGTGGTCAGGTCTGAAGAGAATGGATAAGCTAGCCTTTGTGAATTTGCCAACCTGATCATCCAGGCTTCTCTTCCTGGGCAGCAACCCAGATAATGAGCAGGACAGGGGTAACATAACAGAGGAAGGAAACAGCAGGTAAAGATAGAAGTGGGAGATGGGGACAGGCCCAGGAAATCTGAGAAAGAAAGCTGCTGTGTTTTTGAGCACTTCAAGAAAGCAACAGAAGAGGGAGCTCTATGAAGTGAGAAAAGCTGCCCTGAATTATGCCTCCATACAGAAGCTGAGGAAAACTAACTTCAAATGAGGACTAAGCCACAGAAATTTTTGAGGTAGAATGCCACACAAAATTACAAGAAAAAAAAATCATCCTTACAGACAGTCAAACCATGCCAGAAAGACATGTGAACACAATAGATGAAAGCTGTAAACTCCTATTTCAGTATGAGCTAAAAGACATGAAAAAAAGAAAACAACCTCACAAATCAGAATTAGAAAAATATAAAAATGAGGTAACAGGACTCAGAAAGAATTAAAACTGTCATATGATCCAGAAATCCCACATCTGGATGTACATGCAAAGAAAATGAAATTAGACTCTCAAAGAGATAGCTGCTCTTTGCAACACTATTCACAATAGCCAAGACATGGAGGCAACCTAAATGTCCATTGACAGACACATGAATAAAGCAAATGTGACATTAATGCAATAAAATATTTATTGTTATTGTTTAGTCACTAAGTCATGTCTGACTCTTTTACAGACCCACGGACTGTAGCTCTGTCCATGGGATTTCCTAGGCAGGAGTGCTGGAATGGGTTGCCATTTCCTTCTCCAGGGGGTCTTCCCAATCCAGGGATCAAACCTGCATCTCCTGAATTGGCAGGCAGATTCTTTACCACTGAGACACCAGGGAAGCCCAATGAAGCCTTCAAAAAGAAGGAAATCTTGCCGTATTTGACAACATGGATGAACCCGGAGGATGTTATGGAAAGTGAAACAAACCAGACACAGAAGGACAAACACTCCATGATACCACTGATGTGATGAATCTAAAAGAGTTAAACCTATTGAAGCAGAGAGTAGAATGGGGGTGCCAGGGGCTGGAAGGAGAGGGAAATGAGGTGGTCTCAGTCAAAAGGTATAAAATTTCAGTTATGCAAGGTGAATAAGTCCTAGAGAGTTACCGTAAAGCAAACTGCCTATAATAAATAATACTGTATTGTATACTTAAAAGTTTGTTGAGTGCAGATCTTATGTTAAGTGTTCTTAACACAAAATAATGATGATAAAGAGAGCAAGAGGAAACTTTTAGAGGTGCTGGATATGTTGATGGCATAGAATATGGCAGTTATTTAAGGAATGTACACTTATCTCTAAATTGTTATACAAATTAAATATATAGCTTTTTTATGCCAATCATACCTCAATAAAATAGTTAAAAAGGGAAGAATTGAAATAAAAAAATAGCTTCAGACAAACACTAAACTAGAAGGAACACAAGATAAATAAGTCCAACAGACAGTGCTCTAAGAGACATAGGTGAGATGAAGGACTTTTTTCTTTAAATGAAAAAGAAAAGGAAAACAAAGAGAGATGAGAAGCACTCAATAATCAGGATTTGGGAGAGGTTTTAGACCTGGAAGGGGAGCATGGAGGGGCTCCGGGTGTGGCAGGTGAAGTTCTATTTAATGACCTGGATGGTTTTTGACTCATAATAGTGGATTAAGCTGTATATTTTTTGTGTGGTTTTCTGCATCTGTGTTTTATTTTATGATAAATATGTCACATTATACACAAATGTCAGTTTCAGATGGATTGTATATATAGGCGTGAAAAACCTTCTATGGCAAATAAAAAAATAAAACTTCTACAAGAAAATAGAGAATATCTTCATGACCTTGAGGGAGCAAGGATTTCTAAGCAGGACTCAAAAAGCACTAACTCTAAATGAAAAGACAGATAAAAATGCTTAAGTTAAAATTAAGGACTTTTGTTCAGCAAAAGATAACATTAAGAGAGTGAAAAAGCAAGTCAGAGAGTGGGAGAAGATACTTGCAATGTATAAAGAACTCATCCAAATACATAAGGAACTCATCTAAATTAATTTAAAAATACTGCTAAGCCAAATAGAAAAATGCACCAAAAGGACTTGAACTGGCAGTTTATAAAAAGAATATCTAAATGTCCAATAAGCATATGAAAAACGATTAACCTCATTAATATCAGGGAAAGAGAAATAAATATCACACTGAGATACTACTTTGAGAAAATGTTCCTGCTTCTAGGTGTTTACCATAGGACATGATGAACTATACACATGAAAATGTTCATGATGAAACTATTGTAACATCAAAAAATTGATTGCTATCAAGATGTCCTATTTAAGAAGGTCTGCGTTTGGTTAGTCTTTCTCCCTCCCAAACCCCCAAAAGGAAATGCCTCTGTCCATGACTGTTGTTTAAAACATATAATGAAACATTCTAGAATAGTAATTAAATCTTATTTATCATGTGCATATAGTTACATGCTTATTCATAAATATGTAGACTTCTATTCCTAAGGAAGATATATACGCACACAGAGTCAGTGAAAAATGATAGACTGTAACATCATGAGTTAGAAAAAGGGTGTTTCCTTACTCTAGGGGAAGAACATTTAGAAAACTTGAATTATAGTTAATTTACATTATTGTGTTAGCTTCAGGTGTACAGTAAAGTGATTCAGTTATACATATATAGATTTTCAGGTTATTTTCTACAGTAGGTTTTTATAAAATATTAAATATAATTCCCTCTGCTATACAATGAACCCTTGTTGGTTATCTATTTTCTGCACAGTAGTTTGTATCAGTTAATCCCATATTTTTAATTTTTCCTCCCCGCTTCCCTTTCCCCTTAGGTAACCAGAAGTTTGTTTTCTATGTCTATGAGTCTCTTTCTGTTTTGTATATAGATTCATTTGTATTATATTTTAGATTCCACATATAATAATATATAGTATTTCTTTTTCCTCTGACTTACTTTACTTAGTATGGTTATCTTTAGGTTCATCCATGTGCTGCAAATGACATTGTTTCATTCTTTTTTGTGGCCAAGTAATATTCCACAGTATATACCTACACCACAACTTAATTCAGTTATGCCCTGATGGGCACTTGGGTTGTTTCCATGTCTTAGCTATTGTAAATAGTGCTGCTATGATAGGGGTGCGTGTATCTCTTTGAATTTGAGTTTTCTCCAGATATATGCCCGAGTGGATTTCTGGATCATATGATAGCTCTATTTTTAGTTTTTTAAGGAACCTCCATACCCTTTTCCATAGTGGCTGCACCAATTTATATTCTAAGGGAAGAACTTCTAATGTTAGTCAAGCTTTCTCCCACTACCTTCCCTGTGCAATAATACTCTCTTGTTCAACTTTCCAAGGGCTTTGTTACCACACTTATTTGTGTTAGAATACTTGCTGAGTGACCTTGGTCAAGTTACTTAACCTCTCTGGGTGTCATCTTCTTCACCTGTAAAAGCAGACATTATATGCAATCTACCAAAGGTATAATGTGTATATTAACTAGTTTGTGCAAAGAATCTCAGAGAAGGCAATGGCAAGCCACTCCAGTACTTGCGCCTAGAAAATCCCATGGATGGCGGAGCCTGGTATGCTGCAGTCCATGGGATTGCTACCAGTCAGACATGACTGAGCGACTTCACTTTAACTTTTCACTTTCACACATTGGAGGAGGAAATGGCAACCCACTCCAGTGTTCTTGCCTGGAGAATCTCAGGGACGGGGGAGCCTGGTGGGCTTCCGTCTAGGGGGTCACACAGAGTCGGACACAACTGAAGTGACTTAGCAGCAGCAGCAGCGAAGAATGTGGCATCTAATAGTGCTCAGTGAATGTTAGGACTCTTTCTTATCACCCATGATTTGGTCCTTCTGCTGCTGCTGCTGCTGCTGCTGCTGCTAAGTCACTTCAGTCGTGTCCGACTCTGTGTGACCCCATAGACGGAAGCCCACCAGGCTCCCCCGTCCCTGGGATTCTCCAGGCAAGAACACTGGAGTGGGTTGCCATTTCCTTCTCCAGATTTGGCCCTTCAGTTTATCATATTTAATACAGATTGTCTTAAATTGTTCTCAGATTGTTCGACATACATGATGGTTCACCTGACTAGGCCACAATACCAGATATTTGGTCAAACATTATTCTAGATATTTCTGTGAAGGTATTTTTTAGATAAGATTAACATAAATTGATAGGCTTTGATTCAAGATTACTCTCCATAATGTGGTGGTCCTCATCCAATCTGTTAAAGGCTGTAATTGAAAAAAGGCTGACCTGTCCAGGAGAAAGGGAATTCTGCCAGCAGAAGGCCTTTGTACTCAAATTGCAATCTTTCCTGGGTCTCTAGCCTGTTGTCCCTTCCCGTAGGATATTAGACTTGGCAACCTTCACAATCATGTGAGCCAATTCCTTTAAAATAAATCTCTCTCCATATGCACATTATATTGGTTCTATTTCTCTGGAGAATCCTGATTAATACAACATACAATGTATAATTATTTAGTACTTCATTAAGAACCCAAGACTTTAAAAGTGGTAATTATATACTTTTAAGTGTTTTTTGTATATGTCAGCTCCCTCCCCAACTCTTACCTTATACCCAGCATCTAGCATGTAATAGGTTTCAACTACCTACTTATGAAATGAATGATTGAATGCCCAAATGAATGCTGTAGAGGGAATGTGAAAGGAAAAGGGGGTTCATTTATTTTAGGAAGTGTTATATATACATATAATTGGCTCAAACACTGGGAATAGTTTTTATTTTTTTTTTGTTTGTTGGAAAGATTAAGGGCAGGAGGAGAAGGGGACTACAGAGGATGAGATGGTTGGATGGCATCACTGACTTGATGGACATGGGTTTGGGTAGACTCTGGGAGTTGGTGGTGGACAGGGAGGCCTGGCGTGCTGTGGTTCATGGGATCGCAGAGTTGGACACGATTGAGCGACTGAACTGAAACATAAGGAGAAAGTCTATGGCTCTATAAAGGGTATTCTAATTAGAAGTGGGGAGAGACTTTATTTATTGACATGTGGTCAGAGAACAGGAGCCTCATAGACTTCCACTGGAAATAGAACAAGTTGTAAGTATGGGAGTAGTTTTGTGAAGTCATCAGCCACGGGCTCCTTGAAAGATGCTCCCAAACTGCAAGGACACAAATATTATAAGGATAATATATCTGTCTACCTATCCATCCATCCTCTCATCCATCCATCTGTTATCATTTTTTAAGTGACCAGAAGCAAAATATTTGAAAACTAGAAGGAAAAGAGAAAAAGAAAACCTCTTCTTACACTGAATTTCCAATTTGAATAAAAATCTTGAGTTTTTTTTTTTTTGTTTGTTTGCTTATTTTCTTTCTTCCTTTTTTTTTATTGGAGGCTAATTATTTTACAATATTATATTGGTTGGTTTTGCCATACATTGACATGAATCTGCCCCGGGTCTACATGAGTTCCCCTTCCTGAACCCAAGGATCAAAGTAAACAGATTACAAACTAGAAGGAACACAAGTGAGATTTAGAAGTGGCAAATGGGAATGTGACCAGGAAAGCAAGGTGAAGCTTTTTGCCTGTGAACAGGCTCAGAGAAAAGGATAAAAACATAATGAAAACTGAAAGTTTTGAGGCCATGATGAGGAAGGGGGGAATGCTCCAGAAACTTGAGGCCATCCAAAAATAGATGGGTTATCTATGAAAGTGAAAGTCACTCAATCGTGTCTGACTCTTTGTGACCCGATGGACTATACGGTCCAGGGAATTCTCCAGGCCAGAATACTGAAGTGGGTAGCCTTTTCCTTCTCCAGGGGATCTTCCCAACCCAGGGATCGAACACAGGTCTCCCACATTGCAGGCAGATTCTTTACCAGATGAGCCACCAGGGAAGTCCAAGAATACTGGAGTGGGTAGCCTATCCCTTCTCCAGCTAATCTTCCTGACCCAGGAATCAAACTGGGGTGTCCTGTATTGCAGGCAGATTCTTTACCAACCGAGCTATCAGAAAAGCCCTATCTGTGAAGGAATAGATGTAAAATGTCCTTTTACCCTCTCTGGCCCAAAGCTACCCCCCAAACTACCCCCTTTGTCTTACCCACCCCATGTCACAAATCAAGCCACCCGTGCTTATGACTTGGGGACTTGGAAGGTGGTGATGGCTCCAAATTGAATATGTCTGGTGCATTCTCCAATGATGGCCTTCCATGGCTCTAGCAAAAGGCCACTCTGAATCTAGAGGCTGGGGACTTTTCAGGGGAGGAACAGTTGAAGGGGAGGAGAGAAAGCCTTTGTGCCAAGCCTTGAGGCTTTGCATATAGAGTGAGTCTGGATGGGGGCAGGGAGTGCCTTACCTTTCACTTTTCTGAAAACCCGCTATGAATGTTTGTGTACAACTCTTTGGATTTATGCTTTCATTTTTCTTCTCACCCCTTCTCTGCTTCCCTGTCTTTCTTCCAAAAGATAGTTACTGAGTTGGTACTATGTTCCTAGCGTTGCTTATATGTCCCACGGATGCATCAGTGACCAAAACAAAGTTTTAGACTCTTGAAGCATGAGTCCTGGTGGGCGAGAAACAGGCAATAAACACAGGCAATTAAAAAAGTAAAATAATGTCAGATAGTGATAAGTGCTAGACAGAGAAGGATTGAGGGGTGCTGTTTATCAGGATTAGGCAGGGGAGTCTTGACAATGAAGTAAAAACTTGAATGATTAGAAAAAGACGGCACACCTGGCTCTATGAGTACATAACTCCAGGCAGAGGGTACAGAGATGGGAACAAATATGGCGTGTTTGAGGAACAGAAAGAAGAATGAAATGTCAGAAGCACTGTGAGGGGAAAGTGGCAAGAGGTAAGGTTGGAGAGGACGCAGAGGTCATATCTTATGATGCTTTGGGGGCCAGAATAAAGAGTTTGGATTTTAATCTTAAAGCCAAGGGAAGCCATTTGCAGATTTTAAACACAAGAATGATATCTGATTTATGCATTCCATGTGTTGTTGACCCTTTCACTTGAACCCTGGCTGATAATTTTGAGCCTATCAGTGCCACTGGAAGGCTTCAAATTATTCACTCTAAATCAAATTGATCAAAAGTGCTGTGATCCTTAGTAGAAGGTTGAAGCCAGTGTAGCAGGAATCAACCCAACTTAAACATAAGCAAAAGATTTGAGTAGACATTTCATAAAAGAAGGTATATGAATGGATAATAAGCACATGAAAAGTTAACATCATTCAGGAAAATGCAAATTAAAACCACGCTGAGGTATCACCGCACACACATTAGAATGGCTAAGATTAATGATTGAGAATATTGAGCCCTGATAATGATATGAGGTAACTGGAGCTGTCATATGTTGTTGACGGGACTACAAAATGGTACAGGCTCTTTGAAAATTTCTTGTAAGTTAAGTATACACTTTGCTGTGTGATTCAGAAGTGTGCTCTTAGATATTTACCCCAGAGAAATGAAGGCATATTATAGCAGCTTTATTTATAATGCCATAACCTGGAAACCATTCAACTGTCCATCAACAGGTCAATGGATAAATAAATTGTGTTATTCATTCAGTGAAATTCTACTCAACAGTACGGAGTAATGAACTACCACTACAAATGACCTGGATGGCGCTAGTGGTGAAAACCTGCCTGCCAATGCAGAAGACTTAGGATGTGGGTTTGAGTCCTGGGTCAGGAAGATCCCCTGGAGGAGCACATGACAACCCACTCCAGCATTCTTGCCTGAAAAATCCCACGGACAGAAGAGCCTGGCAGGCTATAGTGCATAGGGTTGCACAGTCACACATGACTGAAGCGACTTAGCACGCACTCATGAATACAAAAAGCATTAGCTTAACCAAAGAAGTCAGACAAAAAGAGTATATAATGTAGGACTCCATCTATATGAAATTCCCAAACAGACAATAGTTCACAGTGACAGAAATGAGAGCAGTGATCGTCTGGGGGCTTGGGATGAGACTATAAAGGAAACTTCTGGGGATAATGAGGATAGTCTATATCATGAATGTGGTGATGACTATGGGGGTATATACATTTGTCCAAGCTGATCAAATTGCATATTTAAAATGAGTGCGTTTTATTTGTGTGAATATAAAATACATAGCAGGAAATGCCTTAAGTATATTCCCACTACGAAGCCCTCATCTCTTACAAAAGCCCTTAACCAAGTTGTTCTGTCAGATCTTGACTCAGTGAGCACGTGGGGCCCACATAGTCAATTTAGAGTCTCATCGTTTTACTTCTTTTCTCCCCTTTCCCACTGCCAGCTCATTCCCTGGAGCTTACTCGGTTCTCTAACCTGATCCTTGACTCTCGGGCCAAAGAATTTCCTGCCTTGGTTTTACAATTTGCATCATTAGTCTGCATTAGGGGAGAGATCTTATCTTCTGGGAACTATGAAGTAAGTTGGTATATTCAGCCTTTCTTGGGGGCATATGGGCTAATTCACCCTTTTATACTCTATTGATAGGCTGTTTCTCTCAGATTACTCTGAAAGACTTCCAGTATTAATTGTTTTTTATTCTTAGTTTAGTTCCTATGTTTTTCTGTAACTATCCAGATTATTATAGTTTCCTGTATTTATCATTTATTCCTTACATTGGTAGAAATACATGTGTATACTTGACAGTCAAGTATATCCTGATTAGAGGAAACAGAACACCCATAGATGCCAACAGTTAAATGTTCTACTGCAGAAAATGAAGAGAAGACTTTTTCTCTATCGGCACCCTAACTGTGGGGTGCCTAAAATTGGGTCTACCACTTGAGTTAGTGACTGAGTTAAATATTTTGACTCTAATTTTATAACTTGTCACAGTGATCCCATTGGTGGTAGAGTGGTGGGTTGCCAAGAAGGCAGTTAATTATCTGTCTCCCTGTGTATTTAAATTTTGTTCCCTCTCCTTAAAGAGAGGTGATGCTATGGCTTACAACTATGCTCTTGCAGAGCTCTTCAGACCAATTAGAAAAGTTCTGTGTTATGACACTCTTTGATAGGATATTATGACACTCTTTGATAGAAAGCCGTTGTCCCATTGAAGCGGAAACTTCATCAGAAGCACTGAGAATCAAGGATGTGCTCTAGACACCATGAATGGGAGGGGACTATCTGTGCTCACTGGGTTCATCAAATGAAGCGCCTCCCACTTAGGACTTTCTATGCAATCCAGCTAGTTTCCTGTATTTACCTCCTGGCCCCTCCCTTATTTAGTGCAGAGTCGGAGGCAGGCCTGTAAAATAGCATTTTGTAACTCACTATTTGGAACTCTCATGAGTTTGTTTAAAACTCTGAGAACCTTCTTTTGTGAAAAGTAAAATTGCCCGCAGTAGGTGAAGAGGATGGGGTTACCTCTTGATTAAGAATCAGACTTTACTTTGGGAATGAGAGTCATTGCCATAAACCATGTCACAACACTTTCTTAGAATCATAAATTTTAATATCTCCATCTCCAACCCTAATTTTGTCTTACAAATGCTTTCCCATGGTCTCACAAAGAGCTCCTCTGTCTGAAAAGTGAGAAGTCTAATTTCAGAGATGTGAAACCAAATTTATATTTACTTGGCAGCCAAGATTCCTAGGTACTCTTATGTTCAATTTATGAGGACTAAGAATTGCATGGATAACTAATTACATCTTCCCTCTTTAGCTTTCAGTCAGTTCAGTTTGGTCGCTCAGTCGTGTCCGACTCTTTGGGACCCCATGAATCACAGCATGCCAGGCCTCCCTGTCCATCACCAACTCCCGGAGTTCACTCAAACTCATGTCCATCGAGTTGGTGATGCCATCCAGCCATCTCATTCTCTGTCGTCCCTGTATCCTCCCACTCCCAATCCCTCCCAGCATCAGAGTCTTTTCCAGTGAGTCAACTCGTCTCATGAGGTGGCCAAAGTATTGGAGTTTCAGCTTTAGCATCAGTCCTTCCAACGGACACGCAGGATTGATCTCCTCTAGAATGGACTGGTTGGATCTCCTTGCAGTTCAAGGGACTCTCAAGAGTCTTCTCCAGCACCACAGTTCAAAAGCATCAATTCTTCGGCGATCAGCTTTCTTCACAGTCCAACTCTCACATCCATACATGAACACGGGAAAAACCATAGCCTTGACTAGACGGACCTTGGTTGGCAAAGTAATGTCTCTGCTTTTTAATATGCTATCTAGGTTGGTCATAACTTTCCTTGCAAGGAGTAAGCGTCTTTTAATTTCATGGCTGCAATCAGCATCTGCAGTGATTTTGGAACCCAAAAAAATAAAGTCTGACACTGTTTCCACTGTTTTGCCATCTATTTCCCATGAAGTGATGGGACCAGATGCCATGATCTTTGTTTTCTGAATGTTGAGCTTCAAGCTGACCTTTTCACTCTCCTCTTTCACTTTCATCAAGAGGCCTTTGAGTTCCTCTTTACTTTCTGCCATAAGGGTGGTGTCATCTGCATATCTGAGGTTATTGATATTTCTCCCAGCAATCTTGATTCCAGCTTGTGCTTCTTCTAGCCCAGTGTTCCTCATGATGTACTCTGCATATAAGTTAAATAAGCAGGGTGACAATATACAACTTTACGTACTCCTTTTCCTATTTGGAACCAGTCTGTTATTCCATGTCCAGTTCTAACTGTTGCTTCCTGACCTGCATACAGGTTTCTCAAGAGGTAGGTCAGGTGGTCTGGTATTCCCATCTCTTTCAGAATTTTCCACAGTTTATTGTGATCCACACAGTCAAAGGCTTTGGCATAGTCAATGAAGCAGAAATAGATGTTTTTCTGGAACTCTCTTGCTTTCTCCATGATCCAGCGGATGTTGGCAATTTGATCTCTGGTTCCTCTGCCTTTTCTAAAACCTGCTTGAACATCTGGAAGTTCACGGTCTTTAGCTTTAATTAGAACCAATTAAATAACAAAATAATAATGAACAAACAAAAACCATCAAAGAGGAGATTCAAAGCACTGTTTTTCCTATTCTTGGTCTTATTCGGATCAAAATGTCTATAGCTGAGCATATGGGATATCTCATTAAGTAAGTGTTAAGTTTTATGGAAAAAAGGTGAACTATTAATTCAACCTTCTAGAGTCTTGAATAGCTGGACAATTCCTGACCTTGATATATTCACTTTCATTAGCACCTTTGAATCCAAACAGATTTTAATTAGACCTATGGTGAAGAATTGTGTTGAATTAGATGATAACTTTCAAAAGTGAGTAAAAATATCTATGTTAATAGTGGTGACAATTGCTCATTTTCATCTTGGAAAGTTTCCCAGTTTTTATTCTGGGAAGAATTGCTGTCATGTGTTTACCAACAGTCCTTCCTGATCCTTATATTCTGACTAGGATTACCCTTTAGTTTTCCTATCCATCAATATTTGGCAGTTATTATGCTGGTAGGTTTTTTCCCCCCTTTTGGGGGGTACAAACTTTGAAATGTAAAAATATATCAGAAATGCTTGATGCAATAGAGTAGAGCTCTCAGAAAGAAGACTACCTGGTTTGTCAGGAAGTCTGGATTCTAATCTAAACTCATTGTTTACCAGTCATGTGATCTTGGGCAGATCACTTAATCTTTGTATTAGTTCCCTCATCTTTTAAGAGGAGGTAATGATGTCTACTTTAAATGGGTGATATTGTGTAGAAGTAATTAACACAGAGCCAGGCCTAGACGAGATGCTGAATAAGTGTTAATTCTACTCTAAAAAGAGTTAATGTCTGCAGGTCTAAATTTTCACAGGCTCTAAATAGGTCTAATAATTAAAAATATGCTTGCATTTCTCAGAACCAGTCAATGGCAGAACTTGAGGGTCATTGGGATAAAGATAATAGCAATAAATTCTGTAGTAGGCATTTGTTTTTAATCCTTAGATGGTTCCAAGATATTGGAGCTTATCTGCATATTAACGTTAAGGTACAGAAGAAAGAAGAGGATAAAAAAAGACATATTCTGGCCTTCTGAGAGCCACCATTAGTATAATAAGAAATCTTTGATATTGATGCAATGGTTTTATGCTTTTTGTGTTTCTCAATGATGGTAGGGAATTTTTAACTTATTTGAAATTTGTGATAGTTTACACTGAAAATTTTAAGGTATTAGTTTTATAATTGAGGAAGATACAAATAAATAGAAAGATATTCTGTATTCATCAATTCAAAGAGTTAATATTGCTAAAATGTCTAAATACTACCAAAACCAATCTATAGATCCAGTGCAATCCCTATCAAAATAACTGTGCCAATGGCATTGTCACAGAAATTGAACAGATAATCCCATAATTTGTATGAACCCACCAAAGGCCCCAAATAGCCAAAGCAATCTTGAGAAAGATGAACAAAGCTGGAGACATCATGCTCCCTGATTTTTAACTATATTACAAAGCTATGGTAATCAAAATAGTATGGTATTGGCATAAAATCAGACACATAAATAAAAGAACAGAGAGCCCTCATATAAACCTATGTATCTGCAGTCAAATAATTTACAGCAAAGGAATCAAGAATATACAATTTGGAAAGGATAGTATCTTCAATAAATGATGTTGAAGAAACTGGGTAGCCACATGCAAAAAACTGAAACTGGACCCATATCTTTATATCATACACAAAAATTAACTCAAAATAGGTTAAAGAATTGGATGTAAGAACTGAAACCATAAATCTCCTAAAAGAAAACATAGTTGGTAAGCTCCTTGACATTGATCTTGATGATGATTTTTTGACTCTAAAAGCAAAAATAAACAAATGGGACTATGTCAAGCTAAGAAGTTTAGTACAGCAAAGGAAACTATTAGCAAAATGAAAAGACAGCTTTCTGAATGGAAGAAAATATCTGCAAATAATATATCTGATAAGGGGTTAACATTAAAAGTATTAAACATTAAAAATGAAGAACTCATACAACTCAATAGTCAAAAACCCAAACAGTTTGATTAAAAATGGGCAAACGATCTGAATAGACATTTTCTCAAAGAAGACATACAGATGGCCAATAGGTACATGAAAAGATCTTAACATCACTAGTCCCTAGGGAAATGAAAATCAAAACCACAATGAGATATCCGCTCACACCTGTTAGAATAGCCATTATCAAAAAGACAAGAGACAACAAATGTTGGCAAGGATTTGGAGAAAAGGGATCCCATGTGCATCATTCGTGGGAATATATTGGTGCAGTTCAGTTCAGTCACTCAGTCGCGTCTGACTGCGACCCCATGGACTGCAGCACGCCAGGCCTCCCTGTCCATCACCAACTTCCAGAGTTTACTCATACTCATGTCCATTGAGTCGGTGATGTCATTCAACCATCTCATCCTCTGGTGCAGCACTATGGAAAACAGTATAGATGGGCTTCAAAAAATTAAAAATAGAGCTACCATATGATCCAGAAATCTCACTTTTGAGTCTTTACCTGAAGGAACAAAAACACTAAGTTGAGAAGATTTGTACACTGCTCCCCCCATGTTCATTGAATCACTTCTTACAGTAGCCAAGATAGGGAAATAACCTAAGTGTCTACTAATGAATGACTGGATAAAGAAAACAAGGAATATATATGCAGTACAATATTATTCAGTCATAAAAGGCATGAAATCTTACCATTAGCAACAAGATGAGTGAACCTTGAGGATATTATGCTAAGTGAAATAAGTCAAACAGAAAAGGACATATACCATATGATCTTATATGTGGAATCAAAATGAAAAACTAAGCTTATAAATACAGAGGACAGATTGGTGGTTACCAGAGGCAGGGTGTGGCGGTTGGACAAAATGGGTGAAGGGGGTCAAAAGGTACAAACTTTCAGTTGCAAAATAAGTAAGTCACAGGGATGCAACATATAGCATGGTGGCTATAGTTAACAATACAGTGTTGTGTATTTGCATATTTGATACTTGCTGAGAGAGCTGATCTTAGAAGTTCTCAGGACAAGAAAAAGAGTTTGAAACTATGTATGATGACAGGTGTTAACTAGGTTAACTGTGGTCCATGGCAAGAAGCTTTATGATTAAGGAGGTGACTCAGAAGCTGCACACGTTACTTCTCACATCTTATTGGCCTGAACTTAGATATGTTGCCACTTCTAGCTGTAAGGGAGTCTGGGAAATGCACTGTTTAGATAGGTGACAAGATTCTGTTACCTAAAGGAAGAAAATGAGAATGGACGCTGGCTAATAACTAGCAGTCTCTGCCATATTCATTTACTCTTTCAACAATTTTAGTTCATATGTGACCACTGGTCTCTCTTTTATTCTTTCTGTCATTGGCAACAGGGATGTGACTGATATTCCCAAGCTGCCTTTGAACCAAGACAAAAATGTTACTGGTCCTTGGAGTTATTTTCTTATATGTTACTATATCTGTTTGTCTATCTATCATCCATCTATACCCATCTATTATCTATCTGTTTGCCTTATTTGTCCTGAGGGTACATGTTTGTCTGAAATTCTGACATAAAAACTTCTTGGTTTTGGTTAG